>NC_077229.1:424688544-425045210 GCF_027887165.1 Monodelphis domestica
AAGGAGTTATCTCTGGTCAGTTGTCCTTCAAGACCTCAACTGTGACCACTTAAATAGATCCAGAGTCAGCTACCCAGGGCCTCCCAGAATGGAATTCACTTTAGGGAGGCTGACCAACTCACCATGGGAAATGGCCCCACTTGGTGCCAGAGTGGAAGCCCTCAGGGATGGCAGAGATAAGTTTGTTTGCACAACATCTAATCCATCTCTAGGTTATCCAACATCAGGGCATTCCTAGAGCTGCTCTCTGGACTGATGAAACCCAGAATGGCCAGCAAGGAAGGTCAAAGGATGCCTTATCTTAATGTTTGGGAACAGAGCCTGTTTGTGAGTAGACTGTGAAAGCTCTGTGAGGAGGGGGGACATTGGCTCAAGGGGAACCCACTTCTCACTTTCCTACCTGATGAAAAATGAAGTTTACGTTTGTTTAGAAGAGAAGGTAAGGCCTGACAGAATATATTAAGGGCCTTGGCAAGAGGGGAGTGGGACACTTCAGAGTTGGATTGGGACTATCACCCTCAACAAGAAAGTACATTTAATACTTGTCAAAGCATGCACAGATACATTTTCATCCTGTAAAATAGTTAAGTCAAGATTCTTATCCCCTGTCAACAGTTGAGGAAATCAACGTTCAGAGTTAAGCGACTTGTGCGAGGCCACACAGCGTGCATTTTAGACTTCATAAGATGTTCTGACTTAAGTGGTTTTGTGCACATTGAAGCATGAGTTCTAAATGGAGTGAAGACATTCATTCAGAGTTAAATGAAGCATAGACTGCATAGAAGGATTCTAAGTGTAACTAGATTCAAGAAATGTTTCCTATTTGTTATTGAACTTGTGGTGATCAAGTAGGAAGCACTGCCATGTGTTCCACTGAAACCTGAATAAAATTGCCACTCTCACAATCAGTTTCCCATTCATCTCATAAACTTGTTCCTGTTTCCTAAACAAGCTCAAGAAGGACAGAAACCTCCCCCTGGAGCAGAAGGGTGAAAGCTTGCTTGAGCTTGATTTTCACTATGAATATAGATTGTGAAGGGCAGGTAGGTGGCTTACTGGCTATGTAACCCTGGGCACATTTGCCTCAATTTCCTCATCTGTAAGATAGGCTGGAAAAAGAAATGGTAAACCACTCCAGTATCTTTGCCAAGAAAATTCCAAATGGGGCCATCAAAATGACTGAACAACAACAGAGTTTTAAAATATTTATACTATTTTTAAGTTTTTTTCAAGTATTTTAAGTATTTAGATTTTACTCTTGTAAAGTAACTTGAGGCAAAAAATTTAATTTCAGTGACTTTCCAATTTTTGTAACTTTGGAATAAAGACATAATTTTTTTTTTAATCTCGGAGTTAACTGAGACTACAATGAGATGTTGGAACTAGAAAAGGATCCTCTAAGAAACAAAACCAAGCATCATAAAATCTCAGAGTTAGAGGGATTGTAGAGCCCACCTAAAACAGTTCCTATTGAAAGCTTTTTATTTCCAGATAAAGCAGTTGAGACTCACAGAGGTTTAGGGCCAGAGCTGATAGTGAAGCCAACTAACTCTCAGGCAAAGTCTCTTTCTACCTGAGCAACAGATTCAGATAGTCCTTGATTTTCTGGAACTCACCCAAAGGGAAGTGAGTCAGAAAATATCGGTGCTTTTATCCTGGGAGGTCTAATGGGGGGGCCAAAAGGACTTAGAATGAGGTTCTCTAAATCTACATAAGACCCCTATAGCTTTGGTCTTTGATACTTCCTTCTGGTAGCATTGGTTCTTCTTCCCAGGTTCTCTGGGGTATCGCTAACAGAGACCTTTGAGTGCCCTGGGTTAGGTTCCTACCCCCTAAGGGACTCTCTCCCCAATCCTCTGATTCTTACCATTACTGTGTAACTTATCTCCTATATCAAGAGACATCATGTGGGCAAAAGGGGGCATTGCTAGAAGGAGGTACAGATGGAGAAGGAGTCACGTCAACTGTCTTTTAAAAAGGTACTGAATTCTTCTAGCTTTTGATCTAGACTTGCTTAGAAGAACTGCCCTTATAATAAGCTACTCAATAATTTTCAAGATGACACATTATCCAATAGATCCAATAGAGTACAATATAAGACTTTGCACGGTCAGGCACTAGATGAGGTTGGTATAAATCTGTGTTGGCGAGCCTAGGCTTCTCCCCTCCTCCCCCTCTCCACATGAACCTGTGGACATTTCTCCCATCACCATCCCCTTTGCCCAGCAGCCCAATGGGAGTGCTTCCTCACTCCCCTCTCTGGGGCAAGGTGATGGGCTCACATGCAGTGTGAGGGTTGCCATTTGGGTACTTGGTCTCTAAAAGGTTTGCCAGTCTCTGGGATAGACTATAGCAGTTCACTGAAGGAAGGGAGGTGAGGGGGCTGGATTAAGCCACAAAGGCCTCATAGAGGGGGTGTCTTTAACTAGAGGGAAGTAAAGAGACTTCCAGGCAGGAACAAAGAACAGAATAAGAGAAAGTGGGAAATTTGAACAGGAAGAGGACTAGCTGAACCAATACCTGCATTTTCCAAGCTTGGGATAAGATAAGATGAGATGAGTTAAGATAAGACAAGATAACGGTGGGGGTGAGGGCTAGTGCCCCCTTGGGTTTTGCTTTTTTTATGGTTCTGACCCCCTGTCTTACAGAATTGTTCTCCTTTGTCAACAAGTCTCTCTCCCAGGAAACAGTGAAGTATTCATTCAAAGGCAATATTGATGTCACTCCAAACACTTGGCTAATAAATACTTTTAAATGATGTTCATTCAGTTGGCTGAAGTGCATCTTAATAGTTCAATGGAGTCTTTCCTGATTTTTTGTACCCTATAGAAGAGTTTCTCAGATAAAAGTCACCTAATTGGAGCATGAAATGTCAGGCTCACCGTTTGGTCCTATAGCTAGCACCTTCTCCGTGTTGGCACTAAGAAAACAGAAAGACATATGAGGTTAAACTCTTGGAAAGTCAAGCTGAGACTTTTGTCTTTGGCAGAGTCAAAGTTGGGCCCATAACTTCAAATAATCAGATAAAAGATTTTTAGTTAGAAGGGGCCTTCGGAGGCCATTTAGTTAGAATCTCACTTTACACCCAGGCCTCAGAGCTTTTTGGAAGATCACAAAGGTATAAGTGGGAAAATCTAGATTTATTTTTTTAAACCCTTACCTTCTAGCTTAGAATCAATACTGCATATTGGTTCTAAAGCAGAGGAGTGGTAAGGGCTAGGCAATGGGGGTTAAGTGACTTGCCCAGAGTCACACAGCTGGGAAGTGTCTGAGGTCAGATTTGAACCCAGGACCTCTCATCTCTAGGCCTGGCTCTCAATCCACGGAGCTACCTAGAGGAAAGCCTAGATTTAAGTCCAGTGTTCTCTGACTCCAATCTCATTTCTTTTCCACTCTGCCAAGAATAAAGTGATGCTTAAAGAAACTTTGTAGAGCTAAGCTGGTTCCCCTCCTTTATTTGAAAAGCTACAGAGACTCAGAGAAGAAACATGATTTGTCCAAGGTGGGGGCAGAGTCAGAATTAGAACCCAAGACTCCTGACTCCCAGGCCCATGGTTCTCCATTGTGTACTAACCCACCATTACCAGAGATTCCAAAACTGCCTTTTTGGCCCCAGGGCTTCTTTGATAGATGTAAGTCCTCTGATGTTTCCTTCCTCAGGGTGTCACGAGTTGGAACAGATGCAGCTAATCCTGGACACGATTCCTGTAATCCGGGAGGAAGATAAAGATGAGCTGCTCAGAGTGATGCCCTCCTTCATCAACAGCACCTGGGAAGTGAAGAAGCCACTGAGAAAGCTGCTCCCAGAAGTCAACAGCGAAGGTAGCGGAGCTTTCTGAGAAGCTTCCATGTCTCTGAGAGGTCTGGATAACTGGTTTTTCCCAAATGGTCCATGGAGGCAAGCTGTCCCATCACAGTGAATGGGCAGGTTTTCACACCCAAGCCCCTTCTCTTTGCTAGGTCAGCCCAGCTCAACTATTTACAATTTTAAAAACAGACTTAAGTGGCCTGGCTCAGAGGTCGGCCCCTTGTGTGGGAGCCACTGACTGGCCCCAGTGCTATTTGGTGGTCACTTTCCTTTCTCCCACCCCTCCCTCCATCTCTCCTTTTCTCACTCTTCACCTTCCAAACTTTCTCATTCTCTTGGCAGCCTCCTCTCCCACGTGTCTTCCTTCTTCTGCTCTGTTTATACGGAGGGCTTAAGAGGCTTTTGTCTGGCTTCACTTCAGGCTTTCAGAGGTAGAAAGGTGGTTGCCCAGCTCTGCTTCCCTTATAAGTTCACACAGTTACAGACTATGATGCTAAGCCTATCCATTATAGGAGGTCACAGAAGCCTCTCCAAAAGACTTGAGACGCAAGGGCAAGCAGAATCTGGGCACAAGCTAGAAGATACGACTTCTGGTCCCAACTATGACACCCTTACACCTCTGGGCAGGTCCATTCTGTACCTCCCATTGCCCCTCTGTAAAAGAGAATAAATAAAACCGGTCCTGCCATCAAAAGGACACTGAAGATCCAATAGGAGCGAGGAAAGCATTTCTTTAAAATCCAGTAGCATGTGCTTAGGTTTTAGGTGTTAAAGTAGGAGAGAAGGAGCCAGTGCCAATGAGAATAGTTCTCAGGCTCCGTTAATTCTACCTTTAACAGTCAGTCAACAAGCATTTACTTAGCATTTATGTTCCAGTCACTCTTCTTGGTGCTGGAAGTACAAAGAAAGGCAAAACACACAATCTCTGCCATCAAGGAGCTCGAATTCCTTTTTTTTTTAACCCTTACCTTCCATCTTGGAGTTAATACTGTGTGTTGGCTCCAAGGCAGAAGGGTGGTAAGGGCTAGGCAATGGGGGTCAAGTGACTTGCCCAGGGTCACACAGCTGGGAAGTGTCTGAGGCCAGATTTGAACCTAGGACCTCCTGTCTCTAGGGCTGGCTCTCAATTGACTGAGCCACCCAGATGCCCCCTAGGAGCTCACATTCTAATAGGAGAAACAACATGAAAATTACTATGAACATATAGAATAAATTGAAGGTAAGAGCACCAGGCCTAGAGTCAGGAAGGCCTGAATTCAAATCTGGCCTGAGACACTTATTAGCTGTGTGACATTTGGCAAGTCACTTAACCCTGTTTGCCTCAGTTTCCTCATCCATAAAATGAGATGGAGAAGGAAAAGGCAAACCATTCTAATATCTTTGCCAAGAAAACCCTAAATTAGATCATGGAGAGTCCTTCATGACTGAAATAAGTGCGAACAACAACAACAAAATCAGTAAGTTTACTTAAATGGTTACTTAACTCAGCACATTCAAAGCAATAAATTAGAAGGAAGGTGTGAGGGTATGGTAGAGGCAGGACATGACAAATGGAGCCAGAAGCAAGAACTGATATTCTAATGGTGAATAAGGAGAAAGAGAGAAAAAGAGAAAGGAGAAAGAATAACTGTAAGTGGGAATTCAAAAATACATAATTGTGCAACATTAAACAGCCTTAATATTAAACACCTCAATAACTCCTGGGACATCACTGCATGTCAACTCAGTACAGTACCTGGCTTGGGTTGTGTGGATATTAATGGATGATAATTTATCTTAATTATGAGCTTATATATTGAAGAAAAGGTAGCATTATGTCCATGCCCCATTGTAAAAACTAGAGAAGTAGTTACAGATTTAGGGGAGTTTTTAATCCAAAATAATTCTATTTGTTTTCTTCCGAAAATAAATTTTAGTTTTTAAAGTAAAATGAAGATACAGTTTTATCAATGCTCTTTTTCATCTAAGGTCACTTTCTAAATGATCACACATATATGTATGCACACATACACACACACACACACACACACACACACACACACAAGAAAAGGCATTTTGGTTAAATTCAGTTAAGCAGAATGAATCAGTGCATTGAGCATGTATGCTTTATTCTGGTGGTTGTTTCATTTTTACCTTGGTCTTGCCTTTGTGCCTATGTGCCTGTGTGTATACTCACATTTACCAGTTCATAGAAGCCTTCCCAAGTGAAACAATTGTTTAGGAATGTTTTAATTGGCACTTCACTTAGCTGGAAAATTCCCTGGAGTAATCAGGGAGGTTTGATATGGTTAGAATTTATTTTTCCCAGAGAATCATTTTTGACAACAATCCCTTCAACTCCACTCTCCAAGGTAGACTTTCAAGGAGTTCAGGCCCTAGCTGTGCCCTCCCACTACTTTCAGTACCATGGCCAGGGCTGCTCCCAATGGAAGTCAATAGACTTGGCTTTGAGACCCAGCTCTGCTATACACCAACAGTGTGACCTTAAGTGGATCATTTCTTTGACACTAATCTGTAAACCAAGGTGACCTTTAAGGTCTATTCCAGATTGCACATTCTAAGATTTCCCCCCTCCTCTGGTCTTTTGGGGCAGATGCTAGAACTGAAAAAAAAAAATCTTTGTTCATCATCCAGCTCTGGAACTCATTGGTGGGTCCTAAATATTTTTCTACCTCAGATTTCCCATTCTTCAAACCAAATATATATGAACCCCAGCTAATGAGGATGTCACGTAAAGACTTATCTTCCATGGTGCCATAGCTCTGTATTATATTACCCTCTAAAGAAACAGAGGGCACCTGAATGGCATAGTGGATAGAGCATGGGGCCTGAAGTCAGGAATTAGCAGAATTAGCAATGCATGCTTCATTTGCCACTTATGGGCCATCACTTCCTTACTTTGCCATGTATTCTCTAAAGTTACACTTGGTCATTGACCAGAATTTCATGAACTTTCAAGGTTATATAGAAGCCTTACCATTCAAGTCTGGCCTCAGACATTTACTAGCTGTGTGACCTTGGACAAGTCACTTACCTCTGCCTCTATTTCCTCAATTGTAAAATGGAAATAGTAGAACCACCTCCTATGCTTGTTGTAGACATCAAATAAAATATTTGTAAAGTGCTCAACACATAGTAGGTACTTAGTAAGTCCTTCCTTCCTTCTTATTTTCAGTGACTGAAATGAGGTTGGGGAAGACTTCCCAGAAAAGGTAATAAATAATACCTTGTAGGATGGGCAAGACTTGCTGACAAAGGCAGGAGCAAGAGAGTCAGGAGCAAGCATTCCAGGTAAAGAGAATAGACTGAGCCAAAGCCCAGAGGTAGAAAGACAAGCAGCATGCTCAGGAAATAAATAACAAGTGAGCCAGTCTGCCATATCAGGTGGTTCATGTAAGAAAGGAATAGAAAATAAAGCTTTAAAAGTAGTTACGCACATGTACAACCTGTATCGTATTACCTGCCTTCTTGGGGAGGGGCGAAGGAGGGGACTGAGGGAAGGAGAGAAGATGGATTGCAGAATGTCATAAAATGATTATTTAAAATTGTACTGACATGGAATCTGAAAAAATTAATAGATGTAAAAAGATGATTAAATAAATAAAAGTAGTTAGGGAGACTGTGGGTGGCCTTTGAATGCTGTGTGAAGGGGAATGAACTTGCTAGAGGAAGATTAACAAAATAATCAAAAACCCCTGAGGTCTGAAGCCCCCTACCCAACTCCATTTTGCATTCCAAATGACATCATAATAGTGACCAGACACTGTTAGACCTAGTATAAAGAACACTAGACTTAGAGTCAGAAAGCCTGGGTTTGAATCCCAGTCCTGACATCACTAGTGGTGAGACCTTAGTCCAGTCACTTAACTCTCTGAGCCTTCGGCTCCTAATCTGCAAAGAAGTGGTAATAATGATTGGAAGACATTTTGCAGACATTAAGGCACAAGTGAAAGGTGAATTATTGTTTTTATTATTAGAAGAGGTTCTACGTGCCTGGTTGCCACCTGTTGTTAATCCTTCTTAGCTGGCAGATGCTTATTAAAGTGAACGGGGCTCACACCTCCCCCTCGCAGAAATAGCCGTGCTGCCTCTCGGGAAAATCCCCTGCCTGCCAGGCTTTGGAAAATGACCCCAATCTGCTTCAATGCCTTGGGATAAAGGGGCATTAAGAAAATTAAACTGGAGCATGTCCACCGCGGTGAGGGGGTCTGGAAACCATGGCAAATGAGGGCTAACGGAAGGAACCGGGGATGTTTACTGTGGAGAAGATCTGGGGGAAGGGCAGAACGTGAGCCTGGAAAGGTCTGAAGGCTTGTCCCCAAGGGCAAAACTGGGAGCCTCGCAGGGGGGAAATTCAAGGGAGAACGTTGGGGGCTCTAGAGAAGAAAGGATTTGACATTTAGAGCTGTCCAACAGACGCCCCTTGAGTTCACTGTTGAGGCTGGCTAGCCCGCTGTCACTGAAGGAAGCAGAGAGAATGTTCCAGCTTTGGATAGGAGAGAAGCTGGAGATCCTCTCGGGGACTTTCCAGTTCTGGGCTTCTGTTGCTGTGGCTGCTAATAATAGTCCTTTACATTCATATTACACTTTTGACTTTGGAAAGGAACTGTGTGTTTTTCAAATGTAAGGATAAAATGAGATAGATTTTTTTTTTTACTGCCACATTTTAGTTTAGGGAATTCTAATAAGGAAATGCCTTCTATCAAGGAATAATTGCACCTTCTTCATAATCTTTTATTTGAAAATGCTTATCTTTTATTTTAGAATCAATAATAATTGATTAATTAAATAAGTATTAAATTAAATAAGTAAAAAATAAGTACTAGTTCCAAGGCTGAAGAACAATAAGGGCTAGGCAACTGGAGTTAAGTGACTTGACCAGAGTCATGTAGCTAATAAGTGACTGAGGACAGATTTGAACCTAGGCCATTGCCTGCCTCAATTCACTGAGCCATCTAGCTGTTCCCTTCTTTTTTTTAAATTCAAAGATATTTTCTTTTTAGTTACATGTAATAAGAACTTCATATGTTTTCAAAAATTCTAAGATCCAAACCATCTCCCTTCCTTCCTTCCCTCCCCCAGCTTAAAGATGGTAAACAATTTGATCTTACCCCTTTCTTTATAGTTTTTTAACCGGTAGTCATAGATAGTGATCTGAGGCCAGATTTGAGCCCAGGGTCTCCCATCTCTGGGCCTGGCTCTCAATCCACTGAGCCATCTAGCCATCCCCTTCTTTATAGGCTTTTAACAGATAGTCTTATGGTTGCTTGTGGGCACTAAGAGGCACAATGGTTAAAGTTGGCCTTTTAGTCAGAAGCTCCCACCCTCCCACTCTGACCCGTATTGGCTATGTGGCCCTGGGCAGGTCACTAATTTCTCAGTGCCCCAGGCAACCAGTTCTCAAAGACAATATTTTTGTTGTTCAGTCATTTCAAACCCCATTTGGGATTTTCTTGGCAAAGATACTGGAGTGGCTTGCCATTTCCTTCTGCAGCTCATTTTACAAATTAGGAATTGAGGCAAGTTACAGAGCTAATAAGTGTCTGAAGCCAGATTTGAACTCAGGAAAATGACCCTTCTTGATTCTAAACCCAATGTTCTATCCACTTTGCCACCTAACTGCCCTGAGACTATAAATGTTGCAGAAGAGGTGTGATTGCCTTAGTAGAACAATTTTTTCATCAGAATAACATGTAGCACAAGGTCCAACCCAAAAAGGAAATTTCATTTTATCCTAACAGAATTGAGTGATCTAGGCATTATTCTCCCCACTGAACAGATGAAGACAAAAAGCCCATAAAAGTTAAATATTTCCCCCAAGGGCATGGTATACGAGAGGCAGAACTGGGCCAAGAACCTCCATCTAATCCCTCCCACTCTAGTGCATTAATACTGTACCCATCCTGGCACTTCTGTATTATGTGACCTTGTATCTTCTCTCTAAGTCTCAACTCTTCCTTTTCTGCAAAATAGAGATAATTTCTGCCCTGCATACCCACTGTGAAAGTCAAATGAGATAATGGATGCAGAAGTATTCCAGCTTTAAAGTTCTGTAGAAATGTCAGGTGTTGTCACTGAAGCTGTGTAGCACTGGGAGCTGGAGATGTCTGGTTTGTAGTAAGGACATTGCGCCATCTTGGTCCCCTGCCTGCACTCTTCACTGAAGCACCAATATGTGTCCTTCAGTCCCAGAGTCTTGGGTTACAGTGGCACTGAAGCCTTAGGAGAAGACCAGCCGCTTTGAGAATCTATTGATTTCCTGAATCATTGATGAACACCCTGAGCAAAGTAATCCAGGACAGCAGTGAGTGGCAGGTTAATGGCTCCAGGTTGAGATACCCCTTCTCAGCTTTACTGCCTCCTTAAAGACTCCTTGGAGCCCAGACAACCCATGATTGGCTGTAGGTCCATGCCTGCCTTTCCTCTTGAGCTATAATGTGATTAGCCACATGATGCTTTAAGTGGCATTTTCATAAAGAGATGAGCTGGGAAATAACAAAGAGAGAGACATGATTGCCTGGGAGCCAGACTTGACCCTAGAATGGCCCGCAAAGCATACTCTCTAGCACAATCTGGGGAAAGTTTTATCATGACAGGGGCATTAGACAGTTTCCTAGTGCCATTGAAAAGAGAAAAGAGAAAAGAAGGGGGCAGCTGGGTAGCTCAGTGGATTGAAAGTCAGGCCTAGAGATGGGAGATCCTGGGTTCAAATCTGGTCTCAGATACTTCCCAGCTGTGTGACCCTGGGCAAGTCACTTGACCCCCACTGCCTAGCCCTTACCACTCTTCTCACTTGGAGTCAATATGCAATATTGACTCCAAGACAGAAGGTAAAGGTTATAAAAAAGAGAAGAGAAGAGAAGAGAAGAGAAGAGAAGAGAAGAGAAGAGAAGAGAAGAGAAGAGAAGAGAAGAGAAGAGAAGAGAAGAGAAGAGAAGAGAAGAGAAGAGAAGAGAAGAGAAGAGAAGAGAAGAGAAGAGAAGAGAAGAGAAGAGAAGAGAAGAGAAGAGGCAGAAAAAGGTAGCCTAATGGGTTGACCACATTGTTGTTATTAAGTCATGTCCGACTCTTCATGACCCGTGACTCTTTGTAACCAGCCAATACTGTCCATATGGTTTACTTGGCAAATAGGTGACCCATCCCTAGTAAAACAATGAAGTGAGAAAATTCTTTCTAAGCTTCTATTCCTTCTTAATGTGTCACTGACTCAGTTGGTATCTTCAAACTGGCCCTTGGATATCTCAAGGGCCTTCATTGAGAGACTCCCTGAAGAAGTGCCTTGTGCTGAAAATCTTCCTCTGCCTTCCCACCCCTTCAAAGCTTACTCATCCTGTGTCTCATTATCTTAAAGCTTTACCCTTTTCAGCATCTGTTGACCCCCCAAATATATTTATGACTAATAACCTAAATTATTAGTGTCCCCTCCCAGGAGAATTTCCATTTTTAATAAAGATTTCCTAAAGATACAATGCCTTAACCCAAGGGAATTGGTGCAAATCTCTAGTGGTCTCATGTCAGGCACCTTGGCAGACTATTGGAAAAACACTTTTGGATGGAGGCAGGAAGACTGAGAAAGTGAGGCCCAATTTCAAGGCAGAAAAAAAATTGTAGAATGTTAAAAGTCAAAAAAGGACTTTAGAGATTATCTAGTCCAAGCATCTTATTTTACTGGTGAAGAAACTGAAGCTTCTATCTCTTGTCCCTGATATCAGTGCCAGCCCTAGACAAAATTGTGAAATGGCAACTTCCGTCCTAACCTCTTTTCATGCAATTGCCCACCTGCACATGGGACCTGTGGCTGCTAGTTGGCACAATAGATGGAATTCCAGCCTTAAAGTTAGGAAGACCTGAAGTCAAATTCAGCTTCAGACACTGACTAGCTATATTATCCTGGACAAGTCACTTCTCTCAGCCTTAGTTTCCTCATCTGCAAAATGGGGATAATCATAGTACTTATCTCACAGCATAGTTGTGAAAATCAAATGATATCATTTAAAGTGCTTATTAGCACAGTGGCAGGCACATCATAAGTGCTATTTAGGTACTAGTTATCATCTTAATCATTATTATTATGCCCATAAACTTGGTAGCTTAGTAGGGAGGAAGTCTGATTTGTCTATGGTTACACGGCTAGCGAATGACAAAGCCAAATGATTCCAATCTTCTGATTACCAGGGCAGTCATTTTTTTCACTATACCAAGACAGAAATTAAAGGGAAAAAAGAGAATTGGGAAGTGGAGAGGAGAATGGAATTTCAGAATTGTTGACTCAATCCAGTGTTTCTCAACTGTTTAAAACCCCTTCATCTAGCATCAGTCTATCCCCTACTCTTTCCAGGCAAGGTTTGTTCTTAGTGAGGACTAACTTGGAATTCATTCTACTTAACTCTAAATACCATGAGCCCCTTCTAAAAAAAAGTCCCAAACCCTCTTTTCTCAGCCTGGAAGGAGGCAATCAGTGACTTCCATATCCTTCTCTCCTTTGCTTTCCCACAGCTGTTGACTTTCTGGAGAAGATCCTGACCTTCAACCCCATGGACCGATTAACAGCAGAGATGGGCCTGCAGCACCCCTACATGAGCCCATACTCATGCCCAGAGGATGAGCCCATCTCCCAGCAGCCCTTTCGAATTGAAGATGAAATTGACGACATCTTGTTGATGGCGGCCAACCAGAGCCAGCTCTCCACCTGGGACAGGTGCAGTATTGCTGGCTTCCTATGCTGTTATCAAGAGCAGCTGCCCTACTTGATTCTACACTCTCCTTCCTCCCACCCCTCTTGTACCCCCTACTAACTCCAGGTCACTGGAGTCCTTCCTTTTCATTGGTCACATATTCCAGAGCCTTTGGAAGATGGTCTTCAATATATATATATATTTTTTTTTTTCATATAGCCCATGTATATCTCCTCCCCCAGCCTCAGCCTGGCTCATTCTCTTTTCCTGTCTCCCAGACCCTCACAATGAGATGAATAAAGTCCATGGTTCTTCTGCTCTCTCAGCATGTGATTCCTTGCTATGAATGAGTAGACAAGTGACCTTTCTCAAGAGAGCACCTTTCATTACTGTCCTCTCTTGCTGGGGTGAACAGATTGTCCAACAACATTCAACAGATACTTTTTGAACATCTAGAGTGAAAAGAGTCCTGGGTTCTAGTGCTTGCTCTGTCAGTCACTAGCAGTGTGACCTTGGGCAAATTGATTAGCCTCTCTGAGCTTCAGTTCTTTGTTGATTGGGGATCATACCACTTTCCCTACCTGCTTTGCAGGATTGTTATAAGGATGAAATGAGGTCTTGGATGTGGAAGTACCTTGTAAATTACAAAAACAGTACAAATGCAATATGTTTTTTTAAAATTCTTACCTTTTCTCTTAGTATCACTTCTAAGACAAAAGAGGGGTGAGAATTAGACAACTGGGGTTGAGAGACCTGCCCAGGGTCACACACCTAGGAAGGGATTGAGGCCAATTTTGAACCCAGGACTTCCTGTCTCCAGGTCTGAGGTTGGATGCAAGGGTGCTGGAGACAACTGAGGCTGGCTCTGAGAGCCAATTGTTGAATTTTTAGCATGAGCATTTAGAACCTCAGAAAAACTGGTAAATGCTAGAAAACGGAATTTATTGATTGTCTAGTTGACTTAAGAAAGTGATAAAGAAATGGTTAGTAATGCAGATGAAATGTGAAAGTGTGCCACTGTTAAACATTTTCCTGTACATTCCTGGTTGCATATGACAAGTCCTGTTGTGAGTGATGCAAATGACCAGAGCTGGTTTGGGGAAGAGGAGGAGGAGAGTGGGCTCTCCCACAGTGGGCTGAGGTTGTCAGGAAAGACTTCCCAGAAGCAGCAGAACCTGAGCTAGATTTGGAAACATATGTGGAATTGAACAGGGAGCAAGAGAAGGCGGGAGACTTTTCAGAAGGGGGAGAACAATTTGAGCAGAGGCACTTGATCTTGAAGGTGGATCTATCCCTCGGCTTCTGTATGTCAGAGGGCAGGGGTGTTTGCACATGGCTTGAAGTCAACAGGGCTGCATTAAATCCTGGCTCTGATGCCTGCTAATTGGTATGGCCTAAACAAGTCATCTAACCTTCTGAGTCTCAGAGGCTCCTAGGGATAAAAATACATGATCTCTCTTGCAGGGCTCTAATAAGAAAAGTGTTTTGCAAACCCTAAAGCATACTATAAACACAAAGTAATTTGAATTTGCAGCTCTACTAAGCATGGGGAAGTCTATTGCTTTTATTCATGCACAGTTTTCTGCTTTTAAGAGAGGGATCTTAGGAAGTGTTTGTATTAGGAACTACAAGTCCTTGGAATTAGCTTTGCTAAGTGCTCCCTGCAAGGAAACTGACATAGGATCTAATGGAATGGATCAATGGTTAGCTTAGTGAGCTGCACCACCAAGCTAATGCCACCATGACTGCCAGTTAAATCCGCTGATTAGCTACTCAGCTAAGTTCTGTTCAATGACCCAAATGACACCCCATTCCAACCAATCATATAAATTCCTGCCATTGATTCCAAGGGAAAGTAGATGGAAGAGAGCAGAGGGCTCAGACCAGATGTATCCTCCCTCTTGGAGGAGCCTTAGTAAGTAATTAGCTCTCCAGGCTAGAGTCCTACTCATATAGATTTATTAAATGAGCTTCATCCTTCCAATATGAGATTAGATTGCTTTTTTTTAACCTTTACCCTCCATCTTAGAATCAGTACCAAGTTGGTTCTAAGACAGAAGAACCATAAGGACTACGCAATTAGGATTAAGTGATTTGCCCAGAATCACCCAACAAGAAGTATCTGTGGTCATATTTGAACCCAGAACCTCCTGCCTCTAGGCCTGGCTCTCTATCCACTGAGTTAGTTACCTATCTACCCCAGGACTAGACTACTTCGGAGGATTCTTCCAACGCAAAGATTTTAGTATCCTCAGAATTTCCCTCTAACCTGATTCAAACTGTATCTATACTTGACAGTGGGTAGTGAGAATGAATAAAGCTGTTACTCATTCACAGGACTGGCTTTACCAACAGGTAAAAGTAGTAAATTCTTGATAATCTGAGGACCACCATGCAGGGCCCCCTTTTAATGGAGAAAAGGAGAATATATCTTCAGGACCTTTCTCCAGGATTGCTGACAGCTAGCTAAAAGCAAGATGGGATGCCTGGGAACAGAACCCATGGTGAAATGAAACAAGAAGGAACTTTTTTTTAAACCCTTACCTTCCATCTTGGAGTCAATACTGTCAGATAGTCAGACAGAGCACAGATTCCCCCAGACTGCAAGCAAAAGACTCAAATTCTAGATCTGACTCTTTGGTAATTACTACATAGCCTTGGACAAGTTCCTTAATCTCTCTGGGTCCCAGTTGCTCCATCTGAAAAATAGTAATATGACCAATTTCTATTTTCTCCATCCCTGTGGTGAAAGGATAAAAGATACCTTGATCATAATAGTGCTTTTATCTCCTCAAAGATCCAATGCTCCTTAAACCTACTCATTTGTTTTTCTTCAATAGTCTGTATGCCAAAACAGCAGGGAAGGTTGCCAATGACCAGCAACAGATAACTACAAAATTTAAAAGGAGGCAAAATTCATCTTTGGCACCTCCCTATCACCTTTTTTGTCCCCCTCATCCACTACCTACATCCCCTCTTGTTTGCTCAGGAAATGCCTAATACTCTCATGATCATCTCTTCACATCCAAATCCCTCCACTGCCATATTCACCTCCTCTTTCCTCAAGCAGGTCCTCTCCTAAAACGTCCATTGTTAGAAGATAACCTCTTCCTTCCCATTCTTCTAATGAACAATGCTATACTAATTAGCAGAACAGATCTCCTTCTGATTATTTGATTAAAGTCTATTCAGACCAGGGTACACATGATTGATTGAGAGGACACCGATGTGATATAGAATCCTAGATTCAGCCTTCAGAGACCCAGTCCTCATATTGACTGGGTGACCCCTGGCTTAACCCCTTTGGGTCTTAGTTTCTTCATGTATAAGATAGAGCCAACAAAGCTTGGGCTACCACCTCACAGGATTGCTGTGAGGGCAGAATCAAAAAAATGAAATGTAAAGGTGCCTTGTAAATCCTATAGTATTATATCATACCAAATTACAAATACCTTTTAATCAGTGGGCTAGAATGGAATGAACTCTAGAGTCAGAGGACCTGTATTCAAATCCTATTTCTGTTGCTTACTACCTAAGTGACCTTGGTCAACTCACAATCTTCCTGGGTTTCAATTTTCTCATTTGTAATATGAGGAAGTTGAACGACACGATCTTTGCAATCTCTATATCTTAGTCTGGAAAGTTTTAACTCTCTCTCTTTATCACTCATAAGTGGTTTCAGTGTTGAGAAGGCTGTTCAATTCAATGAATCTCTCTAACTGTCCAATGTGAGGAATCAGAGATTTTTGAGCAAAGAAACTTTCCTCAGGGTCCTTGGCTACTTCAAACTCCCAGTTTACATGCATGAGAGCACATGTGCACACACATCACCCATCAAAATAAGAGGAGACAACTTGGCATCCTTCTGCTCATAAGATGTCAACTCTTCCCTTCGTTAGAGAAATCCCGTCGTTGATGACAGTGATATTTCCAAGGTTGAGCAAACTTGAGTCTTAGAGCACACAGTTTTTTCCTTAGTCATTCTTTTGTTCCAGACTCCTGGGTCTTCAAGTTCTGTCCTTCAAAGTCTGAACCTAGGAAGGCTGTCCTATTTAGGCCTTGGTCTTGGGAGCTGAGAATAATAAAATTCCCATAGGAACTTCTATATGATTTCCAAAGAGGAATGGAAATGAGAGTCATGGCATATGCCAGAATACATTTGAGCCTTCTTGAGAAAAACTTGGTGCTCCTGAGGTCATCCAGCCTTGCAAGAGTGTGGGGTGGTGGAGGGCACACTAGCCTGGGAGCTAGGAGACCTGGGTTTTAGTCCCAACCCAGCCACTAATTAATTGGCCATGTGACCCTGAGTAAGGAATGCCACTTTCTGTACCTCAGTTTCCTCATCTGCAAAATGAAGGATTTGAATTTAGTCATCTCTAGGAGGCCTCTTATCTCTGTCATTTCTGATTTTATAAGTACTTGTCTGCTAAATCCTGGGAGGGGAGAGAGGCAGGGACTTCTGGCTGTTCAGGGATTAAAAATAGAAGCAGATGTACTGGCAGCTAAAACTCCACAAGGAAGTAAGGACAAGGGACCCAAGTGGATGTCCTGCTACATTTGGGGAACTGACAACTGGTTGCATGAGTGAAAGACAATTAAATTGTCCTTTCGAATCATTTGACAGATGATGATACAGGGTAGGGGGGTTCCAAGGGAAGGCTGTGACCATCTCTTTTTGTTAAACAGATTATGTTTGGAGAGATATTTTGTTGTTCCTGTTGAAACCCCTTCCTGTGCTTCAGAGTGATTCTTCTGGGACTGAATGATTCATAAATCATGTGCAAAGCTTAGGTTAATTAAGAAGCTGTGCCTCCAGCTGCACCCCGTCTTTCACCTTTGAGTCAGTGACCTCCACAGTACTGCAGGCACAGAGCTCTCAGAGAGACTCTTCGAGTCATATAGCAATAAGTTAAATGGTGCTCATTTTCTTAAACCCTTACCTTCTGCCTTAGAATTAATGCTAAGTATCAGTTCCGAGGCAGAAGAGCAATAAGGGCTAGACAATTGGGGTGAAGTGACTTGCCCAGGGTCACACAGCTAGGAAAGGTCTGAGGTCAAATTCAAACCCAGGACCTTGGGTCTCCAGGTCTTGCCCTCTATCCACTGAGATACTTAGCTGCCCCTTACAGTTGTTTCAAAGTGCACACTCACTATGTTCCCATCAAAATTCTAAATGCTAGATATACAAATACAAAAAGCAAGCCAGTTCCTCCTCTCAAAAGAACTTTCGCTCTTACATTCTTATAAAAGAGGGTTAGTTTGGTTTGATCAGGGCATTTACAGGGATGGTGAGTGGAAGCACCGGGCAATCAATTTAGGTGGACTTTCCAGGAGTCACATTATTGATTTGATTACTGTATCCAGAACCAGAGATAGAAAGAAGGGGGCGAGGGTAGCCGAAATGTGGTGTGGTCGGTCCCAGCATGACTGCAAAGCAGGCAGTAGAGAACCAGCAGATCAGAGGCTGAGGGTGGAACAGCAGCTGCTGGACACTGGAAGACTCATTAGAGATGATCTTGTCCATTCCTCCCATTTTACAAATTAAGAAACTGGCACTCAGAGTAGGAGAGTAATGCCCACACCAAATGGAAGAACCAGACTACATCCCCATCCCCTGACGCCAAACCCAGCTGTTTTTTCCCAGGCGTTTGTGGTTGGTTCTTCAGGAGTGGCCATAGACAAAATAGTTATGGCCATAAAGTTTTCCCCTTCCCAACCGCTGGATGTGCTATCTCTCCCCTCCTGAAATATCCTCCCTTCTCATCTCCACCTCTCAGAATTCCAGCACCTAGGACAGTGCCTTGAATTAGGAAATGTTTGTTGAATTGCAGGCATTTCTTTAATTCCGCTCTTCTGGGAAGACCTCCCAATTTAGTGCTCTCCCCTGCATTTCACTTTGTACTATACCTATCTGAGTGAATTGTGTACCCCAATCTCTCCAATAGAAGGTAAGCTCCTGGAGGGCAGGATTTTTTTTCTTCCCAGGCCCTAGCAGGGACCTTTCACATAGTAGGCATTAAATAAATATTCATTGAATGGTGGCCCCCTCTCCTCTCCTTCCAGGACATCTCCCCTTTCAGCAGCATCCAGGTACCTTGGGCTCTCCTGTTGCTTCATCTCTTATATCCCTAAGAAACTGATGCCTGCTATGGAGTTTATATGGAATGTATTGCCTGCTGTATTTTTAAAGAGGTCCCCTGGGTGGGAACAATGCTTAACCCAAAGGAAACAGTCACTAAAGATGGAGTGAAGGCAGGAGAGGGGTCTTCCTGGTAGCTCTCATCATCCCCTACGGAGAACATTATGCCCCTCCTGTCCTTACGTATTTTTCACAGATACATTTCCTGTCCTGTTCACTTACCAGCTGTCTTCATTGTACTCCTCCAAGGAATGTGCACCCAGCAGGAACTCAGGTAGTACTGTCTGCCTGCGTTTTCCTGCCATTCAACAGTCCTATCTTTCCTGGACTTTAGAGAAGCCATAAAAACTATTAAAGCAATGGAAAATGCAGGGGGTAGGAGTGGTAGGAGACTACACACTGAGCCAAAAGTCAGGAGATCTGCATTTTAGTCTCGGCTGTGTCACTGGCAACTTGTGTGAATTTAGGCATGGCACACTGAGACATAGTATGGCATAGTGACATGAATGTTAGACCTAACTACACTCCAAAAGACCTGAGTTCAAATCCTACCTTGGATGCTTACAGGATCCTTAGCAAATTTCTTAAATTCTCCTGAGGCCTCAGTTTTCCTTATCTGTAAAATGAGGGGATTAGACTTGATGATTTATAAGTCCCTTCCAACTCTAAATCTATTAGCCTCTGAACTAGCCTCAGTTTCCCTGTCTATAAAACGAAAGCAATCAGGTCTCTTTCAGTTCCAACATCCTGTGATTTTGATTTTGGAAGATATTACCAGAGAACCATACAAAGTGATGTATTTATGAATAAATGTCTGATGGTATAGTGTAGATAGCCCATAAAGGAGTTTGAAGGGAGAGCTCAGCAACACTTGATGGCATTTTTCTCTCTTGCAACAATCCCACCTGATCCTTAGCTTCCTATTTCATCCTCTGTCTGTCTTCTCTTAGGTACCCAGTCAGTCTATCCTCTGATCTGGAATGGAAACAGGACAGATACCTCGACACAAGTGAGGTACAGCGGGATCCCCGTGCAGGCTCAGAGTCAATAGTGGAAGAGGTCCAGGTGGACCCACGAAAATATTCCCAGAGTAGCTCTGAGCGATTCCTGGAGCAATCTCACTCATCCATGGACCGAGTATTTGACTCTGACTATGGGCGGTCCTGTGACTACAAGGTGGGATCACCATCCTACCTGGATAAGTTACTGTGGAGGGACAACAAACCCCATCACTACTCAGAGCCTAAACTCATCTTAGACCTGTCCCATTGGAAGAAGACAGCCATCGCTCCCACCACTGAGCTCTCCCTAGAGGAGGAGCCCTCCAACCTCTTCCTGGAGATTGCACAATGGGTGAAGAGTACACAGAGTGGTCTTGAGTGCCCCAGCCCACTCCCTGAGATCCAGGAACGAAGCCTGCCCTCCTCACCCCAACACCACAAGGAACCCAAGGAGGGGAACAATGGGACTGATCCCCAATTTGACTTGGATGTCTTCATTTCCAGAGCACTGAAACTCTGTACCAAGCCAGAGGACCTGCCAGATAACAAACTCAGTGAAATCAATGGGGCATGTATCTCAGAGCACCCCAGTGACATCGTACAGACTGAACCCTATCCAAAGGAGAGGTGGTGAAGCTGAGTAGTTTGCTCTTCATGAATTTCCCCTTTCTTCTCAGCTGGCTGGCCACAGTCTTGTGGCACTGCAGACCCAGGCCAAAGGGAAAAAACAGGTTACCCTGGTTCCTGGCATGTCAGTCCTTTGCAACAGAGGGTGGATAGCCTACCCCATACCTTTTAATCAAAGACAAACAGCTCCCAGCCTCCTTTCTGATGCCTTAGGGTTCATGAGACCCTTGAAGGAATCAGGAAACACAAGTAAAATATTGAATCTATTAAACTGCCTTAATGATCGCGCCTTTTAACCTCTGGAATGTTTTGAATTTAAGTCTAAGGTAATAAGCCTTTTGTACAGAACACCAGGCTGATCAGTTTATGAACATATTCTTGGGGGTGGGGGCTTTGGGAGAAGGAAAATGGGAGTAGCCATGGGAAGAAGGAAGCTTCCCAAAGAGGAACAGGTCCTCTCTTTTTAATAAGGGTTACACTCCACAAACTCAAAGAATGTCAGAGCCAAAAGGGACATTTGAAATCATCTAGTTCAACCCCTTCCTTTGACAGATCAGGAAACTGAGGTCCAGAGAAGGAAGGTGACTTCCCAAGGGTTACAGAGCAAGTTCGAGGCAAAGCAGTAGTAAAACTTGGGTCTCCTGACTCCCAGACTTGCCCTCCATTCCATCTCCTTTGTCATGGAAATGCTTTCTCTTCGAAATCTAAGGGAAGCCAAAGTCCAAGGAAGGGCTTCCTCCTTGAACCAGAAGTTGGAGGGCTCTCTTAAATAGTCAAGAACAGTCATCTCCTCCCCCTGGGGCCAGACACCAAAGCCTCTTGGGCTTCAGATCCAGGCAACCTGGAGGGTCACTGGGTTAAAACAACAACAACAACAACAACAATCACCCACAGCCAAGTGGCTCATTTAATAAAGAATCCATAAGACAGGGAACTAGGCAGAAGCCATTGAGTTATTCCTGAGTGCTTCTTCAACCTCAAGTATAGTCACTGATGGATGCCCCTGGGGCCAGATTCTGCATTCTTTACACACACACACACACACACACACACACACACACACACACACATACACCACAGCCCTATGCAAAAGTGGAAGAGGCAGGCAAGTATGGGGTATGGTGTGAACAAGAAGGGGCATCAAAAACCTCTTGCCCCATCCCTAGGTCTCTCTCCCTCTGGCCCATAGTGGGCCCAATACCCCACTGTAACCATTATTCCCTTGGTTTGAAGACCTCCTTTTAAAATGCAAACCTGTTACCAAGAAAGGTAACCCAATAAGCTGTATTCCTCCATGAACACCTCCGCCGGAATTAGTTCATGGAACTAGCTGAGCAGAGGGCAAGATCTTGGAGGGAGTAGTGTGCCGGACAAGCACCCCTTCTAATAGTGGGTCAAGAGAGGTACGGAGTACCGGGGCACTGCCCAAGAGGGACAACACAACTGGAACCCTACGCAGCGTAATGACCCTTCAAGATTTTGCTTGGGTTTCTGTGTACTGGGTACCTTGTAGCTATTTATGTGTGTGAGAGCACATGCACACACACACACACACACACACACACACACACACAGTTGGTGTGTTCAATTGTGACCCTCTGAGGGTGCAGGTCCTTGCCTTACTACCTTGGCCCTCAGCCTACCTTCACCCACAGACTCGGGTGGCAGCCTTGTTGTCCAATCAGCTGGCACTTGGCATTCCAGCCTCGTCCCCTTCTAGCGAAGCTTTCAGGGGGAAGCTAGAAAACAGGTAAACAGATGATCAGACCCTAGGATTTGAAAGTAGCTTGGGGTTCACCTATACCTCTGAGCACCTTAAATGATTAACCTGTTAATGATCATTTGTACATGAAACAAACAATACATTATAGGCTTATATTTTAAAAATGAATTCTTCAAGCTGACCAAAACTTTTTTAATGGAGAATGTGTAAATAGAAACTGTTCAAGAAATGAAACTTTATCCACCCACTCACTGTGCCATCTTGTCCTATGGTGGGGAAAGGGGGGAAGGAGGAAATTACTCTTTTGGTAAAGGAAGAAAGCTGCTGTTCTTAACCCTGTGGTCCATATATCACTGTTATACCAGAGTAATTGTTATTATACCCATGTAAAAAAATCTACTAAATGCTATTAAACACTATGATGAGATGTGTTTTGCCAACAATCTGAATGATAACTGGACAGAACTCACAAGCCTTGGTCTCTGCCCTACCAATGATGCCAGCCATAAGAGAAGATGAATTTCCACAGAGATCTATAGCAGGAAGATGGTGACAAAATCAATTCATTCTTCCTGGGTTCTTATACTATTGATCTCTTCACAAGAAGTGTCAGATCCATAGCTAGAATTTTTGAGGCTTGGACAATTGGCATGAAACATGAACTCAATTCATTTGGGGAGAAGGCAGTATTGGCAAAGGCCTCAAGACCACTTCTAGTCTAGGGAAGATCTCTCCAGGGAGGAGACTACCAGTGGATTATAGGTAGGAGTGTGTTGGGAAAAGGGAACCTATTTAAGATCCAAAGACTGGAAGAGAAAATTGTCCTTTAGAGCTGCCCATTTTAATGAATTATCCTTGCTATCCAGGACTAGACCCAGTTGTTTGATAATCTGAAAGTGCCATCAGGGCCCCCTCTAAATTCCATAACCCTGTAACAGTCTTTTGCCCAGATTTTAGCTCTGGAAATTGTTACAAATATTTAGTGTAGGGGAGAGAAGGAGATCACACTTTGTCCACCTTTCCAAGAATGTCTCTGACTAGCTGAGCTAGTGACCAAGCATCAGGCCCACAAAGAATAGTTTAATCAGCCTGATGTCAGCTTAGCATTGAAGTGTTATCATGCCAATCCTAGAGGATGCTAGATATGTTTCCTTTCACACATGCCATAGTAACTTTACACAAGAAAGAAGTCTTGAGCAACTCTCTGAGTATGTCAAGGGCTTTCCTCCACTGGAGATAGTACTGTGATCCTCAGACTTCTCAGCAGCTTCCTAACCACCTGAGAGTAACTGGAGGCAAGGAGGGGAAAAGAACTTCCTTCTACAGCCCAGGTGTCCCGCAATGGGTCAGTATGACTACTGAGCCAGTCATTACTTAAGACACTCTTCTGCCCTGCCTCCTCCTCCCACAAAAAAAAAAAAACTAAACACACAGACAAAACAAAAACACTTTTTCCTACAGAGTGACAACCTGAATATACTATTTTTTTCCTTGGAGTAAAGATTAATATGTTTTCTCTGTACTGGGAGGATAACAGCCTAAGCCATACTGAATCCAACATGAAAACATGAAACAAGCACCCATTACATACAACCACTGTCCTAGATCCTGGGGAAGATATGAAGTTCCTACATCACAGAGTCCATGCCCTAGTAGAATTTATAGTCCAGTGGGATATAGGAGGGATATATGTATTCGATTTTTTTAAAGATCTAAGAAGGTATATCTCTCCAGAGAATTGGGAAAGGCTTCCTGATGGAGTTGGCATTTAAGCCAGATTGTCTTCTTTTTTTTTTAACCCTTACCTGCCATCTTAGAATTGATACTCTGGACTGGGTTCCACAGCAGAAGAGTGGTACAGACTAGACAATGAGGGATTAAGAAATTTGACCAGAGTCACACATCTAGGAAGTGTCTAAGGACAGATTTGAACCCAAGACCCTCCATTTCTAGACCTGGCTCTTAATCCACTAAGCTGCCCCCTTGGCAGAGTTTTAAAGAAAATGTTGAAAGATAAAGTAAAGGGAAGCGAGTATTAAAGGCCCAGGGAGCAAAGTGAATAAAGTAATTGAGGGATAATTTAGGGGCAGTTCAGGAGGCAGCAGTTTACAGATGAGAGTCATAAGAGAAATAACAGCCTTCTCTCAAAATGAAATCACTTCCCATGCCCACATTGGTGGGAGAAGTTACAGGTACCTGCTGTGTGACTCAACCCAATTGCTTATCCCAACCCTCTTTTCTGTCTTAGAATTGCTACTAGGTAAGACAGAAGGTAAGAGTTTAAAAAGAAACAATAAATCATTCTATTAATGTCAGAGGTTAGTAGTCATAGTAATGCCTACTTGTGAGATGAGTATCTACCAAACCATAAAATGGTCCACATTGGACCTTGATTAACCAAGAGATGCTTCTGCATAACAAGGAGACAGTTTTTCGCCTCTAGTTGGGTTGACTCCACTAATCTTACATGACTGCTTTGATTGATCATCCAGAAATATAGTCTTTTCCAAATAGTCATTTTTTACTCCACTCTAGAGTTCCCATGTCTTAATGGGAACTAAAGTTCCAGTCTGTCTATGTCACTCCCTTACTCAATCAACTCCACACTGTACTCTACCATCCAGCTAACTAGCCACCTTCTTATTCCTCATAGTTGACACTATCACTTCCTGTGTCTATGCTTGTGACACATTTTCTTCTCACCTCTGCATCTTAGACCCCTTGATTCCTTCAAAATTCTGTTCAAGCACTACCTTTTACAAAAAAAAACTCTCCTGACATCCAAAGCTATTAGTGCCTTCACTCTACAAAATTTACCTTGAATTTATTTTGTACTCTTTGAAATTATAGGTCCCTTTCCTAGCTTTATCCACATATTTTGCACCTGCCTGTTTGAATAAGATGTTGTCTTCTCCTAAGAGAATGGAAGTCCTCAGGGGCAAGAATTATTTCATTTTGTTTCTGTATGCCCAGAGTCTAGCACAAAGTAGGCATAATAAAGACTTATCAAGTCTGTCTTGACTTTCAACAGAAGGGTGATGAAGACTGAGCCCAGAGCTCAGGCTTAGGTCTATTCAAATCTCACCTGACTGTAGCCCTTCACAAATTCAGGAGCAAAATCTGCTCTTTCAGCCAAGTGGCTCCATTTCCTTCTGCAGTAGGAAACATTCATCCTGGTTGATGTGTGTGATCTGACAGAAGTCCAAATCATCAAGATCTTCAACAAAGCCACACTAGAAGTGATTCTGAAATCTAAGATAGTATCTCTTGAAGTGACAGAGAAAGTCTCAGAGCAATAGAACTGGAATATGTGAGAGGCTACCCTGGTGAGGACCTGAACCCCTACCATATACTGTAGATCATCAGTGATGCTAGTTCTCTCCTGCTCTGCTGCTTGAATTCAGTGGACACTGTTCTGCAAAAATCAACTGCAAGGGCACCTAGGTGACTCAGTGGATAGAGAGTCAGGACTAGAGACAGGTCTTAGATCAAATCTGGCCTCAGACACTTCCTAGCTAGGTGACTCTGGGCAAGTCACTTACACCCCCTCCCCCATTGCCTAGTCCTTATCACACTTCTGCCTTGGAACAGATACAAATATCAATTATAAGACAGAATGTAAAGATTTTTTTTAAAAAGTCAACTGCATCTCTATAGTAGCCTTGTCCTAGATCTTCCAGGTAAATAAGTGATCAACACACTTTTAGCATCTCCCTGGATGGCACAGAACAGAAGCTATTGATTCTACCACCAAAAGTTCTAAGTTCCAAAAGTGCCTAGTTGCTACCCCATATAATTCCCTACATACACATGTTTTAATTCTACCTCAACTCTCTCCAATGACACTCTATATTTTCATATGGATTATATCTCTCCTCCCTTTATCAGCCCAACTCTATCAAAAAGTCATCTACAAACTCTAATAATTACTGAATGGAAATAGAGTATACATAAATCTCTGCTGATCATGGATTCTTTGCAAAAACCATTCTTGTCTTGGTTTTTTAAAACCCATAAACAAAGGTAGAAAAGCAGAATTGTCATACACATCTTTTATTTACCACAATACAATAAAAATTATAGTAAGCAAAGAGATGCTGGGAAAAGTATTAAACATTAACTAGAAACCAAATGATTTAGTCCTAAAGAATTGATGGTTCAAATAACAAATCAGAGTAATGATAGGAAATTTCATTAAAGATAATGACAACAATAAGACAAAATATCAAAAATTTTGGAACTAAGCCAAATCTGTCTTTAGGGGGAAAAGATTTATCATCAAATATTCTTATTCACATACACACACACAAAGAAAAATAAGAAATGAAGTAGCAATGCAATTAAAAATACTAGAAAATGAACATATTTTTAAATTTTTAATTAGATGCCAAAATAGATAGATAGATATAGATATAAACACTAGGAGTTGGTTTTTTAACAAAAGCAAGCCAAAAATAGATAAATCATTGGCCAATATGATTAGAAAGAAGAAAGAAGAAAATTGAATTACCAATAGCAAAAAGGAAAAAGGAAAATTCACTACTAATGAAGAAATAAAGGATATTATTGCAGACTTTTTCCTAATTATATTCTAATAAAGCCAACAATTTAAATAAAATTAATCAATCTTTACAAAAATATTCAAATTGACAAAGCAAGAATTAGATTAAATAGTCTAATTTGAGAGGAAAAAGTTGAGCAAGCTGCAAATGAACTTTTTTTCAGAAAAAATTCAAACTAAGACCAGATGGATTCACAGTGAATTCTATCAAACATTCAAAGAACATACATGCGCTATATAAATAAAAAATATTTTAAAATACAATGCTATGTAAACATTTGAAAAAATAGCAAAAGAGGAATCTTGTGAAATCTCTTCTATGACACAAATATGATCTTGAAACATAAACCAGGTAGAGTCAAAGAAAACTACGGATCAATTTCTCTAATTATTCTCTAATAGATGCAAACATTCTAAACTAAATATTATCAAGGAGGATAAAATAACACCACAAAGAGTATATATTATAATCAGGTTGGATTTATACCAGGATTGTAGGGAAACTATAATCTCAATTAACCATGTTAATAACAAAATCAACAAAAATCATATGATTATGTCAATACACTGGGGAAGCCTTTGACAAAATACACCATCAATTTCTGCTTCAGACAAAAAGAATACTAGAAACAGTGAACAGGAATAAATAGACCTTTCATTAAAAATATAAATTTTATATATACATACAAATGTATAAAACCAAGAGTGACCATTACATATAATGAAGATAAGCTAGAATCCTTTCTAAGAAAAGCAGAGGTGAAACAAAGACATCCATTCTTACCACTTCTATATGACATAGTTTGAGAAGTGTTGGCTATAGTAATAAGACAAAAAAAGAAATGAAGTAAATTAACATATATAAAGAACAAAATTATTCCTTTTAGCAGTTGATATGCTATAACTGATGAACTCTAAATAGTCAATAAAAATTAGCAACTTCAGTAAATTTGAAGGAAATTTTAAAAATCCACCCAAATAATTAGTATTTCTTTGCTATACCCCCCCCAAAATAGTAAGATGTTTAAAAAAGTAATTCCATTTAAGATTACTATAGAAAGTATTTATACTTGAGAGTCAATTTATTGAAATGCATTCAAGAACTATATATAAATACAACTATGAATCACTGTTTTCAAAAATGAAGACCTAAATGACTGGGAAAATATTAATTGCTCATGAATAAGTCAATATTTTTTCAAAGAGATAATACTACCTAAATTAATTTACTTATTTGATGCTAAACTTTATGGAACTACAAAAAATAAACAAAATTCATAGATGCAAAAGCTTAATAATCCCAAGGGAGATATCAAAGAAATCAAAAAAGATTCTCTACATGCTTCAAAGTCATGCAGTTTTAAGCTATTGAAATTTTAAAGTGTATTAAGACTTTGAGGATGCCTTATATATACAAAAATATTTACAACTTTTCATTTTGTAGTTGTAAAAAAATCCCCTAGAAATTAAAGGAGTGATCACTAATTGAGGAACAGCTAAATAAATTGTGGTATATGAATGTGATAGAATACTATTGTGCTGTGAGATGTGAGGAAATTGGTCATTTCAAAGAAAGATGGAAAGACTTGTATGAATTGATGCAGAATGAAGTAAACAGAACCAGGAAAATAATCCATACAATAACAGTGCTATAGACAAACA
The DNA here is from genome assembly GCF_027887165.1 of Monodelphis domestica. Taxonomy (NCBI): domain Eukaryota; kingdom Metazoa; phylum Chordata; class Mammalia; order Didelphimorphia; family Didelphidae; genus Monodelphis; species Monodelphis domestica. Next base: position 424,716,741 of record NC_077229.1, read on the forward strand.
ACTACAAGACAAACAACTTTGTGAGATTTGAGAACTGTGGTTAATACAATGACCATTCCTGATTCTAGGGGACTGATGATGAAACATGCTATCCATGACAGATATGTGACGGATTTAGGGTGTGGAGTGACACACAGACACACAAAATTCCCTCGTTGACTATATAGAAAAGATAGAGCAATTAACAGAGAGACAGAGCTATGTATACATATATATCCATATACACACATGCACATACGTGTGCCTCTATAAATATATATACATACACATGTGTGTATATATAGAAACTTTGTATACAGCCAATGAGGGAATTTGTCTTATTTGACTATATATACATATAATATATATATATATATATATATATATATATATATATATATGTGTGTTGTGTGTGTTACAAGAATTATTTTTCTTTTGTCCTCTCTTTTACTCAGTGGGGTAGAGGCTGAGAGGGAGAGAAAACAGGTTTCTATTAATTAAGAAAAAAATGTTAATAGTTAGAGGTGTGCTACATATGTAAAATGTTGCATGCACTTGCAGATTAGGTGACTGTATTAGTGTTTCTTCTTAATTGTTTTGTTTTGTTTTGTTACAAGAGACCTCTCGAGGTGGGAGGGTAATATGTGAAAGTTTGTAACATAAAAATAGAACATATCAATAAAACTTTTTCAAAAGACATCTTACTCCAAGTGACTCCACTTCATCATTTCTCACTCCCTGAAAAAAAACTCTGAAGCTCTAGCTTTTGAACTCAACTGAAACCAGAGCCAGAAACATCTCAAGTACCCCCTAGAGAGTAAGTATCCTAACTGTGTGGCTTTGGTTATAACATTTCTCTCTCTGGGGCTCAGTTTCCTCCTCTGTAAAGACGAGGAGTTGGACTAGGTGGCCACTGGCTTCTCTGAAATGTGTCTCTCTGTCTCCCTGTCTCTCTCTCTCTCTCTGTCTCTCTCTGTCTCTCTGTCTCTTTCTGTCTCTCTCTGTCTCTCTCTCTGTCTCTCTCTGTCTCTCTGTCTCTCTCTGTCTCTGTCTCTGTCTCTCTGTCTCTGTCTCTGTCTCTGTCTCTCTGTCTCTGTCTCTGTCTCTGTCTCTGTCTCTGTCGCTCTCTCTCTCTCTCTCTCTCTCTCTCTCTCTCTCTCTCTCTCTCTCCTCTCTCTCTCTCTGTCGCTCTCTCTCTCTCTCTCTCTCTCTCTCTCTCTCTCTCTCTCTCTCTCTCTCTCTCTCTCTCTCTCTCTCTCTCTCTCTCTCTCTCTCTCTCTCTCTCTCTCTCCTCTCTCTCTCTCTCTCTCTCTCTGTCGCTCTCTGTCGCTCTCGCTCTCTGTCAGTATCAATCAGTACCTATAGTCTCTGCCAGAGGGACTAATGAAAATGGTGTCACACTAGCACCACCTATCTGCAAGCTTCGTCTCCGACGCAGATGTTCTATGCTTCTTCCAAACACATTCACATCATCTTTCAAAAGTTTCCAAAGCCCTTGTGCCTCTCTGCCTTTGCTCATGCTGTTCTCTACATCTGGAATTGCATCTTCCATCCCAACACCATGCACACTAGACAATCTCTTCCTATTGAAATCTACCTTTCCTTAAGGCTTAGCTCAAATTCTACCTCCTTTCTGAAGCAGCAGATCCCTCAGAGTTAGGAATAATCCTTCCACCCTCAGACCTCAAATGACACCTGAATTGCACCTCTTGATGCACTTAGGCATCATTTTCTATTGAAGCTATTGTGGATCTCACCACGCAGTTCCCTCTTCCTCAGTAGAGGACCTTGCTATCTCTTTAAAGAAGGAAAGAGACAATGTCTCTCCTAATTTGCCTTTTCTTCCTTCTCTATACATAAATTCTCTCAACAGCATCCTCCTTTCTCTCTTCTTTAGCTCAACTTTAGAAGAAGAGGTGATCCTTTGTTTAATAAGACCCTATAAGGTCAACTCCTCAACTTGTGCCCTTCATCTCACTTCTTCTCTGGGAGTTTGTTTCTGATCAGCTTCTCCCTTTCTCTGTTAACTATGATTTCTCCTAATCTATTGTTCCCTGCTGCCTACAAAATATCTCCCATCCTTTAAAAATCTTCAGTTTTGATTCTGTCATCCCAACACATTTTTGTCCTAGATCTCGCTTCCTTTTGTCAGCCAAACTCATAAGAAAAAAGCTTTCACACTTTGTCTCCACTTCCTTACCTCCCTTCATTTCTCCATGTTTTGCAGTCTAGCATCCAAACCTATCTTTGATTTGAATTCGTACTTCTAGATTTGATTCAGGCACTGCTTCCCAAAAAAAATTTTCTTATCCCTCTTGTTAGTTCTCTCTCTCTCTCTCTCTCTCTCTCTCTCTCTCTCTCTCTCTCTCTCTCTCTCTCCCTCTCTCCAAATTATCTTACTTTTACTGTCATATTCTCCAATAGAATGTAAACTCCTTGAGGGAAGGCAGTGTTTTTTCAATTCTTCTTTATATTCCCAACACCTAGCTCATGTTGCTATAGTCAGAGTAGACTTAAATTCTTGTTGTTACAGTCTTTCCTGTGTTTTCATGTCCCCTCTTGGGGGTTTTCTTTGCAAAGATGTTGGAGTAGTTTGCCATTTCCTTCTTCAGTTCATTTGACAAGTGAGGAAACCAAGGCAAACAGGGTGATGTGATTTGCCCAAAGTCAGATAGTTAGTGTCTTGAGCCAGACTTGAACACATAAAAATGAGTCTCCCTGATTCCAGGCCCAGCTCTCTATCCACTGCATCACCCAGCTACCCAACTATTTATTCATCTGAATTAAATTGAGTCTCTTTACTAAACCATTAGACATGCAAGTTATCTCACTTTTTCTAAATCTTGGTTTCCCAACTGGAAAACAGGAGGAGTATTTACATTATTTACCTCCCTCACAAGGTGGCTCTGAGGATCAAAAGGGATTCCATACATAAGAGAAACTCACAATCATAAAGTGCTTTGTCAGTATGAGTTGTTATTTCCCCTATTTTTATCATTTCTTTATTCATCCCTGGCTTTTGCTGGTTATGTCTTTTCAGAACATTCTGCTGCCATTGTTGGCTTTGTTGCTAATATGCCAAAGATGCAACAGTTTTCTACCTGTCTTCCCCTGCACTGAGCCTTCAGCAGAACTAAGCTAAATAAATATAAATAAATAAATGCAATTCTAAAGTGGCCTCACAGTTTAATATCTCTTAGTTAACACTTCAATATGGCGGTGGCAATGAAGTCTTCCTCTGTGGGGTTCTACAGCCACCCCACTCTGCATCTACTGTTCTTCCTGGTTTCAACTCCACAGAACATGATGCCCCTCCTAAGTTAGGCTTTTCTCTTCCAATCTCATCTCCCTGCTACTAACTCAAACCTTGATAGATAGAACCTCCTTCAGCCTTTTCTCCTCTCTGACCAGAGTGATGGAAGGTTGAATAGCAAAAACCTCCCAAAACTCTTCTTTATAGAGAGAAGAAACTGGTCTCTTTGGCTCAATCCATTCTGTATCCACCGCTCTTCCTGGTTTTAACTATAGAGAACATGATACCTTCTGGTTCTCCACAAACATCTGTCCCCATTAAATTGTAAGCTCCTTAAAGGCAGGAATTGTCTTTTTATTCATTGTATCCCTGGCATTTAGCAGTGTCTGACAGTATGTACTTAGTAAATGTTTGTTAGATTTAGTTAAGATTTAGCAGCAAAAAGTAGAGCTCAATTGGAAAAAATGTACATGCATTTTTAGAAACCATATACAGTGGAATTATAAAAGAATAAGAAGCAAGTTGGAGTGAAGAACAGCTCAAGGTCCTTATTCTTATTACATCTTGATTGTTTTTTTTTTTGTAAAGGAGAGCTCATCAACAGACTCTAGCAAGCTAGCTATTCACCTGGGCGGTTATTACCAACAGGATTATTGTATTTCAGTCATGATAGACTGCTTGGAAGGAACCACCTTCTGTTCCAAAGGGACATGGGAGCTGACTGCATGCATGTAGGATAGGAAAGTGTAAGCTGTATAACTATATGATTGAGCTTCCTCCCAACTCATCCTGGGTATATCCTAGGAATTTTGGAGCAATAAAGAGGAAATAGAGGTTGTCCAGAGCCTAAGGATCCATCTTACACACAGAGGAAATGGCCACCTTCATGGAGCAACTAGGTAGTGCAGTGGGTAGAGCACAGGAGCCAGAGTCAGGAAAACTCATCTTCCTGAGTTCAAATCTGGCCTCAGGTCCTTTCTAGCTATGTGGCCCTGGTTAAGTCACTTAACCCTGTTCAACTCAATTTCCTCATTTGTAAAATGAGATGGAGAAAGAAATGGCAAACCACTCCAGTTTCTTTGCCAAGAAAACCCCAAATGAGGTCATGAAGAGTAGGACACAACTGAACAACAAAAACAGCATAGTATGATTTGAGGAATTCTTTTTTTTTTTAAACCCTTACCTTCCGTCTTGGAGTCAATACTGTGTATTGGCTCCAAGGCAGAAGAGTGGTAAGGGCTAGGCAATGGGGGTCAAGTGACTTGCCCAGGGTCACACAGCTGGGAAGTGTCTGAGGCCAGATTTGAACCTAGGACCTCCCGTCTCTAGGGCTAGCTCTCAATCCACTGAGCTACCCAGCTACCCCCGATTTGAGGAATTCTTAAAGATGTGCCCCCCTCTTCTCTTCCCTGCCACCCCTACTCAGTGTTGGTCTGACATTTCCAAAAATCTGCAATTTGACTTTATGATTTTCTCAACCTTATATAACTCACCAGGACATGGTAGTAAAAACAAACAAAAACAAAACAGAAACCAGAGTCTTTCTTATGACAGGCTGCCTCTGCTCTAGACACATTCCCTTCCATCTGGTAGTCCCTTGCCTTTTTCTATAATCCCACTATGTCTGAAACCTACCAAAATAGAAAAATCCATTTTTCATGGAAACCTGGCTTCAAGTAGTTGGTACTTTCCCATCTATGACATAAGAGGTAAAAAGCTTATCAGACAGCTTCAGTGAGACCACAAATCCATTCTCCAGGAAATTCCTGGCACTCGGGAAGTCCACAGTTTCTCCAGGAAGTGATCTGCCTTAGGATATCCTTGTAGGTGAAGTAGAAGATTGTGTGCAAGGTCAGCTTGTGGTCCAAGCATAGGAGGCTGTAGTGTTGCCATAGAGGATATGTCCACACTGATAAGGATATACAAGCTCTAAATCACATCTTAGGAGCACCAGTACCAAGAAATAGCTTCTCCATAGAACCATCATTGAATTTCCTTCTTCCATTTCCTTCACACAAAGAGATCTGTGCCAAGAGCCTTGTATATCCTTCCTGCTCCTGAATTCTAGTTTTCTTTTAATCTTTTTAAAAATATTTTTCTATTAACAAGTAGGTATTTTCACTCCTACTACCTCCCCTCCCTTTACAGAAAAACAAGCAAACCCTTGTAGCAATTATTTATAGTAAAGCAAAGCAAACTTCTACATTGATCACATCCAAAAATGTGTGTCACTCGGGTGTCTGTGAATTTTTGCACACTAGTTACCTGTTCCCTCTGGATTTGGTTATATCCCTTGTCATGAATCCCTTTCCTCATGCGCATGCCCTTGAGTTTCCGCAAATAAGCCAAAGAACCTTCCCTCGTGATTTAAAATGTGTCAAAAAATAATCTCATTTCTTCAAAATTACTAGTTCTTCTATAAAGTCCCTATTAAGTCCCAGGAAGGGACTACATCATTAGAGGAAATCTCAGTCACTAAGAGCTGAGGAACTCAGGAAAGGACTTATAGGAGAGGTAGGCTTTGAATCATTCTTTGAAAAATGAGTAGGAAGAGAAGGAAGTAGAAAACATTCCTGAGACGTGAGCAATAATGATTTCTTGTATCCTTAACTGCTTCATTTCCTATTTCTGTCCTCCTTTGGACTTCTCTATCATGCCTCATGACAATGAATCTTCCTTACCTCTTCCTTTCAAGCTTCCTTCTATGGTCTGACTTCTCCCATTAGATTTTTTTTTTTAATTAAAAACCCTCACCCTCCATCTTGGAATCAATACTGTGTATTGGTTCTAAGGCAGATGAGTGGGAAGGGCTAGGAAATGGGGGTCAAGTGACTTTCCCAGGGTCACACAGATGGGAAGTGTCTGAGGCCATATTTGAACGCAGGACCTCCCTCTCTAGGCCTGGCTCTCAATCCACTGCCCCCTCTGATTAGATTTTAAGCTTCCTGAAGGCAACAGTTCTTTCTTTTCATATTTGTATTTCAAGCACTTAGCAGAATGCCTGGCACATAAATATTTATTGCCCAACTGAACCTTTGACCTCTCTCAGCCCCCAAACCATATCTTGATTCCTATATAACTAGCTCCTTCCTTATTTCAGATTCATTCCACCTTATCTGCATTCCCAATATAACTTGAACCAAATTAACTCTAAGCAGAATCTTCCTCTGACAAAAATCCCTTCTTCAATAATTTTTCATCCTGTCTTATTGTTCCCACCAAGAATAAAACTTTGAAAAGCAAATAATGATTTGATTTTCAATGGATAGAGTTACTTGGTATTTTTTAACTGCCAGAGATTGAATTCTGTGAAGCTATCATTAATTTTTTATATATACTCACCCTTTGAGGATGATTATCCAATAATACAATTCACGCTTCCATCTTTTCTCTCTCCACACCACCACCACCCCCAATCCCTGCTCTTAGAAAGCAAGAGCAAGATTTCCAGCAGCTCTATGGAGATAATTCTCTCCATTCACATATTGGGCTGCTTGCCATGAAAGTTTCAAAGATGCTTTATGGATTCTTTTTTCTGTTTCTCTCCCCTGTTTCTATGGGCATCCACCAAAATAAATCATCTCAGCATCTATCACTTATTTCTTCCTGGGCTCCTGCCTGGCCATGCTTTGACATTTCACTCAACAAACAGAATGGCAAATTAATCATCAATATTTATGGGGCCCAGAGTCTGTGGGATTACCTTTCTCTAGGGAAGGAAGAACCCTGATTGGGTACTTTATTGTGACGCTGGAGAAAGTGTGACAGTTGCCCACTAGTGCTGGGGGAGTCCTACCCTCAGGCAGGTTCTGTTCACTCTTCACCTGTGGGCACTTGGATGCTGAGCTCCTCTGCCCTTCAGACTTCGGTTTTGACCTCTGTCAAATGAGCCTCAACCTGCCCAGTGGGTCCCATCTGATCCCATTAGAAGACTGTCAGGAGCAAGTGCTACAAAAGGTGCCATGGTAGATTATTCATTTTGCAATAGGAATCACTGAGTGGGTTGAAGATAAGAATTGTAATATCTATTTATGAAACTGAGATTAGTATAGAGATATGCAGCTAAGCCTTTTTATGTACATCTAGCCCAGTGGGTTTTTGTTTTGTTTTGATTTCTAAAAACAACAACAAACCACTTACCTTCTGTCTTACAATCAATACTGTGTATTGGTTCCAAGGCAGAAGAGAGGTAAGGGCTAGGCCATGGGGGTCAAGTGACTTGCCCAGGGTCACACAGCTGGGAAGTGTCCTAGGCCAGATTTGAGCCCAGGAGCTCCCATCTCTAAGCCTGGTTCTCAATCCACCAAGCACCTAGATGCCTCCTGCAAAAAGTTTTAAATGTCAAACTGCATTTATTTTATTTTAAAATCAATAGAAAACTACTGTTTTTGAGTGGATGAGTAGCATAGTCATGCTTTAGGAAATTAAGTAAAATATATCCCCTGTATTTTAGTAGAAGAGATGCATATACAAATACAGAAGACAGTGAAAAATACTTAAAAGAGATGCAAATAATGGGATACAAGAGAGAAATTACTTTTTGCCTGGAAGGGGGATATCCAGAAAGGCGCCCTGGAGGAAGTAAAATTTGAAGTAAATCTTGAAGGAGGGAGAGGATTTCAACAAGTGGAGAAAGGAGAGAATATTCCAGGCACATTTGTCAAAAACAGAGAGGCAGGAAAACACAAGAAATATTTACTCATGTACCATCAGCAGCAGTACCCATGATGCAAAGCGCTGTGAGGGCATAGGGAATAGGTGGCACTGGGTAAAGAGTGTCAGGCCTGGAATCAAGAAGATTAATCTTCCTGAGTTCAAGACACTTAATGTCTTTACTTACTTTACTTACTTACACATGCAACCTTGGGAAAGTCACTTAACCCCTTCAGTTTCCTCATTTGTTAAATGAGCTGGAGAAGAAATTGGCCAACCACTCCAGTATCTTTGCCAAGAAAACCCCAAATGGGATCACAAAGAGTCAGATGCACCTGAAATGACTTAACAACAATGATCCTTGCTCTCAAGGACATAATATCAAGGGATAGGCTGCTGTTATGAAAAAAAAAAGACAAATACATAAAAATAAATGTTGACTCAAACCAGCAATTGAATCAATGTGGTACTTCTTCAGGTAGGTTAAAGCTATACTCCCAATCAATATCCTTTAATAGGGAAAGAGTGTCTCAAGCTATACATGAAGCTTGATTCCCTTCTCACCAAATGCCAATTCCAAAAGCAAATAAAACTATTGATAGCAAAACAAAAATTAGAGAAATCAACTCAAATTAATCGACTCAACTCAAATCTCAAGCAAGAGAATATTTCCTGAAGTCTCTAGTTTAGTAAACTGAGAACAGGAACATAATTAAGGTGACAGCTTTCTCTATATATCAATTTCTTCCCAGAGTTTTTCTCTCCCTTCTGGGATCTGAAGAGAGTCAGGAGTTATATATCTTTTCTCTTGAAGCTAGAAGTCAGGATCTTTTCTCTCTAGTTTTCACCAATTCCACCCCTCATGCAGGATGGAGCAACAGGAAATCAATCTCCATATAATTGATGAGGAGAGTCCCATACAAATGATCCTTTGAGCCTAAAATTGCACAGAAAATGAGGGAGTTCGACCAGACGGCTTCCAAGGTTCCCTCTGATTCTGGCTCTATGATCCCTTGATTCTTCTGCAATCCTGATGTTCTATGACTCTCAAGCAACTTAGCATAATTGAAAGTATAGCACCATTCTCACATGCAATCCAAGTGCTTTCCTCTATAAATTTCTGGACCTAGCTCATTATTCATTTGCAATGCCAGGGTATATTGATAGAAAAACTCAATGGAATTTATATACAAAGTGAAAGAAATATTGAACTAAGAGTGAAATAACCTGAGTCTGAACCAAAAGAACCTGCAACTCACCACTGTGGCACCTTAGCAAGTCACTTAACCTCTCTGGGACTCAGTTTCCTCATCTGTAAAATGAAAGGGGTGGAATATTGTACACAGCAATGGTCATCATATGTAATGATCAATAGTGAATGACTACTATCAGCAAAGCAACCAAGGGACTTAAGACGAAAAAAGACTATCCACCACCACAGAAGGAACTGACAGTCTAGATGCAGATGGAAGTATGCCATTCTTCAATGGATTTCCTTCATGAGTTTTTCTCTGGTATAAGTGATATGAGTCTTTTTTCAGAACCTGACAAATATGAAAATACATATTACATGATGGCACGTGTACAACCTATATCATGTTATCTGCCATCTAGGGAAGGGGAAGGAGTGGAAGAAGAGAGAATATGGATTATAAAATGTAGGAAATGATTATTAAAATTGTATGGGCATGTAACCTGGAAAAATATAAAAGTAAATTAAGTTAAATTAAAGGGGCAGGCTAGATGACTCCTAAAGTCCCTCCCACTTAGATCTATGAGCTTGTGAAGTACATGTTGTAACATAGAAAATAAACATTTTTCATTTTTAATTATCACGCATTTGGTCTTGTACTTTAAGGTTTACAAACCTACTTCTGCCCCTACAAAAACATCACAAGGCAGATAATATGCAAGTATTTTATTAATCAACCCCACAGCTACACCTGGCCTGTTTACAAAAGTAGGAAGGTTATCAAGGTAGATATCAAACTGTCAAGGTAGCATCAGGTAGCTCTCAAGATCTTTTCTTCTTAACCTCACTCATACTCACCCCCAAATTTGACATTCCCACAGCTGATCCCCATTAATCAAGATCAAAAATACCCCTTTTCTTTATTTCTTTTTTTAAAACCCTTCCCTTCTATTTTAGAATCAATTCTGTGTATTGGATTGGCTCCAAGGCAGAAGAGTGGTAAGGGCTAGGCAATGGGCATTAAGAGACTTGCCCAGAGTCACACAGCTGGAAAGTGTATGAGGCCAGATTTGAACCTAAGACTTCTCATCTCTAGACCTGGCACTCAATCCACTGAGCCACCCAGTTGCCTCCCCCCAAAATCTTTTCAATACAAACCAATCCACTGGTAGCCAAGTCCTAGGGTGATGAAAATAACTTCAAAGTTTCAATAAATATTCAGTAGACAGTCTCTCACTTGAGATCTGTCAGGCTTTCATCTGGTATCCCTTGGAAAACATGAACCCTCAATTGGATAAAATAAAATTACCAAGGAAGTGCAAGGAATGGGTTTCAAACTTGCTGTTCATATCTGAGTAATACTAAGCACCACAGGGAGCATTCATCACCTGAGTCTCTTAATCATAGGATTTGTTATATAATTTCAAGCAAGAGACCTTAGAGATATGAGAGTTCAACATCATTTTCACCACCACCTCCCCTCCACTTATTTTACAGATCAAGAAACTGAAGTCTGCAGAGGTAAATTGACTTTTGTAGGATCACCCAAAAGGTAAAGAAGTGAGCTCGAATTTTAACTTAGATATTCTGTCTTCAAATTCAGTCCTCATTCTAAGAAAGACTGAAAAATACTGAGTTTAAAAGCACAGGGAGAGTCAAACATGCAGATTAAGATGCAATTAGGAAATATTGAACAAAATAAATAAAAATACAATAAAAGCCAGATAACATTAACATTCTAAAAACTATGTCGGTATGGCCTGCAGGGATTCTAATGTTTAGATTAGTGGTCTCAGTTTCTATTTGATTTTGACATGACTGAATTAAAGCATATTTCTTAGGAAGGATCCAGAGAAGGACAACTCAAATAAAAAGAGGAATGGGGGGGGGGGGTTGTAGCTGCTATATTGGGACCAGACAGGAATATTTCACCTGCAAAAAAATTAAAAAAAAAAAAGGTGAGAAATATCATGATCCAAATCTGTAAAATCAGAGTCAACAAGGTAGGTATGTTTCTTCATTCCCAAAACACTTAAGCCAAAGTCCTGCACATCTTTTGCAACTTAAGCAGGGGAAGCATAGGACAGATATCAAGGACAAATCGCATGCTGTGATCTTATGATATACGATCCTTTGCTCTAATAATCTTCCACAGGGGATATTAAACTTGCAGACCTCATTACTCCCAGGAGACAGTATCACAGGAGAGGCTGGGATAATCTATGGATGACAAGCTAAGATTCAACCTTTATGTTTAACTTCAGAAAAGGCAAGAATTCTCTCCTATAATACGTCCTTCTCTTGGGAACTTGATCCTCAAGGCCACCTTGGGCTGGATGGATTCTATGAGTGGTCAGTAGGGCAATTGGCCTGGAACAGAGAACCTTGTTATTCACCAATTCTCAGGCTGAAGCAAATGATAAAGTCTTAACCAAGTCTTCCCTCGGGGACTATCGAGCTTTCCATCTGGTATCCCCTGGAAGGAATGAACCCAAAATTGGATAAAATGTCAAGTAATAGAATTACCAAGACTGCAGTGGGAAAGAGAAAGTTGATGAATAGGCAGCCAGCATCTTGAGAGTGCCTGCTGGGAAAGGAGGAGAATTAGATCTGGCTTTGCTGGCTAAAAGCAGTGACAGAACTGGAGTACCGGGGTATGGGCCCCAAGTCTGGCTACCTGCTCCTTAAATAACCAAGCCAGGAAGGCCCATCCCAATGAGTGCAGGAGAAACGAATCCTCGAAAAATGAGGGTGAGAAGGGTGTATTTGTTATGACCAGTGGGTTATATTGCTCAAGCACAAAAATGTTAGGTTGTTATACTTGTTCAAATGAATATCTAGTCTAGACTTGCTTCAGATCATTGTCAGCCTGTAATTTTTTTATTTTATTTTTATTTTGAATTAATTTATTTAGTCAATTTAGAAAATTATTCCTTGGTTACAAGAATCACATTATTTCCCTCCCCACCCTTCCCGCAATTGACATGCAATTCCACTGGGTATTACTTGTGTCCTTGATCTGAACCCCTTTCCATATTGTTGGTGTTTGCACTGGGATGTTCATTTAGATTCTACATCCCCAGCCATATCCCCTTGACCCATGTAATCAAGCAGTTGTTTTTCTTCTGTGTTTCTACTCCCACAGTGTTTCCTCTGAATGTGGATAATGTTCTTTCTCGTAGATCCCTCCAGGGTGTTCAGGATCACTGCATTGCCACTAATGGAGAAGTCCATTACGTTCGATTGTACCACAGTGTATCAGTCTCTGTGTACAATGTTCTCCTGGCTCTGCTCCTTTTTCTCTGCATCAATTCCTGGAGGTTGTTCTAGCTCCCATGGAATTCCTCCACTTTATTATTCCTTTGAGCACAATAGTATTCCATCACCAACATAGACCACAATTTGTTCAGCCATTCCCCATTTGAAGGGCATCCCCTCATTTTCCAATTTTTGCCACCACAAAGAACAAAAACAGTGATGAATATTTTTGTACATGTCTTTTTCCTTATTATCTCTTTGGGGTACAGACCTAGTAGTGCTATGGCTGGATCAAAGGATAGGCACAGCCTATAATTTTTTTAAGGGTGAGTGACCATTCTTATATCCTACTATTCCTACATCTCAAAAATATTGTTAATTATATGATTAATAAATAGACCAAGTCTTATGAATAAGAAGAGTAGATGACTGCATCTATACATGTATACAAGCAAATCTCATTTTATGGCCCTTCACTTTATTATTGCCTTTTGCAGGTAATTGCATTTTTATTTTTTTTACAAAATGAAGGTTTATGGCAATCCTGCATTGAGCAAGTCTATTGAGCAAGACATTTTTCCAATATCATGTGCTCACTTTGTGTCTTTGGGTCCCTTTGTCATTATTGCTATATCTATTATGGTGATCTGTGATCAATGATTTTTGATATTACTATTGTAATTGTTCTGGGGTGCCGCAAACTGTGCCCATGTAAGACAGTGAACTTAACAAATGTTACATGTGTTCTGTCTGCTCTGAGGACCAACCATTACCAGTTTTTCTTCCTCTCCTTTGGCCTCCCTGTTCCATGAGACACAGTATTGAAATTAGTCCAAATAATAATCCTACAATGGTCTTTAAGTGTTCACGTGGAAGGAAGAGTCAATGGATGTGGCAAACTTCATTGTTTTCTTCTTTTAAGAAATTGCCACCCTGGGCAAGTCACTTGACCCCCATTGCCCAGCCCTTACCACTCTTCTGCCTTGGAACCAATACACAGTATTGATTTCAAGATGGAAGGTCAGGGTTTAAAAAAAAAGAAATTGACACAGCCACCCCAATCTTCAGCAGCCACCACCCTGATCAGCCAGCAGCCTTAGACACTGAGACAAGACCCTCCACCAGCAAAAAGATTATGACTAATTAAAACCTGAAAATGATTCACATTTTTTGGCAATATAGTATTTTCCATTTAAGATATATACATTTTTGACATAATTAATGGGTTATAGTATAGCATAAACATAACTTTCAGGTGCTCTGGGAAACCAAAAACTGTGTGTTGTTTTATTGCAATGGTCTGAAACTGAACCTGTATTATCTCTGAAATATACCTGAATATGTATGTGAATATGTTCTGTAATAGATGATATAACATAATATCATCTATTACAGTACCTGACACAGAGTAGGCACCAACTAAATGCTTTTCGATTGATTGACTTAATGGATTCTGAAATTGCCTCAAGAAATTCTCTGCCTGAAATTCCATAATTACAGAGTCTGTCTTTGCCTGAAGAATTCTTACATTAATATACAAATATAGAACACCTAGAAGCAAATACATAGAGTTAGCTGTATGTTATTGGTAGTAAGACTGAATTGAACAGTTCCCTGAAATCTGACCTTAATGGGAGAGCTGAAAGATATCAAGAATATATATTCCTGGCAGAATCTGGAGAGGAGGCAGGGGGTGAAGGAGTGGGAGGCTGGGGGCAATGATGCAGAATCTGGTTGTCCTTACAATTTTGGCTGCCATCAGACTTGATAATTACCTATCGGGAGACAGAGACTAAGGAGGATGGGAAAAGACAGAAAAGAAGAGGGGAGGGTGTGAGGAAGGAAGATGGAAGGAGAAAGAATTTTTTCAGAAGGAAAGAGTGAGAGAAAATGGGAGGGACAAAGTAAAGAGGATAGGAATAAGGATAGAGAGAAAAACAGAGAGAGACAGAGCTGATATTACCCAAGTCTTTGCTAGCCCAGACCTGTGCATTCACATTGATTGTAATGTCACTCAATTTGGTCTGCCTTTATTCAATTACCATTAGTTATTTGCCTTACTGAGCATCCCTGAAAATAACTTCACAATTCTTCTCCCTTTATCCATGGGCTAGACAATGCTGCCCTAGACAGAAAGCACCATGGGGGCTGGGGAGAAGGCAGGTGGAGAGAATTCAACAGATTTGTTCAATATTAGAAATCTGATTACAGAAGTGAGATATGACAAGCCTCACATTTGCATAAGAATTAGATTGTGAAGGGAGAGCATATCTCCATACCATGTCCCCCAGGCCAAGAGACTCCCCCTCAGTATTTCTCTAAAATGTTTGCCTCTGCACAGTGTTATATGTTTGCCTTGGCACGATGTTGGATGAGCGCAGAAATGCTGGGAACTACTGACAAAAATGCTGATGCCTAGATGTGGCAAATGAAACAGAAGGTCCATTAGACTGGTCAGAAGTTAAGTGAGCAGAAACATTAAACTTCATAGAGAAGCAGAAACGAATCTCGATTGGAGCTTTATAAGACAATAGCCAAGGCTTCAAATGGAAGCCTAGAAGGGATAATAAGAAGTGAAAGCACTAGTGGACTGAGACAATTGGAAATTTAGAAATTCTAGTACTTAAGCACCTGCTATGCAGAGAGACTCCTCAAAGCCCATCCTGTACCTCATCATGGCATAGAGATCAGCCTGCATCCTCAAAAGCTATGCCAGGAGCGGGGCGTGGGGAGAGGAAGGGAGAGAACATGGATGGCAAAATGTCAGAAAATGAATATTAAAAATTATATCAACATGCAATCTGGAAAAAAATTAAAATTTAAAATAAAAAAGAAGCTATGCCAACAGAGTACAAATTCCAGCAGGGCTCTAATCATCATCCCAAAAATAAACTGTGGTGTCTTTTTTTTTTATGTAATGGGGGACTGGCTAATGAAAACCTGAACTGAAAGGATGTGCTGTATGCTCTGCCTAACAACCCACATGAAGGCTTGATGACCCTCCTGCTGGAAGTCTCTGATGGAAGGACTCTTTCCCTCATGACTTCAGTGCAGGTATTTTCTGATCATTTCCTGTCAGTTTCCTGCATGGCAATAAAAAGCCTTTTAATTGGCAGCTGTGCCAGAACTGTGTGCATACAAAAAGCTAGAGCAGATGAAATTGCTCTCTTTCCTAGTGGCAAATGAAATAAGAATTGATTTAAGCCTTCAGAGAGGGCCAAGTTAGGAGTGATGGAAGCAGAAGCAGCCAGCCACTTACCACCAGCAGTTTTTCTCTGTCCACCTGGCAGCTATGTGGCTCTAGACCAGTTTTTTTTTCCCTTTATCTATTGCATTTATTGTTTCCTATTCTTAAGTGAATGAACAATGGAGAACCATATTACAACTTTGTGACCTTTTTAAAAGTTCAAACAAGCCATCATCAGCAATTGGAATTGATGAGTCTCCTAATAGCCACAGCATTAGAGTCCTGAGAAATGACCCACTTGACCCAGTCCATCGATGAATGAACCTAGAAGTGTAGATACTATGCCCTGCAAGCAAAGAGTGATTCATCCATTGCTTATGCCACATTGGGAAATTAACTTGGGGGGGGGAATGTTTGCAACCTTTAATGTTTGAGCCCACTCTCCCTAGGGACTAAGGTGTTAGAGGATGTCCAGAGAAATGCTCCCAGTTTGAAAGGTTGTTGTACTTTCATTTTTGGTATATCTTCTGAGTAAATTAAGTCATATTAGATAATTGAGAAATATACAACTAAGAAATACACTAGGTCCATGAGTGAGAGTACTAAAAATTTACCATCTAACTATTTACTGAACAACACGGTAAAAAATAAAAAAAGTCATATCAGCATCACCGGTACTCATTGGTCAAAGTAAATACTGTATTAGTGGAGCTATGCTGCTCATTATATAGAGAGCCATTCCTAGAGTTAAGACATGAATTCAAACATAATCTCAGACTCACTAACTGTGTAACCCTGGGCTGTGTAACAACTTCTGTTTTTCTCAGTGTTCCTGTCTGTAAAATGGGATTCACAATAGCACCTACCTCCTGGGGTTGTTGAGAAGATCGAATGTGATGATACTTGTAAAACTCTTAGCACAGAGTCTGGCACATAGTAGGTACTGTGCTAATGTTAATTATTATTAATAAATACTTTACATTCCACACATAAACGAGGGTCATGCTCTTCTATCAATGCACCCAATATTTGTTGGGATAGTGAGCATACATTTAGAGAATCCTGCCACAGGGGCCTCTGAGTAAGGAAAACCCATGTTCTCAGGGACACCCACAATTCTAGAACTATAAACATTAGTGTTCTCTTTCTGTCTTGGGAATTATCCCTGAAAGTTCTTTAATGAATGTAGCTTTTTGATGAATATATGATTCCACTGCTAACTGAGATGACCTATGCTGTGTAGAACTAACACTTTACTAAATGCAAAATGTCTATCAAAGTAGTTGATCCCCTAAGTGACTTTAATGATTCCCTTTTTTTTTCAATCTGTTCCTCTTCTCCGCTAGAGCTGCTTTTCAACAACCACTATAGTATCTATCACTTCCAGCCTCAAAACTTAAATAATCCAGTCCTGAAATGTGTCCATTCGGCTCTTTCTCTTTTCGTCTTTTTGGGTTTACCCTCTGGATCCTTTCTACAGTGATCCCCTTAGCTTATCATTAGTAATCAAATTCTTGTGTTCTTCCTATAATCGTATAAATTATATTTTCCCCAATAATACAACAGTCTAGTGTCAATAATCCCTTGACATATTCAAAACTGAGCAAGGGTTTGTCTCACTCTGAGCGAGATAGCAACCACTTCAATAATTTTTTTCTTGGAACTGAATAATCTTAATTTAGCAACAAACTTGAGAAGAGATAGTACATTACATGTATAATTTAAGAGTCGGCATGAATATTTTCTTAGATAAATAAGGGCAGCAAATGCAGTTGAATATGATTCAGCTGCACTACTATATCTGCCTTCATTATTTTTTGTCCCTTGATCTTTCCTAATCCTCCCTCATCTCAAGAACTACAGAGTAGTCAAATAGAGGCTAGTAGTCAAGAGATCCCTGGTAACCTTTTCAAAGAGTAGTTTCACTTGAGCGAAGGAGGATTACAAAAGATCAGTGGACAGATTGTTTTAAGTGTGAATATAATTTAACATGGTATTTTCAACATTGTTCTTATCTGTGTCCTCTTCAGAATTCCTTCCTGCTCTTTTGTGTATTTTTTAAAATTTCACCGACGCTCTTTTCTTCCTTTTTTCCTCATCATGATCACTACCCCCCTCCCACAGGACTCTATTTTCTAAGGACTGCTTGGAGAGAACCAGGCTTAAGAGTGGGAAAGAAAGTTGATTTAGCAAAGGAACTGACAAACAGATGGGGCAGACCCAGGTCGGAGCTTGGTAAGGTCAGGGAGGAAAGAGCTAATTTGGAGAGCTTCAGAGAAGTCAAGGACAAGGGGACTGTGCAAAGGCCATGAGATTTAGTCCCCAAGGGATCACTGGTAATGTTTGAAAGGGCAGCTTCACTTGGTTTAGAAGTGGGATTGCAAAGGATTAAGAACTGAGTGGGAGATGAGGGAGTGAAGGCTGAATATAGTAGTAGGTTGGCAGTGAACGTACATCCTGAGTGACTCAAACATTGCTTTGAAAATATTAGATTACTAATACATGTTCTTTGAATTTAAATTTGGATTGGTGTGAGGGAGGGAAGGCAGATACTATCCTCGTTTATAAATAAATTGGGCCCCCAAAAGATTATGTCACTGCAAGGTCTTAAAGCTACTTTATTACAGAGACCTCTCCAGTTAGTGTTTTGTATTTGTTTTTCCTCAGAATCATAGAATATCAGAATTGAAAGGGACATTAGAGATAATCTAATTGAATCAACATAAGGCAAGAAGAGGAAGGGAGGGAGTAACCAATGGTTCTTGATGGAGTGACACTCTCCTGCTCCCCACTGTTTGTATCCCTTCATTGTCTCATCCTCTTCTTTTCCAGTTACCATTTCTATATCCTAGCTGCTTTTTCTTGAAGCATACCAGGAGTGCATTCCAGTTTACTGAGATGCTCAGGGGTTGGAGACACAAAATATCAGTTAGGATATTGCAATAGTTCAACCTCTACCTAAATATGGATCTACTCCATAACAGCATCTTCAAGTTTTCCCTTGAAGATTTCCAGAGAGGGAAAACACACTCATTTCTAAGGCTCTTCATTAATTTGTTTAAAAATAATTTATTATAGCTGCGCTCTTTGTAGTGGCAAAAAATTGGAAAATGAGGGGATGCCCATCAATTGGGGAATGGCTAAACAAATTGTGGTATATGTTGGTGATGGAATACTATCATGCTCAAAGGAATAATGAACTGGAGGAATTCCATGGGAACTGGAATAACCTCCAGGAAGTGATGCAGAGCGAGAGGAGCAGAACCAGGAAAACTTACACAGAGACTGATACACGGTGGTACAATTGAATGTAATGGAGTTCTCTACTAGCAGCAATGCAATGATCCAGGACAATTCTGAGGGACTTATGAGAAAAAACACTATCCACATTCAGAAGAAGAACTGTGGGAGTAGAAACACAGAAGAAAAACAACTGCTTGATCACATGGGTCGAGGGGGATATGATTGGGGATGTAGACTCTAAATGATCACCCTAGTGCAAATATTAATAATATGGAAATAGGTCTTGATCAAGGACACATGTAACACCCAGTGGAATTGCGTGTCAGCTATGGGAGGGGATTGTGGGAAGGGGAGGGAAGGAACATGAATCATGTAACCATGGAAAAATATTCTAAATTAACTAATTAAATAAAATTTTCTCCCAAAATAAATAAATAATAAAAATAATAATAATTGATTATGCATCTGTTATGTGTCGAACACTGTGTTTGCCACCTGGGATACAAAGTAAAAATCATTCCTGTCCTCAGAAACCTTGCATTCAATTGTGAGGTTACAGTATATACATGGAAAATTAAATGCAAAATTGATACAACATAATTCATTAAGTAGAACACAAGAAATTAAGGAAATAAGGAAGGCTTCCACTAGATAATAGCCCTTAAACTGAACATTTTCAAGGAAGCCATTGATTCTACAGAGAAGAACTGAGGTTAGCCCGAGTATATGGTAGTAGTCTCTCGGTAACTGAGGATGATGGTTGTCTTTGTGCGTTTTTGTGCACAAAGACACTTGTGCATGAAGATTTAAGTGGAAAAGTCGATGCACAGAGACAGACCCACTCTCTCGGCGTTGGAAGCCTGGGTCCAGTGGCACGAAAAGTTGTTACACCTGGAGACTTCCTCAGCTGCATTGGATGGCCATGTTGTCTTTTGTGCTCCATCACGCCCTAAGCACTCCACAGTGACTTGCTGCATCGCCATCTCAGCCGATGAACCTTCTTGTTGGTTTCTTCCGCCTGTTCCGCCGAAGCAGTCTTCACATGTTGGGTGAACAAAGCCCTAATTCACCAGGGGTCAACGACAACCTGATGGCTACCCTCACAAGGTTTAGCCGGCTTGTCCGTTGCCCGGGGTGTGGCCGCTGCCACATGCTAGCAGCTACTAGGAGCCACAAGTGAGAGCTGGGTGTCAGGTGAGGGTCAGAGGCTGGAAAGCTGCCCCAGGAGGGCATGACAAGCCCTCCATACCAAAGATATTACTCCTCCCTGAGCACCCCATAAATTAGTATATAAGTATAGTATAACTGAGTATAACTCCTACACCTATTCTCTGGGCCAATTCACTCACCACTGTAAGGAATTTTATTGATTAGAAATTTTAGTTTGCTCTTGTTACTTTATTTGTCAAAATCAATTCCTAATAAATAACATTCCTTACATCATGACCTGAACTGATACTGACAGATCTAGGGGTTCCAAGAAGAGAGAAGTGGGGAATGACAGGGGACTACTATTCACTACTCTCTCCCAGAGTCCAAGGATTAAATAATAAATAAAAATAAATAAATAAATAATAAAGGATTAAATAATAAAATGAAAATAATTAAAAAATAAAAAAATAAAATAGATGTAAGGAGTAAATACTCCTACTACTTGCCACTATATCCCTAAGTCCCTACCCATGTTCTTCATATTAACATATGAGAAAGCTATGACCCATGGATTTTTAGACATTTAATATTTACTTAATGATAAGGTAAGCAAGACTCATAATAACTTTTTCTCAATAGCAGATAAAAGCAAGAAAAATCAATCATAATGACTCAATAGAAGGGAAAAATAAGAATAACCAAAACATCACAGCTCACCCATAAAGCTGGGTCACACTTTCCCTCCAAAGTTCAGTGTCTGGAGAGAGTAAGTCCATATTTATAGAAACTTAGTGGGTAACTCATGAGTACGGAAACACTTGCTCTGAGAACTCACAACTCTGGACTAAAAGGTTTGATGATCTTATTCTCTTCAGAAATAATCTACATGGTATAAAGTGACTTCTCTGCCAACTGTTTCTCTTCTGGTCTTCATAGCCCTCCTATTGTTTTTGGGGGGGGCAGGTTTCCACTGGATTTTAAATTTTATTACGTTTGCTCTCAAGTGTGACAAGGAAATCACTTTAAAAGACTGATATATATTAATTTAAGGTCGCCAAGGAATTCAGCTATGTAATTCCTAAATGAAAACTCAAGTCGGCAGTCAACCTTTTATGGAGTTTAATTACAAACAGGAGGAAGAAAGGTATTAGGGATAGAGAGAGAGAGAGGGAGAGAGAAAGGGGAGAGAAGGGAATAGGGCTTAAATACCCCTTCTGTTTAGGCTGGGCCAAAAGGCCCAAGCCCTTAGATAGCTGAGGCAAAGAAAAGAGATCAGTCCCTATCACTCACGTGACCAAAATGGAGAAACAGTCTCAGGGGCCTCCACCTCCAGCTTCCTTCAGAACCAGCTTCTCAGAGCACCACCTCTCAGAGCAAAACCTCTCCAACCAACCACCTCTAGTCCTCAGACCCCCGCTATCTTTAAGGAAACCATCCAAGTTCCCTCCCCTCAGTTCTCACATCTACCAATCACTGTCCATGTCTTCCCTGTGCCAATGGTGGCTCTACCTTAACCCAGGACCATCCAGAGGTCTGTGGCTTTGCACATGTCTGTTGAAGGTCATATTCTCAAATAATTAAATCTTGATCCTTTGCTGCAGCCCTTCCTAAATCCTGTTATCCTGAGTAGGGTGGAGATTGGAATAATTAAATTTTGATCTATGCTGCAGCCCTTCCTAAATCCTGTTAGGACTGAGTAGGGTGGAGATTGTAATTTCCAAGACCTGGTTCTGTCATTCCAAGTATCTCTATTGTATCAATTCTAAAATCAATCATGACTCAAAGAACTTCCTGTTCTATGCTTAAGCATAGGTCAAAGCCCTTTCCATTGTTTAGCAAAAGGTTTCTGTCCAAAAGTAATCTTAAGAAGGGAGGAGGAGGAACCTCCCATGCCAATGGGGTTCACATTCCAATAGACTATCAGTAAGAAATTTTCCAAGTATGAAATTTCCCAATGGTGAAATTTCCAACATTTATAAGTCTAAGAAATTTTAAGGTTTACACAAGCCAATGAAACAGTAACAAAATCTTTTATCTAAGGGCACCCTTAACAAAGCGCTGAGAAAAAAAAGTTATGTCAATTCAGCTTTTTTAAATTACCTTGCACTTATCAATGATAATCAACTTTCTTTTTTGTTGTTTTTCTCTATTTCCATATTGTTCGTTTTTGTAAGAGAATCATATCAAGCCAGAACCCCAAAATAAAAATCCAAATAAACTAAAATGAAAAATCATGTGCTTTGATCTGCATTCCAACTCTAACAGTTCCTTCTATGGAAGTAGATAGCATTCTTTGCAACAGGTCCCTCAGGATTGTCCTGGATCATTGCATTGACAAGCAACTCTTAAACCAGAGAAAGGCAGAGCTCTTTAGGTTGGCTTTCTGACAAGCTCAACTAGCTTCATAAATTGTGGCAGAATTTGACTCTCCATTCAGCACAGTATCTGAAGAGATCTCTCAGCTCTTTATTCCCAGCCTTTCTCCAGTTAATCAGCAAAATGATGCTTCTTTTCGATTTGGCAGGCTCCCATTAAGGCAACTAGTCAGCTGTCTCAGCTGGAAGCCTTCTATGTCTTCGGTTCCCTCCTTCCTTTGCATTTAGCCCAGTCTACTAAATCGTCTACCTCTTCCTCTAACTTCTTTCTTTCCATATCTTCTCTGACTCCTTATACTTTCCAATGCCTCAAATTATACCTTTCCAGTGGTCAGTTGCTTGACTTGATTTTCTAAGGAAAAAATAAAGAAATTCATGTTTCTGTCAGCTATGAGAGCAATCCTTTATAATCTTTTTATGGTCCCCAAACAAATATTCATTTTACAGTTCAGCTATAAACCGCAAAACTCTCAAAACAATCCCAAGAAAATGAATTGATGGACCACAATGCCCTGTAGATGTCATTACTTCAGTTATTACTCTGCCTTCAAACAAATCCTCTCAGATTATTCATCCAAGGGACAGTTCTGTATCTAGTTCTCAGAATAGACTGTACCTCTCCTTATCAGAGAGACCATGTTTCTTCACAAGCTGATTTGGTCAGTTTTCCTTAAACAAATGTTCTTTTTTGCTGCTTTCACCAGCCAAGCTGTTTGCCCACAAAAGGGACAATTCCTTCACTCAAGTACTATGTGATCACCTGCTAGGGGAGAGGGAGGGAGGGAGAGAAACACACATACACACACACACACACACACACACACACACACACACCTTACAAAAGTGGGATTAATAAGGAGATAAAACAATACATTCTGTGATTTAGTGCCAAACACTCATATTAATATCTTGCACATAGTAGGTACTTAATAAATGTTTATTAAAGTGAATTTTGATAATAGAAGAGATCATCTATAGCTGCACTTTTGTGGTGGCAAAAAAAAATGGGAAATGAGGGAATGTTCCTTGATAGGGGAATGGCTGAACAAACTGTGGTATATGATGGTGATGAAATACTATTGTGCTATAAGGAATGATGAATCTCTTGATTTCTATAAGAACTGGAAAGATCTCCATGAACTGATGCAGAGTGAAATGAGCAGAACCAGGAGGACATTATGCATAATAACTGAAACACTGTGGCACAATCAAATGTAACAGACTTTCCTACCAGTAGCAATGCAATGATCCAGGACAATTCAGAGGAACTTATGAGAAAGAACATTATCCACATCCAGAGAAAGAACTGTGGGAGTAGAAACACAGAAGAAAACACATGATATATCACTTGTTTATATGAGTATATGATTTGAGGTTTGGGTTTTATAAGATTACTTTGACAAAAATGAATACTATGGAAATAGGTTTTGAGTGATTATACACATAAAACCTAGTGGAATTGCTTGTCCTGGAGGGGGGGGTAGGGAAGAGGGTAGGAAGAGAATATGAATCATGGAACCATGGGAAATATTTCTAAAATAAAACTCTATTTTAAAAAATAGAAGAGATCAGAGTAAAAAAGGAGCAAAGATCAATCACCACAATAGTATTTGCCTGACTTGTAAGTGACAGTCTTATCTCTAGAAATTTTCCCTTTTCCTCTTCATCCTATTTTAGTCAGGTTTGAGGTGGGAAAAAACAAAGCACAATGATCTTGTTGTTCTTCTTTTCTTTTCAAAGATGTTATCACAAGTTTTGGCTAAGCAAGTCCTGGAAGAGATGCTGACTCCAATATTCTCGTAAACTTAACACCTCAGGAGGTACATGCATAACAGGAGTATCTACAATGCTCTGTATCATTTGACTAGAGAACAGGAAAAGAGGAGAGATGCAAAAACAAAGCAGGACAGAATTTGAGAGAGCATAGATAGAAAAAGAGCCAGGGAATGACAATAAAACTCAGTCACCAAAATTTCCTGACAATGCACTTATCTTAGAGATCTTAGCATGAGCTGACACATACTGAGGACAACTAAAATAACATATAAGGATAGAAAATGCAATCTGAATATTTTATACTTTTTTAAAAAGTGAATAGTATGAAATGAAAATTTAGGGAATCCTCTTTTTGTATCCACCTGTGTGTATGGAAATCTTTTTTTGGTGCTTAAGTTTAGAATTTATAAAAAATAAAAACAAATATTTAAAAAAAAAAAGGAAATGAGGGGGAAGGTAGGTGGCTCAGTGGATTGAGAGGCAGGGCTAGAGATGAAAGGTCCTGGGTTCAAAATTGACCTCAGACACTTCCTAGCTATATGATCCTGAACAAGTCACTTGACCCCCATTGCCTGGCCCTTACCACTCTTCTGCCTTGGAACACAGTATTGATTCTAAGACAGGAGGTAAGGGTTTGTTTTTTTTTTATTTTTTTTACAATAAAAAGGAAATGTGATCTGAATTCTTTATTTTAAAAAATCACACTAACTCTGGCAGACAAGGGGAACAGTAAGAAGATACAAAAAGGCTATACATAATTTGGGGAAATTATTAAACTCATTTCACACCAGGCATCCCATTTTAATAGGATAAATTTGAGAGAAGGGGTTCCATTTATCTACAGTATATTAAAGAGACTGTGAGTTCTAGGCCTGACTCAACAACCTGATTTGCAGGGTAACCTTGGTGATGTTCTTAACCTTTCTAGGACTCAGAGGGGGGCAGATAATAGAGTATAAGAACATAAGAAATGCTATATTGGGTCAGATTAGTGGTGTATCTAGCTTTTTCTGCTCTTTCTCATAGTGGTTCCAATGACACAAGAAAAGGGCAGGATGGAAAGTAATTTTTCCCCATGACATCTATGGGTTAGGCATGAAAATCCATGATCCTTCCCCTTCCTTGAGTTAGTCTGTAGACCACCTGTGACTTTGCCTTTATTATTCTGGAAACTGTTATATTCTTCTCTTCAAGAACAAGAGGAACAAGTCTCTGTCTCTGTCTGTCTGTCTGTCTGTCTGTCTGTCTCTCTCTCTCTCTCTCTCTCTCTCTTTGTCTCTGTCTATCTCTGTGTCTCTCTGTCTCTGTCTCTCTCTCTCTTTGTCTCTGTCTATCTCTGTGTCTCTCTGTCTCTCTGTCTCTCTGTCTCTCTGTCTCTCTCTCTCTCTCTCTCTCTCTCTCTCTGTCACTATCTCTCCATCTCTGTCTCTCTCTCTGGCCCTCTCTCTCCATATGTGTGTGTATATATGTGAGAGAGAGACATATGTGTGTGTTAAGTAGAGTATTTTACAGAAAAGGACACTGAGGCCAAGAGAAGGAAATTATTTCTTAGGATCATAGATCCTATGATGAAGGGGACCTCAGAGACAACTCGTTCAGACTTCTCATTTTATATATGAAGAAATAAAGGTCTAGAGATGTTAAATGATTTTCCCAAAGTTGAATAGAGAAGCAAACATCAGAGGCAAGAACTGAATCCACGTTGGCTAAAGTCAAGCCAGTGTTTCATAACCCCTAGCCCTATTGCTCCAAAAAACATTATTATCAATAAGTTTGGGAAAGGGATCAATGAAAGAGAGAATGCACTAATGCTGAAGATGGGAGTTGCTACTATCTTGAGGGGGAATCATATGTAGGATCTCTGTTCTGATGTGTTTCAAGATTTGAGAATTTTTTAATATGAGTTATTACCCAGTCTGGTGTGATATTCTCATTCACTGGGGGCTAAGATGGGAGCTAATCTTTAGTAACGTGGCCATGATGAAAAGATTTGAGGTGGAATTGGTTACAGGGCAGAATAGTGGATCTGGAGTAAGGACTGACTTCAAATCCTGTCATAGCCAATTGCTATGGACTCTGGTCAAGTCATTTAATTCTTTTGGCCTCAGTTCTCCACTGTAACAGAAGGGAGATTGGACTAAATAGTCTTGAAGGTCCCTTCCAAGTCAAAATCTATGATTTTATGATTAGGACTGACCTTCTGCCTAGACAGAATAGGCCAGTACCTTTGTGCTGAGATCATGGACACCTAGGAAGGCCCATGATGTTCCCTAAATTCTCTGTGTTATTTGATCCCTAAAATTTGACTTAATGGATTAATTCATTTAGCTTAATGCTTTGATCACTGTGAAAATACAAATGGAGGGGGGAGCATCTGAGTGGCTCAGTGGGTTGAGAGCCAGGCCTAGAGATGGGAGGTCCTGGGTTCAAATCTGGCCTCAGACACTTCCCATCTGTGTTACCCTGGACAAGTCACTTGACCCCCATTGCCTAGCCCTTACCACTCTTCTGCCTTGGAGCCAATACACAGTTTTGATTCTAAGACAGAAGGTAAGGGTTTTTTTTTTAATTAAAAAATAAAATAAAATTCAAATGGCCCCCAGAAAGTTACACTTCAAGTTGTTCTTAATCATTGGTAGCTCTCTCAGTGTGACTGAAAGATCATAGAGAAATATTACTATAGGGCAAGAGGCCTTCAGGCACTGCACAGGGTTAAAAGGGGGCCAGGGGGGTATGGAAAGCAGAGGAAGTTCAACACTAAACACATAAAAAAGCAAAGAATGGGGATGCTAGAGGTACTGAAGGCAAACATCACAGTCTTTCCTGAGGCCAGCTCTACTTGTAGTGTGCAGGTATTTTCAGATTGTCCTTCTGTAATAAAAATGCCAAAAATAGAAGAGGAGGTAAAATTGACATTTAGAAAATAAACCAAGAGCTCCAGAGCCTCCACATTTCCCGTCTCTCTTGCCTGAATTCCCACAGACCACCTGAGGAGGCTGAATGCTTCACTTATGGCCCAGCAGTCCCCCAGACTTCTTGGTGCCCCCACCACAAGTGGCTGAACATGCCAGGCAAGCCTTGCTCCAGTAATGCTGTCTCATATGAAAGAAACCACAAACGTGGGCATTGGGTAGATGGACCGGCCTGAAGGACTGATGAAATGGGAGTAAGGAGAGTCAGCCTTTCTCTCAATAATTACTTTGTAGTCAATATTTACTCTGACTCTTTCAATATAAAATGAGCTGGGATTTCATCAGGGAAGGTCTACCCTCCACTAGCAAAGATTCCATCGTTCTACGCCTTAATTAGCAGTTTTATGAGTTGCTATGACCAAAAGTTGCAGGTCCTGGTGGCTTCCCTTCTGGTCATTGCTAGTCCCTCTGCTCTTCACCAGGCTGGCTCTCAGACACCCAACAGCACCTGCCAAAACATGGGCCATAGGAAGAGAGCAGCTCAGCTTCCCCGTCCAAGTCAAGAGTCCCAAATGAACCGTAGCCCAAGGTACTGAAAGAACTGGCAAATATTATTGCTGAGCCACTGTTGGTTATATGGGAAAGACAGCTGCAACACTGCACACGTGTCTAGATTTTCAAAAAGTAAGAACGGTAAGAAGTTTACAATCTACAATTGGCCAATAAGCTTGACTTGAATTTCTGGCTATATTCTAGAATACATTATTTAAAAAGGGATAATCATTTCCTAACATTTATTTATAATTTATATGTAAGTTATTTATTTTATATATATTGTATAATTATGGATTACATTTGCTATAATTATATAATATAATAATATATTATTTATTTATATAATTTTTATGTAGTGGTTTCATGTTTACAAATACTTTACATGTACCATAGCACTTGATGCTCACAGCAATCCCCTGAAATGGATGCTATTATCATCACTGATTTGCAGAGGGGGAAACTGAGGCTGAGAGAAGTTAAGTGATTTGCCCAAGGTCACATGGCTAGTAAGGCAGGATTGAACTCAGGGTTTTCTAACTGAGCACTTTATCCAGTGAGCCACCTAGCAGGTTAACAGTCAACCAGAAAAGGAAACTAATCACAAAGAACCATTATAGTATCATAAATAACGGGGAATGACAGACTGCTTTCATTTCCTCTTAGACAGAGTTTCCAAATTGGTCAATCAGGAATGCTGTAGACATAACTTACCTCAATTTCAGCAAACATTTCAAAGTCTCTCGTGTTATTTTTATGAACAAGATGGAACGATCGGGACAGAAGCTGGATGACTCTATGTTGGGGATATTGCTTGCATTTTTACCAACAGATCTATAATCTCCTTCTACATTTCAGGAAAGCTACTTACTTATACAGTGATATTTTCAGCTTGTTTTCTCAGCTTCCTCTGAGATCCAGAGGTTTAACATTTCACATTTTAGATTATGTTTCTTGGCAATAATCCAAGCCCACTCATGTTCTTGTTGGCTTCTTGAAGTGGGTATTGGCATAACACAAATAAATAATATGATCAAGAAATTTGCAAAAATTATAAATATATATGTAATAACTGTGTCAGATGCTTCTTCCTTCCAGGGCCTGGATATGCTTTGGAGACTTCCCATTTGGTTTGGTTCCCTTTTTCAACATAGGTAGAATCTGGTAATATTAGAATTTGGCTTTCCCCAGAGGGTAGCCACGACCTTCTCTCATAAGCACTAAGGATTATAAAACATAACATAAAACCATTATATTTATACAATGCCTGGCAAATAGTAGGCACTTAATAAATATTTATTGATTGATTCATAATTCATGGATTCAAAAGACATCATTGCCTCGTGGGAAATCATCCTCCCCAAAGCTTATCCTGCCTCTGGTGTGCCACTGCTTTGGATGGGCAGAGAAGCCAAGGTTTAGTGTCCCATTTTGCTCTCCACCTCCTACAGCTCCCCGAAGCTCCCAGTAAATGGTGTTATTCTTTGTATGACCCACCTGTTCCATATCTCCACCTACAGAGGCTCAGTTCCTGGCACCATTATAGATCTGCCTCTAAGAGCTCAGCTCCAAGCACTGCAGTTTTCCATAGCTTTGCACCCTGTGATTGAGGTCCTTTGTTGACATCGGAACATTTTATGCTTCCTGGCAAATGGTGCTCATTATTTTCTCCAGAGAACCAGTTCTCTAATGGGCTCATATGGAACAATTACTCTGGAGCCTGCCTCACCTGATCATGACCCAAAAACACCTATTTTAGCCAACCTCAGAGTAGGTCACATTGGTCTCTGAAAATCTTCCATCACAATGAAAAAATTAGAAGAGACCTAGATCAGAGGCCTTTCCCAAGGCTTCTAAATTCTTAACCCCAAGGCCCAAGAATTCTTAGCCAAGCAAAAGACCAAGGAGATCACAAAAAATATAGATAATTTTGATTACATGAATTGAAAATTGTTTGCATGAACAAAATGAAGGCAACTAGTATGAAAAGTTTCCACTGAGGGATGGGGTTGCAAATGTCTCTTAAAAGAGCCTGATAGCAAAGATTAAAAAACCAACACAAATCTATAAAACCAAGTACCATTCCCCAATGGAAAGGAGATCAAAGATCATTACAAAACAGTTCTTTAAAGAATTGCAAACTATAAATAACCCTATGAAAAATTGCTTCACGCCACTTTGAGAAATGCTGATAAAAATAGCTCTAAAGTTTCACCTTCTCATACCCAGGAAATTGACAAAAATGATAAAAGATGGGAATGATCAGTGTTGGATGGGTTATAGAAAGATAAGCACCATAAGGGACTATTGGAGAAGTCATGAATTTGGCCAACTACTTGGAAAGCAACTTGGAATTTTGCTTTGAAAGTGACTAAAATATCCATAACTTTTGGCCCAGATGTTCCACTGCTAAACACATACTCCTAAGAAGTCAAAGAGAAGAGGGGGGGGGGTGGGGAAATACTTCTACACCACATACCTTTTCTTGTGTGTACAGGTTCTACAGCCACTGTCCTCTTATACAAAAGACTTTTCAGAGAACCATAAGGATTCATCCTTTTCCCTTTTTTCCAATGAGACTCTATCCGTCTCTGGCCAATTTTTGTCTCCTGCCTTTGCATTGATTGCCCTCCATGCCTGGGATTCATTCCCTCATCATCTTTACCTCTTAGAATTTGTACTTTCCTGTAAGTTCTTAGAAACTTTTTGTGATGTAGCTGCTAGTGCCTCCCTGCCCTGCCCCTACTCCCTTGCATTTATTTTGTATCGTATATACCTATGTGCTCTGAGCATCTAGGAAGCAGAGTGTATTCACTGGGCTTGGAATCAGGAAGATTTATTTTCATGAGTTCAAATCTGACCTTAGAAACTTACTAGCTAAAATGATGAACAGGATGATTTCAGAAAATCCTGGGAAGAACTACATGAACTAATGCAGAGTGAAATAAGCAGAACCAGGAAAAAAATATAAACAACAACAGCAATATTATATGATGATCACCTGAGAGAGGCTTAGCTATTCTCAGCAATACAACGACTGAAGACTGTAAACCTTAAAATTTATTAGACTTATGAATGGTGGAAATTTCCCCATTGGGAAATTTCATACTTGAAAAAATTTCCTACTGATAGTAAGAACTCTATTGGAATGTGAAACTCCTTGGCAAGGGAGGATCCTTCTCCTCCCTACTTAAGACGACTTTAGGACAGAAACCTTTTGCTAAACAATGGAAAGGGCTTTGACCTATGCTTAAGCATAGAACAGAAAGTTCTTTGAGTCATGATTGATTTTAGAATTGATACAATAGAGATACTTGGAATGATAGAACCAGGTCTTGGAAACTACAATCTCCACCCTACTCAGAGTAACAGGATTTAGGAAGGGCTGCAGCAAAGATCAAGATTTAATTATTTGAGAATATGACCTTCAACAGACATGTGCAAAGGGGGCAGACCTCTGGGCGGTCCTGGGTTAAGCTAGAGCCACCATTGGCACAGGGGAGACATCAACAGTGATTGGTAGATGTGAGAACTGAGGGGAGGGAACTTAGATTGTTTGCTAAAAGATAGAGGAGAGGGATGCTCTGGAGGAGGTCTGAGAGGAGAGAGGTCCTGGAGGGAGAGCTCCTGGAGAGGTCTTGAAGGAGGCAGTGGAAGGAGAACTCAGGAGGTGTCAGGAGGAGAATTCTCTGGAAACATTTCTTGAAAGGAGACTCTCTTGAAGGTGGAGCCTGAGGTTGGCATGAGAAGCCTTACCTAGAGAGATCTTGGGTGAGTGATAAAACCAACTGACTGATTTATCTCTTAGGACTGAGGTCTAGGCCTTATTGGCTTGAGGCCCTTCATTCTTATTCCTTTCTTACTTTCTCTCTTTTTCTATTGATTAATCAGTGTATTATAAATTAAATTTCTCTATAAAACCCAGTTGGCTTGGGCATATTCATAAATTGGGAATATATTCCCTGGCGACCATCTTATATTTATATAAACCCAAGACACAGTAGAAAACATATTTCAGCAGTCATAATTGATATATATATTTCCCTTGCTCCAAAACATTTCAATTATCACAGTTTATGGCTCCCACTCTCTTATCTACAACTATTTAACGCCCAGAAACTATTTTAAATCTAACAAGACAATTCTGAAGGACTTAGGACAAAGGATGCTCCAGAGAAACAACTGATAAAGTCAGAATACAGATCAAAGTATATTGTTTTTCACTTTATATGTATTTTTATTTGGGGGGGGGGGTGGAATGACCAATATACACATGTACTTTGCATGATCACACATGTATAGTCCAAATTAAATTGCTTACCAGATCCAGGAGAGAAGAGGGAAGGGTGAGGAGGGAAAGAATTTGGGTCCTATAATTTCAGGAAATATATTTTGAAAATTGTTGTTACATGTAATTAGGAAAATAAAATATTTTTTAAAAAGAAACTTACTAGCTATGTGACCCTAAAGAAGTCACTTAACCCTGTTTGCCTCAGTTCCTCATCTGTAAAATGAGCTGGAGATGGCAAAGCACTCCAATAACTTTGCCAAGAAAACCCCAAATGAGGTCACAAAGAGTCAGAATGACTGAAATAACTGAGCAAAATACCTATCTGTTGTGCATGATGTCTCCCACAATGGAATCTAATTTCCTGAAGGACCAGAACTATTTCATTTTTGTCTTTGTTTCCCAATGTCTCAGATACATTATGTAGTCAATAAATGCTAATTTATTGATCCAATAAACTGTATTTTCCCCAGGGCAACTTGACTAGGTTATGCAATTAGTCAGACTTCTTGGCAAAGATCTCCAAAAAGGAGTGGAGCTACTTTTGCCCCCAGCATTGTGCTGAAGGAAAAGGATATTTGTAATTCTTGCTGCAAATATGTATTTATAATTATATGAATATTGGTTGTGTCATATATTCTTCAACTCGCCCATTGAT
Source organism: Monodelphis domestica (assembly GCF_027887165.1). Classification (NCBI taxonomy): domain Eukaryota; kingdom Metazoa; phylum Chordata; class Mammalia; order Didelphimorphia; family Didelphidae; genus Monodelphis; species Monodelphis domestica. The sequence continues at coordinate 424,749,219 of NC_077229.1, forward strand.
CCTGGTCATAAGAATCCTAGCAATATAAATGAACATCCTAGTGCAAACATCAACAACATGGAAATAGGTTCTGATCAATGTAATACCCAGTGGAATTGCGCATCAGCTACGGGAAGGGTGGAGGGAAGGGAGAAAAAGAATATGATTCTTGTAATCCAGAAATAATGTTCTAAATTGACTCAATAAATTAATTTTTAAAAAAGGAATCCTAGCAATATGTATCACAATGCATTGCAATGTCTGAAAACATGAATTTAATTACAATAATTTTGAAAACCTTATCCAATAAAATAACAATAGGATTTTGGGGATGGGATAGGATAGGCTAAGCCTGTCCTGAGATAATAAAGACAGACCCCTATATAACACAGGGACAGTTTATTGTATTTAATAAACAAGGGAAAATGAAAAGGGGATTTGGGATAGTCTAAACTAAGGTCAATCTACTTAAACTCACCAGATCTAAATATCTCTTTGGAGAGATTTCTTCTGAGGGAACTTCCTATTCTACTCCCTAACTCCCTAAATCTCCAGTGCCTGATCTTAATTAAAACCTTCAACTAAACCATCCTTAGCTGGATTTAAGGAAAGTGTCTTTGTAAGACTTTGAGAGGGCCAAGGAAGATCTTAGATCCAAAAAAGGATCCAGATTCGATCACACAATCACTGCAGATGGATCAGGTCACCAGAAACTGCCTAGATGAAATATAGCAAGCAAAACAGCAATCAGGAAAAAACAGGATTAGCCACCAAGGAAATCTGCAGCCAATGCCTTGGTCCCAGCCTAACCCTCCCTCAAAGTTCCAGAATCTTCCTGCTGGTCTCATGCCACTTCTCTCTGCAAACTTCCACACTTCCCTTATATCACCAATGACCAGCAAATCCATACACTTCTGAAAGAATTAAACTGCATCCATACTGACATTTTCTCCAAAAATGAAACCAGAAGACATTTAGTAATAATACTGAATGGAATGGAAGGACATTGGAAGAATGACTCATAAGTTCTCCACAATGAGATAAATGAGGTTTTGGCAGAGCTTATTTCTTCATACCCCCCAAAAGCAACAAAAACTGTCATTCCATGGTCATCATTTGATGTTGAAGAACATAAGAAGAAAATGACTTGTATAGTTCTGTATCTCTGATCCTGTGACCTTACTTGAAGATCATTATAATTTATGTGGTAGCATCTATCCTTGAGGAAAAAGAAACAAAGAAATTCTCTGGAGATTTGATGAGGTTTTCTAAATGAAGCCAACATACACTTGATCTTGGGTAGTTTCAATACAAAAAAGGACAAATGTAAATATGGTACCAGGTAAAGAAAAAAGTCAAAGTTTATTCCAAAACTTCACACCAATTTATCATTTTTAGAAAAAAGAATAGATGTCAGATGTTCAGTTGGAAGCACTGAATAACATAAAAAGGTGAATTGACTATATCTTAACAACTGACAGGAAGGCATCATGGTACAGTGTGCTTACCTTGAAATCTAACTTGGAAATCTGAAACTGGAGTTCAAATCCAGATCTTCCTCCTGTGTGACATGGGATAAATCCCATAACTTCTCCAAACCTCAGGTTCTACATCTGTTAACTGATAGGGCTCCATTATATGACCTCCAAGGCCCCTTCTGACTCTGAAACTATGATCCTATAAAAAAGTTGCTGATGTGGCAATCATTTCAGAATCAGCTATCTATATACTCAGATCATTGTCATGATTAAAATCAATGCAAAAGTAAAAAAAGTTAAAGATATGGAGACATTGAATGCAAAATCAGTAGCTCCAACTCAATCTGTTTAAACAGAACTGTGGGAAAATGGAAATAGATTTTTAAAAAGACAGCTACTCCAATATTACTAATTTTTGGAGACATTTAACAATTCTAAAGATAATTGCCACTAGGAGAATGTCAAAAGAGCTCAGAAACTACCTCAGCCAAAAAACACATGATATGCTTGCCAAGTGGAAAAATATAGGAGCCAAGAACAAAAAAAAGTGGATTTGATGACAAGCTTATTTGCAAAACATTAGAGAAGAAAATGACAGATTGCTAGCAATATCATCTCACAAAACAATTAAAAGTAGTAGAAGGGGAAATGAGCCTGAAGGAAGGTTGGCATAAGACCTGACTGAATCAGATCAACCCAAGATGATTTATAGATGAAACTGAAAGAACAACAAATTGATGTAAAAAAAAAAAAAGACAGATTTGCCAGGATTTCTATAGCAATCTATTTTTGTGACTGATGCCAGTGTCACCATTACATTTTAACTCCTAACAAAAAACAATTAAAGTTTGCAAAGAGTTTTCCTCACAAAAATTATGCGAGTCAATGTATAAATATTATCTCCATTTACAAAGGAGAAAACCGAAATTCATATATGTCGCAACACTTGACCTAAGTCACAGATCTAGAAGCATACCACCTAAGCCCATAGGCTTTTAGCAGAATGATGCTTAAAATACAGTTAAATAGCTAGTTTTTTATAGCACTTGGAGGTGTGCAAAGCATCTCACCAGCATCATCTTATTTGTTCCTCACAACTCTGCACAGTAGTTCTATTATTATATTTTGTTTTGCAAATGAGGAAACTGAGGCTAGGAAAGTTTAAGTGATTTGCCCAGGGTCACATAGCTAATAAATGTGAAAAATACAACTTGAACCCAGATCCTCTCCACACCAAATCCAATGCACTTTCTACTCTACTGCTCAACAGTTAGACATATGGTTGTCTGATAAACATTCATTTGATGGATGAATTAATAAAATGCAGCTGCTCTGACAGAGACTTTCTTGCCCTTTCTACTACCTACAGAACTCTGAACGTTTGGAAAGACATAGCACCCAGCACATAGTAGGAGACTAATATATGTGGCTTGATTGAGTGAGTGAAAGAATATGTGCTCACCAATTACTATCCAGTTGTTTTTCCAGAGCATCTAAAACATTCTCATACCAGCCACTGGAAGAACAAGTTTTGAAAGGCAGAAGGAGGGGATTTGCTGCCCTCCTCTGGCCATTTATTGATGCTGGTTGGTTTTCCTCCTTTTTGCTAGAGGCCGGCATTCCTTTGGTGCCCCAGGCTCCTAGGTCCTAAGAAAGAGCTGTAAAAGGGAATTCTTGGTTCTCTGTCCATTCTAAATTTACACTTATGAAAAGGAATCCTTTATTCCCTCTGTCTATCCTGAGTTAACACTAACTTAAGTACCCCTAATTAGCTGAATCAACACAAATTTAAACTTAGGTGGAGGAGCTCAAAAACCACTAGTGAATTCACACCCTATGAGTATTCACCTCTTCAGAAGGTGAGAAGTTAACCTTCAGAAGGTAAGAAGCCAATCCCACAGACACTGCCCCCTGGGCAGTGCTAGACAATTTGGAAACTGTGATTGGCCCCTGTGAAGAGGGGAAGGGAAAAGAAGTCACCATAAAAGCAAACCCTGAACTCCCTCAGAGAAGATTGTCTTTGAGACAGTCTGAAGAGATTGTCTTCTGGAGATAGTCTCCTGACTGGGGAAAAGTCTTCAAGAGAACTTTGTTGGAGATTATGACTTGGATCATGGGTTTAGAGCTCAGCTTCAACTTGGACTTTGACTCCTGGAGTACTTCATTGGGTGAGTGAAAGGCTAACTCCTTTCCTAGTTTCCTAAGAGACTAGCTTCCATCTTGGAGGAGGCTCCATGGTTATTTACCACCAGCCTTCTTGATTGAGTGCTCTCTGACCTCTTCACATTTCTCTATTGTTTCCTCTTCATTTTGTAAATATTTATAATTAAATTTCTGTCTCGAGATATAATAAATATTGGTGACCACATAATTTCATAAACTTATTGTCCAATCATTAAATTTAACCCTTACAGAGCTGGAGTTAACAGGGTGTGAAATGAATGTGACAGTTGTATGCTTCTGTGTCTATACTAATTACTTGTCTTCCTCCCTTAGCAAACCTGGGTTTGAATCTCCACTTTATACTCTCTACCTTTGTGACTTTAAACAAGTCACTTAATCTGTATAGGCCCCAGTTTTTTTCTGTAAAATGAGAGTTGTACTAGATGGCCTCTGAGGTTCTGTCTAGCTCTAAATCCAGGATCCTATGATCCCTGGAAAGTGAACATTCATCTCTAGTCATAAGGGACCTTCTTCTTTAAGAAGAGTGTTATTCAAACATTTTCAGTCATGTTTGATTCAATATCCCATTTGGGGTTTTCTTGGCAAAGACACTGGAGTGGTTTGCCATTTCCTCCTCCAGCTCATTTTACAGGTGAGGAAATTGAGGCAAATGGGATCAAGTGACTTGGCTATGGTTATACATCTAATACATGTCTAAAGATAAGACTTTCTGATTCCAGACCTTAACACTCTATCCTCTATACCACATACCTTCCCCTTCAAGAGAAGTACTTTCCACTTTTAGACCATCTAACTCTTAAGAAGAATTTCCATGAGAAGGGATGTTTGAGAATAAAAAAAAAAAGAAGAATTTCCTTATATTAAACTAAAATCTGTCACTCAGTAAGTCACTTAACTTCTCAAGGCTGAAAGTTGCATAACAGTTGTTGAGTTGTAAAAGAAAATGTTTCCTCACTAGGAGAAAGAAAGAAGGAAAGAAAGAAAAAGAAAGAGAGAGAGAGAGAGAGAGAGAGAGAGAGAGAGAGAGAGAGAGAGAGAGAGAGAGAGAGAGAGAGAGAGAGAGAGAGAAGGAGGGAGGGAGAGAGGGAGAGAGGGAGGGAGGGAAAAATATAAGAATCTCATTTACACACCTATCCTATCAGGATGGTCCCCTAGGACAGTTACCCATCTTGCCTCTGCTTAGTTCCAGATCTCCCGCAAATTCCACTATTTAGTTTGGGGCATCAAAGGAAGAAGGCCAATGGTTGGCATCCCAAATGACTTTACTTGATTCAATAACAAGAGGATATCTATGTCCATGACTGCAGGCTCCCACTAGTAGTGTGGGTGAGGACAGGGGAATAGAGGATTCAGGAGAAAGAATAGTCACCCTCTTCCCCGCCCTGTACAGAAAGAAGGAGGATGTGCCCCAAAAGGAAGGAGGCTACAGAGCACTCTATCCTCTCCATGCTTTTGCTCAGAGTTGTTTCTGTCTGATATTATTAGCCATAACAGTATCTGCTTACTTTTCTTCCTCACTCAGCAGCTGCAGCCACAGCAGGAATCTGAGAGAGCATTTGTCTGAGAACAGCATTTGGATGCTGGAACCATGTGGGGCTGATGGAATAAGCAGAATCTTGGAAGCAGTTCCTCAGTGTAAGAATCTAACACAGAAGCTTTTAATCCTAGCCCAGGTCCTTGTCAATGAACTATGTAGCTGCCTCTGGTCCTGCTCTCTGAATGCCAAGCCTGCTCCATCTCCCCCTCACAGCTCTCAGCCCCAGAAGGGCTGGAGGTATCTCTCATTTCCTCTACTAAGGGCTCAAGTGCCCACATTGTTCCCCTCATTTTTAGGGGGCCAATGACTCACACCCTAGTTCTATTAAGGAGGACAGTGGATAGGCTTGGAGTCAAGAAGATTTGATAATTACTAGCAAGTCACTTAACTTTTTCCCTGCCTCAGTTTCCTCACCTGTAAAATGAGAATGATAATAGCACCTGTCTCCCAGAGTGGTTGTCAGGATGAGATTATAATTGTGAAGTTGTATAACTGTAAAATTATAAAGCTCTTAAAACAGTATCTGGAATATAGTAAGCTCTATATAAATGTTAAATATAATAATTATTATTATACCATTTAACAATATTTGGCTTTAAAACAAAAAACAACCTTACCTTTTGACTTAAATTTGATACTAATTGGGGGCAGCTGGGTGGCTCAGTGGATTGAGAGCCAAGTCCAGAGACAGGAGGTCCTGGGTTCAAGTCTGTTCTCAGACACTTTCTAGCTGTGTGACCCCGAGCAAGTCACTTAACCCCCATTGCCTAGCCCTTACCACTCTTCTGCCTTGGAACCAATACACAGTATTGATTCTAAGACAGAAAGTAAGGATTTTTTTTTAAAGTTAATGAGGCTGTTGTTGAAGTTCTTCCACCTTCCACTAAATGCCTCTGCAGTCAATCAGAAACCTTTCTCAGGAGGGGAAAGTCAAGAGGTCCTAGTTTCAAATCTGGCCCCAGACACTTCTTAGCTGAGTGACCCTGGACAAGTCACTTAACTCCCATTGCTTAGCCCTTACCACTCCTCTGCCTTGGAACTGATATTAAGACAGAAGATAAAGGCTTTAAAAAAAAAAAGAGGCTATACCAGAAAAACCTGCTTAGCTTTGGCAATAAGCCTCAGGGTTGTGAACAGGAGACAGAAGTACATCAGCCATTATTCCTTCATGTTTACCATCTTTGCAGATTCTGAGAGTCTGTTACTACATGTCACGCTGTTAAATAGTTGTTGAAAGGGCAGCGTGAGGTACCGGGGACTATTATGTGAGGTTTTGCTCGAGGCTGGCATTGGGAGAGAGCACTAAGATAAAACCAGATAAAAAAGGGGCCCTGAACAATGCTTACTCAAACACTTCATTAAAAAGGAAAGGAAAAAATAGGGCTGGTGAGGAGACACAGCTATATGTTATATGAAGGAAAGAGCTTCTCTGGCTGGGAAAATAGCATTCCTGCTCAGGCTAAGCCCAAGACCTTACCTGGCCCGCTGTGAAGACCCTTGCTTGAGAGGCACAGTTGTGTAAAATGGGCCAGGTCTTAGATTTAGAGATTCTAGTAATAGTTCTGCTACTTCCTACCCACATGGTCCAGCCAAGTTAAATCACCTCTATGGAGCCTCAGGTATCTCATCTGTAAAATGGGAGGATTACTACCATCAAAAATGAAAAGCTAGGAATGAGGGGATATTCAATAAGATTGGAATGGCTGAATAAGGTGTGGTATATGAATGTGACAGTATTATTGTTCTGTAAGAAATGACAAAATAGATGGTTTTCAAAAGACATGGATTTATATGAATGGATGTAGAACTTCTGTTTGCCTCAGTTTCTTCATCTGTAAAATAAGGATAACAATAGCACCTATCTCCCATGGTTGTTGTGAGATCAAGTAAGACAATTACAAAACTCTTAGCACTGTGTTTGGTACAAATTAGGTACTATATAAATATTATCATTACTTTATTATGATTATTAGAATGAATTAAGCAGATCCAAGAGAATAATTTGTACTGTGACATCTATATTATCAAAACAAACAATTTGGAAGACTTTTACACCAATGAATAATGAAATGAGCAGGACTAGAAGGTCAATTTAAACAATAATAACTGTAAAGACAAACAACTTTGAAAGCTTAGACTATGTTAACTACAGTGACTACTGATGATTCCAGAGGATTGATGACGATGCATGCTATCCATTATAGAGGCATAGGTGGTAGATTTAGGCTGAAGATGCACTTTTAATAATGGTACTTTGAGTACCGTAGTAAGGGTACTTTCACACTATCTTTGCTGATAGTTTAGTGGAGTCAAAAGGGAGCTTGTTGAGAAGGATGAATGTGGAGGAGGTAAGACCCAAGATGAGTTGACTCCTACTCTCCTTTTACCTCTCCTGAGTGAGGCTACTGAGAGGTGCTTCACGGGTATTAATGGACTCCCTGATGTGAAAAGGCAATGGGGAGTTGAAAGGATCTCTCTCCTATCAGACAGACCCGGAGATAATCCCAGATTCCCAGATTCGTTCTCCTACAAGGGACCCCTGAACCTTGTGAGGACTGGACCTTTGCATTTTGTGATGTTCCTTGGGGTATCAGACTGGTGGTATCTCTAGACAGAAGAAACTTTGAACGTTGAACCGATAAGTCTCCTTATCCTCTTAGTGAGGTCCTCAGCAAAGAACTTACATCCTGCTAGGTTGAGGTTCCAGCTCAAAAGACAAGAATTCCATCTGGATCTTTCCCAGATCTCTTCTCTTCTCCCAGGATGCTTTGCTCTCCAACTGATATAGTTGTTACTCAAGTTCCTCTTACAAAATTCTATCTCTCCCTCCTGCACCCTTCCTTACAGTGCGTATTGTAGCAAGGGAAGGTGCAAAGTAGATTGATTGACAGCCCTCAGGCCTAGATTTCTGTAAGAGAGCTGGCTGGGTCAACATTCTAAGCTGTTGGAAGGAGCAGTTTCCAACTGGCAGTCTGGAGCTAGAGTTCAAGCCTGAAGGTGTGGATCTGGGACTCTCCCTGGACAAACCCATCTATCAAACTGCCTGCCTTATAATAACATCAAGCAACAGTGAAGAGTAAGTTCCCCATTCATTCTGATGGGCAGAGTGATTTGGAAGAGGATTTCTCTCTCTGGAGCTTCTAAGGACTCTGTGAGAATCTGGGCTTTTTGTGTGACGTTATCCTTAGCTAGCTGTAGTTTAGTTTAGTTTCATTTCGTTTAGTTTAGTTTAGTTTAGTTTAGTTTAGACAAACTTAGAAAATAGCCATAGTGAGTTAAGTATCTGGGGTTAATTAGTAAACTGGTCCATTATCCTCTTTCCTTCCCCATCATTCCCTCTTTGTTAATAAACATATTTTTTAATTGTGTGTTCTCCCTTCCTACAAACCTTTCCCCCTCTCCATAAAATCCCTAAAACAATATGTAAATACTCAAGATTAGGCCAGGCACAAATGCAACAATATGGAAGACTAAGATATGGGGTCACAATTATCTGTGTTCCTATGGAAACTATTTGAATATTTGTTTTATATGCATTTTTATTCACTTTTCAAATATGCTTCTAAAGATTGCCCCTCAGCATTTGTAGCTTGTACAATGGCAGAATTGAGCTTAGTGTTGTGACCTGTTTTAAAATAAAAGTAAATTGAAATAAATAATAAATAAATTTTATAAATTATATATATATAATATTATAAATTTAATTTAATATAAATTATATTATGGATTATAAATAAAATAAATGAATATAATTATATATATATATGGAGAGAGAGAAAGCAGAGCTAGATGACACAGTAGATAAAGCACCAGGCTTGGAATCAGCAAGATTCCTTTTCAGAAGTTCAAATCCAGCCTCAGGCAAGTCACTTAACCTTGTTTGCCTCAATTTCCTTACCTATAAAGATGAGCTAGAGAAGGAAATGGCAAAGAACTCCAGTATCTTTGCCAAGAAAACCTCAAATGGGGTCACAAAGAATCTGAAAGGACTCAACAAATATATATATATATATATGTATATATATATATATATATTTGAGTATATACAATCATTGAGAGAATTTGTTTTGCTTGACTATGCATCTTTGTTATAAGAAATTTGTTTTTTTTTCTTTTTTCCCCTTAGTGTAGTAGATATGAGAGCAAGAGAAAGTAGATTTCTGTTAATTATTTTCAAAAACAGAAAATTGGAGCATGCTACTGAAGTAGAGTGTTGCATGTATATTGAGATTGTCACTGCATTATTCATTTTACTTAAATAGTTTAAATATTTTTACTTTATTTTAAGTGACCTCTTAGGAAGTGTAAGTAATATGAAAATGTTTGTAATGTAAAAACAAACCATCAATAAAACTTAATTTTTTTTTAATTAGAGTATTGATTGATCAGAGGTTCCTAACCTAGTATCTATATTAGATAGATATACTATATTTCAACATAATTGAATTCCTTTGTAATACTATGTATTTTCTTTTATGCATTTAAAAACATTGTCCTAAGAAAGGTTCCAAAGGTTTCCCCAATGAATAAAGACCCCCCCAAAAGTTAAAAACTCCTAGATCAAAAGATATCTAAGGTTTCTTTCACCGTACATCTATAATCTAAAATAACAATCTGGCTCTCCTACCTGACTAAGAGGCAAGAGAAAGAGCTGAAAAAGGTAAGACATGGTTCCCAGACCAACAAAAAGGGCGGAGGGGTGATAAGAGTTTGTCTGTTTTTTTTAAGTGTTTGAGATGATTTTATTGTTTTAGATCATTTCAATTTTACACCCTCCTGTGCCAAAAAATAACTGCCCCTTGTCTTTGTTAAGGTATTAATGTATGAAAAAGTAGCTTTGTATATACACTGACATTTGTATAAATGGCTTGGGTGAGAGAATACTTTTCAAATTTGCAGATGTTGAAAAGCAAGATTGAGAGGAACAGCTACCTACTAGACCATTTCTAATAAGATGAAATCGAATTCTAATATAATATTAAGTATAAAATCTCATATAGGTTCTTTTAAAAACACAGGATAGAGGACGTATGACTAAACAACAGTTTAAGAAGGAAACATCTGGAGATTTTAGTAGATTTTTGTTTTGTATCTGACGGGCTGACATTTAAAGACAGCTGTGATTAGAAATCTTTGAGAATGGAGAAACTACTGGACATATTCTATCCCATGAAATAGCCTTCTTTGTTTTGCTCTGTTGCTATCTACTGCAACAGTTAGAATCAAAATAAAGACAATTTAGGTATTATCTAATCCCAAACTCTTCGTGCTGCTAATGAGGTCCAGAGAGAATAAGTCAAAACTGAGCAAATGTTCAGAGTTTTAAAGTAATTTAAAATGTAGAAGCACCCGAAAGAATAATTTTCCTAAAACTATTCAATACCTCTTTGACCACTCCCTCTAAGGATTGCCCTTTCCATTTGGTCGAAAGTATTTCCACTAACTGGAGCAACCTAAGATTTCTTCCGTCTCTTAATCGATGTTTTACTCTAATCACTTCAAGGAGTCTTTGCTGAAGAGATTGAGAGGGGATGGAAGGGAGGGAGAGAGAAAGGGAGAAAGGAAGGGCAGAGAAAGGGTGGGGGAGAGACAGAGGCAGAGACAGAGAGAGAGGAAAAGAGAGATGGAAAGAGAAAGAGAGAGAAAGGTCTAGGAGTGGATTAGAAACTGGTTAGGACTTTGATAAGAATGATATAAAAGGGGGCATCTGGGTAGCTCAGTGGATTGAGAGCCAGTCCTAGAGACAGGAGGTCCTAGGTTCAAATCTGGCCTCAGACACTTCCCAGCTGTGTGACCCTGGGCAAGTCACTTGATCCCCATTGCCTAGCCCTTACCACTCTTCTGCCTTGGAGCCAATACACAGTATTGATTCTAAGATGGAAGGTAAGGGTTTAAAAAAAAAAAGAATGATATAAAAAGATTTTAGTACCGGGCATAGTTTATGAATTGATAAAGACAGAATGATAAGGCTTCCCATTCAAATTAGATCAAAAGTTTCAGACCAAGCTATAAAGGAAATGTTTTCTTAACACTTCAAAATGAGACTTTCCTACCTTTAATGCACCTTCTGCCTCTAAATATCTGATCATATGAAAAAATAAGACCAGTAGATTGAGTGCTATAAGACTTAGTATATATGCATTTTATCAAGGTACAGTGCTTGCCTCATGAACGAGATGCAAAGATGTAGTCTAGATAACAGTATATTTAGGAGGATATAGAACTGGCTAAATGTCTGGACTCCAAAAATAATCATAAAGAGGTCTATATCACCTTGGAGAGAACTCTAGTGGAGCTCCCCAGAGATGAGTCCTTAGCGCCATGCTGGCTAACATTTTTATAAGTAGTTTGAATAAGGGTATGTATATTTATCAGATTTGCAGATATTGAAAAGCTGAGCTGAAAGGGACAACTAATAGACTGGACCAAGTCAAGTAAAATGCAATAGAATCCCAGGGTTAAATATAAAATCCTATATGGAGAGCAGAACCAGGAGAACATTGTACACAGAGACTAATACACTGTGGTATGATCGAACATAATGGACTTCTCCATTAGTGGCGGTGTAATGTCCCTGAACAATTTGCAGGGATCCAGGAGAAAAAAAACACCATTCATAAGCAAAGGATAAACTATGGGAGTGGAAACACCGAGGAAAAGCAACTGCCTGAATACAGCGGTTGAGGGGACATGACAGAGGAGAGACTCTAAATGAACACTCTAATGCAAATATTATCAACATAGCAATGGGTTCAAATCAAGAAAACATGTAATGCCCAGTGGATTTACGCGTCGGCTATGGGGGGTGGGGGGGAGGAAAAGAAAATGATCTTTGTCTTTAATGAATAACACTTGGAAGTGGTCAAATAAAATATTTTTTAAAAATCCTATATGGATTCCCAAAAAAGTATAAGATGAAGGGGAGTTATGACTAAACAATATTTCATGGGGTGGGGGGGACTAAAGATTTAGTAGAAAGTTCAATATAGATCAAATATATTATTTGCAGCCCCAAAGGGCCAAAGCAATCTTATATCTCCTTAAGAGATGCATAATAATGCAGAAAGTTCCCAAATTATGAAAACACTTTAACTCAGCTATAACCACTACTAGGACTACACTTCAAAGAAATTCAAGAAAGAGGGAAAGGATCTTTTTGCACAAAAATATATTTATAGCAGTTCTTTTCTTAGTAGCCCAAAATTGGAAATTATGGGACATCTTCCTATTAGAAGACAAATTATGGCATATGAATGTGATGGGCACCTCTTCTATGTGAGATAATTTTCCACCTTCTACCTCTCCCTTCCTTCCAGAGCATCCCTTTTTCTGACCCCTTCATTTTTCTGAGATCATCCCAACAGTTGCCTCACACCCATGTCCTCTGACTATGTCTTCTACCTGTTCTAATGATGATAAGATTCTTAAGTTACATATATCATCTTCCTATATAATAATGTAAACAGTTTAATCTTATTGACTATGACAGCACTAGGAATTCACAGGTTAGAAACTTCCAAACAGATGGTCAGACTCAAAGGCACCTCAACATATCCCCTGGATTTGCTATTAGGGATCTCCCCTCTCCATGCTCCTTATCCTTAGTCGCATAGCCATGAGTTTATGAGCTTTACCTGTAATAAAGATTTGGGCAAACATGTTTAATTCCAACTTTGTCCCCTTACCTGTCACCAACCCACATCCATCATATATCAATGTGTAATGATTTTCCTAATAAATAGCTAAAGCATCAGCTCTGACACTTTGTTCAAACCGTCCTTTGGCTCCCCATTTCTTTCTTTCATACCAAGTTGCCCTCCTGGTCAAATCTCCTTGCCTGGACCTGATTACAAGGACCACTACAGAAAGTTCTCTATTTTATTAAATAATAACTTTTTTCCCTTGAAGAATTATGCTCAGTTTTGCTGGGTAGGTTAGTCTTCCTTATAATCTCAGTTCCTTTACCTTCTGAAATGTCATACTCCGAGCTCTCCACTCCCAAATTGTGGAAACTACTAAATCTTGTGTTATCCTGACTGTGAATCCAAAATATTTGAATTTACCCATAAATTCTTAGATTAGGTACTCCTGGAAAGTGCACTTGTTAATTCTTATAGCTGTACAATACTGTGAAACAGTGAATTATGAAATCCAAGAAACTCTCTTCCGGATTCATCAAAGTCAGGATAGCTGGTGAAGGCCCAGGATGCAGTGGATGACCTTGGCCTCTTTGATGTCTGACCAAGCTCTTAACTCTCCATAGTGCCTGCTTCAGCCACCTTCATGGCCCTTAGAACAAATTGTTCTCATATGCCTAAGTCTTCATATGCTTGGGCAGGGGTTTATCAAGCCCTTTTCAAGGCTGTTCATCTACCGTTAGTGTCCACCTTTCACCCAACTCTCACCTGTGGCTCCAACAAGCTGAAGCAGCATGTGTATTGGCCATACCTGGTAAAATCATCTTGGCAGAGAAGCTAAATCAAGCTGAGGATAATTGACAGGGATGGATGTCTATCCCCAAGCCTGTGAACAATTAGAGTAATCCTAAAGTGGTGTGTGATACTTCTGAAAGTAGTGGGTTCCTCCTTAAAGAGACTGAAGAGCTCCTTGGGGATGTTGAAGAGAAAATTACTATTCAGATATGGGTGGACTAAATGACCTTGGAAGTCCCTTCCAATTCTTAAATACTATGTTTCAGTGAAATCATTTGCATAATGTATGTCTAAATTGTTTTGACATGGTCAGTGAGGGAGATCTTTTTATTCGGCTAAACATATTTGTAATAGGAATTTGTTTGTTTGTTTTTTTAATGAAGGGTGGGAGAAGGAGGTGGGAAGGAGAGAAGTCAGCTTTTCAATGAAAAAAAAAGTTGATTTTAAAAGATAAGCAATTGTAAAAATGTTTATATAAATATAAATGCTTACTCCCTCCCCCCCAAAAAAGTGAAATAAATATAAATGTAATTTATTAGCGTGGACTCACCAAACTATTTCCTTTCTCCAGTTTTTAGATTCCTTATCTGGCTGTGAAATTCTGAACAAGCTACTAAAATGAGAAAATTGAATAAGTGGATTCCTTCCTTTCAAATTTTAACCTTCCGTATTGTGATTTTCACCTACTATAGTGAAAAACACAAATAACTTGGAGGAAGACCTGAATTTGAATTCCTTGTCTGCTTAATATATGACCTTGATCAAGTCAGTTAACCTTTATTTTCCCCATTTGTAAAATGTACACTTTTTTCTCTCCCCTTCTTGGTTGAGAATGAAATAAGATTAGATGTGAGATGTGCTTTAGTCATGCTAAAGTACCAAGTTAAATGGCAGGGATTAATTATGGTCTAGAATGAATGGATTCAAAAAGGAAATTGACTATGTATAAAAAGAAAAGCGATGCCAATGAGATTTTGTTAACTTAATGACAAAAAATAAAACTAAAACTAAAACCAGACTTTGAATTGAGAGCATTAGTAGCTTTGGCCTCAAGTCCAGATCTTGACCTTCAGCACAGACTCAATCAGGCAAGGGAAGCAATAGAGAATTTGTGGTATTAACCAGCCACAACTTTGCTACTCCAAGACCCAAGGCAGAAATAGGACTAACCATAGACATTGCGGGTTGGGGTTGTATCATTTAGATTCTGAGTGGAATGTAAAATAAGCAAATAAAGCAAACCTGCTGTTGCTAGTAGCAAAATAGACAAACAAACCAAAATCCTAGCTAAATTATGGACCAGAATTCTTCCTTCCCACAGCAGGCTGTGGTTTATTTACCCTGCAATGACTTCCAGGGCTTCTTAATTTTTAATCTTCCTTGGCAAGGTGGGGAGGAGGGTCAGAAGAGGGCAAGGAAGGAAGAAGATCTTATACCCTTCTATTTATTCGGGGATTTTTGCTAACTCTGACTGGTGGGGCTTTGATTTCCAATCCATGTAAGATGCTGGAAGAACATGTTCCTAGCTCAATACAGGAGACCTCAGCTCAAATCCATGTTCATAAAATACCTGCGATAAGAAGCATTCCAGAATAATGGTCCAATCCCTGCAAAGACAAGTCCAAGGTTTGAACAGTTTGGCTGGCCAGCTAAGGATGTTCCCCAAAAGAGACAATTTTTGTCTGTTAAACTGCCCTGTGATGTCTTATGTTATATTAGTCTAATTTTTTTTAAAGATTTTTTTTCTTGTTCTCTCAATGATGTTATTTATCTTACTAGATGATAATTAGAACATTTGAGGACAGGGATTGTGTCTGATGAAAGGTAGCCAGGTTGCCCAGTGGATAGAGCACTGGGTCTGGTGTTAGAAAGGTCCAAGTTCAAATGTGACCCCAGATACATGCTCCTAGGCAAGTTACTTAACTTCTCAGTTTCTTCATATGTAAAAAGTAGAGATAATAATACCACCTCCTTCCCACAATTGTTATAAGGATAAAATGAGATAATATTTGTGAAAAGTGCTTAGCACAGTGCCTGGCACATAGCAGATGCTAACTAAATATTAGCTATCATTATTCATCTACGTATCTGCCAAGAACAGAGCCATCCACATACTAACTAGGTGCTCACAAAACACATTTTAAGTTGAATTCAATCATCATTACCAATTAAAAGTATAATTATATCCTATGTTACTCAGGTGAACTTTAAGCAATGTATATGTTTGCATCTGCATGCATGTTCAGGCACATGTACATTAACCTGGTAAGTTATGCATGTCTGAATGGATCTGTCTAGAAATGACTCAAGGGGAGGTATGCATATACATCTCTAACATATCCACCCATCCTTCTCCAAAGGAAACTTTCATTCCTGACAAGAGGGGAACAAGTGACAGGCCAGAAGGCTGGTCATTTTGCTCTCATTAGAGGAAGAGTGCCAGGCTAGAATTATATCTTTCCATTCCCCTAAATATTTTTCAAGGTATACTCTTGTTCATTATCCCTATCCCCTAACAGGGAAGGACTATCCCAAGCTATATATCCAAGCTTGATTCCCTTCTCACCAAATGCCAGTTACACACACACACACACACATGCACACACACACACACACACACACACCAATAATAAAATTGTTTATCCAAGACAACAGCAAATAGAAATCAGAGATGTTATATAGACAAGAACATACCAAACAATAAAGAGGCTCTCCTAGTATGAGTAAGATTTCTCAGCTCTACAGAAAGAACGGCAGAGAAAGAGTCCTAGATCTCACCTAAAAGGGAATTTTCCAGGTTCTAATGTGATAAGGTGGGCGAGGTATGCTCTTCTACATGCTGGCTTCTTCCCAGAGTCCTCTTCCTTCAGGGACCTCTTTCTGGAGGACCATGTGTCTTCTCTCTAGAAACTAGAAGCCAGAAGACATAGGACCTCTTCTCTTTCAAGATCTTACTGACTTCAAATGTGGTTCAGGCATGAAGCATGAATAGAAGCTAATGCAAATAGGCTTGAGCTCCTGCTTATATACAATCCTTATAAATTACATCTTATTTTAAATGCTCCCAGGTAAAGATCTTAACTTATTGGCCAAGAATTTGGGTTTTTTAATACTTTAATAATTATATTTCAACATCATTATTTCCTTTGGAATCCTATATATTTTATTTTGTAAAAATTACTTTACTCTGAGAAGGAATCAGTGGGTTTTACCAGCCTGCCAAGGAGGCCCCCTTGCACAAGGGGAAGGCTAAGCCTGTGGATCCTTTCCAAAGAATCAATCAGCTCTAATTCATTCTTTTTGTAAATGTTTATTTCCATATATATAATTTTACTTTCTTAAAATGAAGTCTACCTTAACATTCCCTGACATTTCTATCCTTATAAACACATACATACTCACACACGTGTATGTACAAACACGAGTGTCCCTAACACAAGTGCAGATAATGAGCTTCTCCAATGTAGCAGATTGATCCCATTATCCCCAGTCGTTAAATGGGTTCCAACATTAAGAATGTGCTGGGGGGCAGCTGGGTAGCTCAGTGGATTGAGAACCAGGCCTAGAGATGGGAGGTTCTGGGTCCAAATCTGGCCTCAGACACTTCCCAGTAGTGTGACCTTGGGCAAGTCACTTGACCCCCATTACCTAGCCCTTACCACTCTTCTGCCTTGGAGCCAATACACAGTATTTACTCCAAGATGGAAGGTAAGGGTTTTAAAAAAAAAATGTGCTGGATTGGGCTGGAGGCAGTATTCTTAGCAGAAGAGACACCTGGACCTGGCTGCCTGGCTCTGAGAGGCAATGGCCGGGACATTTGGAATGTTCTTCTCCTCATTGGACATTTCACCCCTCAGGGTTCCAGGGCTCCTATCAGTGAAGACACTTTTTTGCTGCTCCGGAGCACTTTGGTCCTGGATGAGTTCATAAGTATAAGCTACTGCACAAGATATGTGCTCTTGAAAACAGCTTCACAGGATAGGGGGAAATAGGTAGGGGGCTGCTGACTGAGAAGACTCATCCAAAAGGAACAATATACAGTAGCGTTATTAGTGAGAGCTGGAAAATCACACAATGAGATGTTCAGTGGCAAATTAATCAGTCTCAAGAGCATGAAAACTCACTGCTTAAATATTTGAGCATAATCATGGGAATAAGGACATGGGAAAAAAGTGGAACATACTGTTTTAATTCAGCAATTCATCATCATTAAAGCTATCTTGAGTCATTCGATGCCCTTCAGCATCAGATTAAGATGCAGAATTTCTATTCAGAAAGTTGCTTTCAAGTTATACCTCAAGGGCAGGTAGGTGGCTCAACAGAGGGAGAACCAAGCTTGGAGATATGAGGTCCTGGGTTCAAATTTGACCTCAGGCACTTCCAAGGTGTGTGACTGCAGAAGTCACTTAACCTCCATTGCCCTTACTGCGCATCTGCCTTGGAACCAATACACAGTATTGATTCTAAGACAGAAGGTAAAGGATAAAGGTTTTTTTAAAAATGGAAGATTCCACTCCTATACTTAAGTAGTTTACCATCTACTGGTAATTGTCTCTTCTTCCATCATCTCTTCATCCCATCACCTCTTCCAGGATTATTGCCAGAGCTTCATTACTAGTCTACCTGACAACATTATCTCTTTTCCACAATTCATTCTTCACACAGTTACCATACTGATATTCCTAAAGGTCTGACTATTTCATACTACCTTGCTCAAGAAGTATCAATACCTCCCTATTACCTCTAGAATCATATATGACCTCCCCAATTTTCTAGTTCCTTTTTCTTTCAAAGCCCTTCATAATCTGGCTTCAGCTTTTCTTTCCTGATTTATTTTGTCTCTTCCACTAGTTTTCTTTGTGTCCAAATCAAACTGGAATACTTCGGTTCACAACATTCCATCTTCTGACTTTGTGCCTTTGTGGAAACAAGTAACTCCATACTTGAAATGCCTTCTCATCCCATCTTCACCTCTGGCAATGTCAAAGCCCAGTTCAGGGGCCACCATGTATATGATGTATGTATCAGTCACTCCTGGTTATGAGTGCTCTTCACATAGCCACTTAATCCTATTCACCTCAGTTTCCTCATTTATAAAATTAGTAGGGGAAAGAAATGGCAAATTAATGCAGTATCTTTGCCAAGAAAACTCCAAATGGGGACACAAAGTATCAGTCACAACTGAAATGATTGAACAACAACAAAGTAAATGTTTTGTGTTCCCCCACAATAGAATATAAGCTCCTGGAGGACTGGAACTGTTTCATTTTTGTCTTTGTATAGCTATAGGTTAACATTTGACTCATAGTAAGCTTTTAATAAATGTCTGTTAAAATTAATTCAATTGAATTGAAGAGATAAGCCACCAATGATGAATGCATAAGAGGAAGACAAAGTAGCATTAGAGTTCTGAGGAAGAAAAAGTTATTTTTTGACAGGAGTCAATGAAGACTTAATGGATACAGTGGAATTAAAGTTGGAATTTGAACTATCAGTATCACCTGGCCAAAAAATTGGGGGAAGGGCATTTGATTCAATTTAACACACAAAGGGTGCAAGAGCAGGTAATAAATAGCATAGCTAGAATTCCAACCGAAGTCCCCTGATCCCAAAATTCAGGGTTCTTTCCTTTGTCGTTGTTCAGTTGTTTCCAATTCTTGGTAACTCCATTTGGGGTTTTCTTAGCAAAGATACTAGAGTGGCTTGACATTTCTTTCTCCAACTCATTTTATATTATAGATGAGGAAAGTATGACAAACAAGGTTGAGTGACTTGCCCGGGGTGACACAGCTGGTGGATGTCTGAGGAGGGATTTGAACTCAGGTCTCACTGATTCCTGGGCTGATATTCTATCCACAGTGCCACCTAGATGCTCTACCCCTTCCCCTATACCACAAAATTCAGGTGTCTATTATAAAACTAATAATTTACATTATAATAAAACTTTGTGCATAATTTTTTAAAAGGTGCTAAAGTAATAAAGTTTAAATAGTCCCTATCTTCAAGGAGTTACCAGACTATGACTATAAGCATATAGATAAGGATAACAATGGCTAGGGAATGATGGGAGGAAGACAGAGATACAAACTGCCTGAGGAGTATTTGTAGACAAAGCTAACACCATCATCTGGTCAGAGCTGGGAAGACTCTACAAAGGAAAGGGCACCTAATCCAAACCTAAAAGGAAGGTAAGGGTTCTAGGCTTGGGGGTGGCTCAATATTAAAGCTCAGAGGCTAGATGTAAAATGTCAAGTTTGGACAAATCAAATAGCTCATTTTTGCTAAAAGGCAGGGTACAAGAAGAGAAAAAGAGGGGAACAAGCATTTATTCATTGCCTAATATGTGTCAGGCCCTGTGCTTTGCCAATAGTATGTCATTCGAATACTCATGTGAGTATCCCTCACAACAATCCTGCAAGGGAAGCACTGTTATTATCCCCATTTTGCAGAAGAGGAAACTAAGGCAGACAGAAATTCTCAAAGTAACACAGCTAATGTGTTTCTGAAGCCAGATTTGAAGTTGGATCTTACTGATTCAAGGTCCAGACTCTATCCACTGCTGCCCCTAACTGGCTAGGGAATAACATGATTTAGGACTAGAAAATTGAGTTGGAGGAAAATCATGCAGAGTCTTAAATTCCAGTCTAAGTAATTTTTATTTTATCCTAGTAGCAAGAGAGTCACTGAAGGCTTTTGAGCAGGGGAGCTGACTTAAGGAGACAAATTCCTTAAGTTTTGGAAGCTATGTGAAGAACAAATAGAAGTCAGAGACTAGAGGACAAGGACACTAATGAGGCAGCCATTGCAATAGTCCAGGCAAATGGTGAGGAAAACCAGATCTAAGAGTGGAGAGAAGACTATGGATGGCAAAAAAAAAATATTGTGGAGGCAGAATTGCCTGGACTTTGCAACTGATTAGACTAAAGAAGAAGATATAATAAGAGACTCCTCAGAGAAGAGTAAAATGCAATCAGGAGGCTTATAAGCTGGGTAACTAGGAAGATGGTGGCAGCATCAGCAGAAAGAATTAGGAGAATTTAAAGAAGTAGTTATTTCAGTAAAGAAAATGATAGGTTGGGGGTTCTCTCTGCCCACTCCTCTTTTTCTGATGTCCCCAACTCCTAGGCACAACAGTCTCCTTAGAAAAGCATCAGCCATCACTCAGAGCTGTCTCAGCAGCCATCTTGACTTCCCAAGCCTTAGTGTAGGATATGTGGAATGCTGGGGTTATATCAGGAGGTATGTGTCATATCAACAAGGTTCCCCTCCTTCTTCCCATACTAGGATCATGACTACCTACCCTTCCTCAAACCTTGGGCCCCTTAAGCTTTTCTTTTGGCCAGTGGAAAATAAAAGATTGCTGCCTTTTTTCTTATACTGTCCTTTGAAATAACCCTAAATTTATGTTGAGATAGGTTCTTCTCTAGGGCAAACAGGACTGGGCATTGTAGGGAAGAAGCAAACCCTGGACCTACAGTGCAGATAAATTTTCTGGGGCCAAACTCTGAGGAATAAGAGAGAATAAACTGAAGGTTGCCAGATAGAATGATAAAGCTAGATGGAATAAACTTCAAAGGAGGATATATTGTTGAGCAATAGTGACTGAGGAAGAGTCTAGAAATAGCAGTGGGCAGCAAAGAGTGGGCTAAATCTACTTCCTAGCACACTGACACAGGAGCAGGAACTAGTGTGAGCAAAAGGCACACAAAGATGGAAAAATATGAAAAGATCTAGGATGAAGAGGGAGTTATTAACAATGGAATGAGAGTTCTTGAGGGTTCAGTGGAAGAGAAAGGCAGAAGAAGACAGGTTCCAGGAAAAGAGAATAATGAGTTGAATACGTGTGAGAATAGTCATTAATGGTTCAATGTCCACTTGGAAGATGTCTCATGGAGCACCCTTAGGAATATGCCCTTTATCCTGTGTTATTTGACATTTTTAATCAATAACTTAAAGGTATGTTTATCAAATTTTCAGATAACCTAAAGCTAGAAGGAATAGCTAATATGTTGGATGACAAAGTTAAGATTAATATGTTAAGATCCAAAAATGTATCAGCAGGGTAGAATAGTTTGAATTTGATAAAAACAAAATTTAATCTAAGCTAATAAAATAACAATGAAAGTCCCCTATCGCTACTATGTTATATTTCTGTCCTAGTTTTCTTACCTGTTTCTGGATGGCCTCAAATATTTCCTGATATATTCCTCAAATATATTCTGATAACAATACTGGTTCTGTTTTTGCCTCTGTTCATCGTGTTCCAAATGTTCATATTGCTTCTTCCCTGTGCTTTCCAGATTTATATATCATGGGCTCATAGAAACATAGATTTTGAGTTGAAAGCTACCTTAGAGGTTACCTCTTCATCTCCAGAACTCCTCCATGGGCTCCTCTGTCTTAATTGGTGTCCTGAAGATGTCAGGTCTGCTATTTTATGCCAAGTCTGCTCTGAACCATGCCTCACTTTACTCCCCAGGAATTTCCTTATCAGCCACTACTGAACCAAATCTCCACCTATTGGATCATATTTCCCTTCTTGCACTAGGTTCTCAAGTTCATTTTGCTTCTTAACTATACTTTACCAGTTTGTGCAGAGATGAAGTCATGGGTTGCACTATAAAATATATATTATTATTGTTATCAGCAGAAACTGGAAGGTCGGAAAAAGAAGAAGCAGGTTTTGATGGAAAGATGTTAACTGTGAATATATTGCATTTGAGGAACAAGCAATGTATTATCTAAATCCAAGATCTAACGAAATTATTTCAGGCAGAATACTGCTTTTATTCATTACTTCATAAAGGAAGCTCAGGATGAGTCCCAATCCATTTTATTTATCATTTATCAATAGGCTAAGGTAAAAATGCCTTAGAGCCTCGTGACATTGGCATTAAGCAACCAGCAGCTCTAATTTTCCAGATTACAGCCTCTTTGAACATTCTTTAACTATCTAGCTCAGCCTTCCCCTCAAATGCCTCAATTCAAGACTGGCCTTCATTTGTGCCAGTGTCTTTCTGTGTTAGTCCAAGAACGAAACTATGAATTCTCTGGTCTCTACTAAGCCTAGGTGAATGAATACGAGGCAGCATACAGGCACTGTTATCGCGTGCTATGTACACCTGAAAAGCTAAGCTGAAAAGCATTACCCTTCGCTTAGCTTTCTAATTTTAAATAGCCGTTTTGTTTAATTACAAATCAAAAGGGAGAGGTGCCATGTCATGGATCACTAAAATGGGAATGGGCTTTATAACAAGGGACTCTTTTGAATGGTAATTGATCATTTCTCTCTTCCACAGCTTACAGACTTCAAAATATACAACAAAAATAGCCTATAAATAGATTGAAAGGAAGGACCAAATTATTACCCTAGAAGTTAAGAGTGTCCTTCCTTTTTCAAATAGGTTCTGCCCAGGAAGGAATAAGCACCCAAAGATAAAATGGTTTTATGTTCATTCATTCATTCATTCATTCATTCATTTGTCACTCACTCACTCATGAGTTACTGAATGCATACCATGATGCTAATAGAGAATATAATACGATAACTACCATTTATATAGCATCTATTATGTTCCAGACGCTTCACTAAGTGCTTTTTTACACATTTTATCACATTGGATCCTTACACCAATCCTGTAAGGTGAGTGCTATGATTATCCCCATTTTTACATATGAGGAAACTGAAACAAACAAGTTAAGTGATTTGCCAGTCACACAGCTAGTAATTGCCTGAGGCTGGATTTGAACTTGGAAAGATGGGTTTTATCCGTTAGTATTCTTTAGGGGGTTTCATTCTAGAGTTAAAGAGAAATGGAAGAAGATGAATTGCTTTCTGTCTAAAGAATATGAGCTGTGTTTTGCTGTGTAGAGACTGATTGAAAAAGGGGAGAAAATGTGATTTGTTAATGATAACCAAACACCAGTGTGCACAACCTCACCATTGAGGGATTCTTTATTAGACTGTTACTATTCAATGCTCAGAATGTATTACATTATCATTGTAACACCCACTCTCACAGAGGCTTATGCCCTTCCTTTCAACAGTGCCGCCTCCTTTCACTGGAAACTATGATTTATTGTCAAAATGCAATTGCAATTAAGGAATGTACTGACAAGTAAATACTTCTTCTAGGTGGGGGAAAAAAAATGGGTTTTCTTGATTCCAGGCCCTTTACTCTATCTACTGCACCATATAGCTGCTGTAAAACTTTACAAATATTATTTCATTTGATCCTCACAGTAACTCTGGGAGGTGGATGCTGTTATCCATATTTTACAGTTAAGAACACTGAGGCAAACAAAGGAATAAGTGTCTTGCCCAGGGTCACATAGCTTTTAAGTATCTGAGATAGAATTTGAATTCAGGTTTTCCTAAATCCAGAGTTGATGCTCTATCCTGAATTCAAATTCCATTTCATACAAAAAGGGGAACTTCAATGGGTTCACTTCAATGGGTCCAGCTCTCCGGAACAGTGGTTTAAACTCTCCAAGATACATAGTTATATTCCTTATTTTATTTTTTAAACCCTTGCCTTCTATCTTGGAATCAATACTGTGTGTGTATTGGTTCCAAGGCAGAAGAGTGGTGAGGGCTAGGCAATGGGGGTCAAGTGACTTGCCCAGGGTCACACAACTGGGAAGTGTCTGAGGTCATATTTGAACCCAAGATCTCCTGTCTCTAGGCCTGGTTCTCAATCCACTGAGCAACCCAGTTGCCCCCTTCTCCCTTATTTTAAAAAGACTGTCAGGGACAGTGCTCTATCCACTCACTGTGCCACCTATGCTTCCCTAATATTTATATAACACTTACCTCGTGTGAAGGGCTTTGCATCATTTTTTTGATCCTCACCACAACTCTGTAAGGTATTACGCATATTATTATGGGTTTTTGACAGATGAGAAATGTAATAGACTTTTATGGATATGAAGAAGTTCATAGGGTCTACACTATTTTTTCTCCCTTCTTCTATACATTTGCATGTTTATTGGTGTTTTTGAAGTCTATAATTTTAAAAACAATTCCTAAAAGAATGTCAGACTCCAATGTTTATGAACATATCTTGTACTTCCTTTTATAAATAATAAATTAAAATAGTGAACTTTAAAAACCCTCAGACATCCCTAATTATAGATCCTTTTCTGGAAATATGACAGTTGCTCTCAACCAGCTTTGCAAGCAAAGATAGCCCTGGGTTGGAATTTGACCAGATCAAGTCCTTTCTGTCTGCCCTTTTGCCAATGAGCTCTTAGTTTTGAATTTTCATTGAGCTCGTCTCTTGCCTTATACCCACAGCTTAAGAAGCTCCCTGGTTCCTGTTGTTTACCCTTTAGTCTTCTTCTCTTTACTTAAAGATCTCCTTTCCCTCTCCCCAGTGGGCTGTGATTCCTTCTCTTCCCCTTTCTTTCCCCCTTTGCAGGCTCATAGAATCCTTTTCATGCTTTTTTTCTAATCCTAATCAAGAACAGAGATATTTTCCATTCCTGACAATCTTTTAAATATAAGTTAACTTAAATATATAGGAGATAACTATCTATAGTATTCTCACATTTTTAAAAAAAATTATCCTAGAAACAGGCCACAAAGGGGGACTTCAATGGGTTAACTGGTCCAGTCCCTTTTTTTCCTTTAAAGAGGATTTTACTATCATTTCTATTAAGCCCTCGGTATTATTTATATTGCTGTTCTCTCTGAAATCAGAATTAAGATTGTTTTATTAGTAAAAGATAATCTAGAAAACTTTGGAGATGTAGGATAAATAGGAGCAGGTCTGTTTTGTGTAGGCTGGGGTGGCTTCCCTTTGGGGGGAAAAAAGGCCATTCTAGGAATTATCAGTGGCTTAGAGTCCTTGGTACCTGAGGCATAAAAAGTCTAAATTATCTTGGATAGTTTTAATAGGCATAAACTATCTTGGATAGCCTAAACCACCCTTCTGAGGAACTAGACCAGTTAACCCATTGAAGTTCTTCTTTGTGGCCCGTTTTCAGGCTCATTTTGTTTTTAATGTGAGGATGAGAGAAAAAGAATCATGATAAATTCACAAGCAACTTACATGAGATTAAGCAAATGAATACTTTAGAAATAAAACTAAAATAATGAGAGAGGGTGAATAACAGAGAGTTCTGCTAGGTTAATAGAATTGGAATGGACTTCAACAGTCATCTAATTCAAGCTCCCATCCAATGTAGGAATTGTTTCTGGAATAGACCATTCAGTCTCTGAACATTTTCAACAACAGAAAGCTTACTGTTTGGTCAGGAAACTTCTTCCATTTGGGGCAACTGTAATTGCTAAGGGAGCAGCTAGGTGACACAGCAGATAAAGCATTGAAGTTGGAGTCAGGACGACTCATCTTCCTGAGTTCAAATCCAGCCTCAGACACTTACTAGCTGTGTGACCGTGGACAATTCACTTAACCCTCTCTGCCTTGGTTTCTTCATCTGTCAAATGAACTGGAGAAGGAAATAGTGAACCACTCCAGTACCTCTGGGAAGAAAGCTCCAAAATGAAGTCACAAAGAATAGGAAACAACTGAACAACAACAATAAATTGCTAAGACATCTTGTCCTGCTAATACATTGCTGGTGGAATGGTGAATTGATCCAACCATTCTGGAAGGTGTAAGGACCAGAATGTAGGGGGTTAAAATTAAAAGGGATTGACTAAATTTATAAAAGTGTGGTCACCAAGAATTATTATTCAATTCCAAATTATTTTTATGGTAATTTATTTACAAAAGGAGAAAGAGTGAAAATAAGAAAATCAGGGAGAGTAGACATTTACTCTGCCGGTCAGAACCAGGCAGAGCTTCAGAGGCCCCAGCAAAGGGGCCCAGAGGTAAATTAAACAAGGGTTTTAGCCAGTAGGCCTACTCCAAGACAAGGGGCCTCTCTGGAGACTAGTACCTACAGAACAAGCTAGAGAAAGGAGTCAGCCTTTTTCGCTCACGCACATGGTAGTTCTAATAGAAAATAGAAAAGCAGTCCAAAGTCCTCAGTCGGAGCTCCTCCAGCATCAAGTTGAAGGCTCAAGCCCTCTTTCATAGGAAGTTCTTGGCACTTTTAAAGACTCTTCCTTTCATCACTTCCTGTGTCTTCCTTCCACTTTTACATGGACTAATTATAGCTATAGTTTTAAAACGCTTAGGACTTCCCAGTGGGTTCTGATTTGTCACCCACTTTTGCACAGGTGGGACATAGATCTCTCCCACTTAAGGATAAATGGGATGTATATGTTTCTGGTGATTAAATCTAAAAAATGGACAGGGGAGAGTTAATTCCATCTTCACAAAGGCAATTTTAAAAATGTTTCCATTAAAATTTTTTTTTAATTTTTTAAATTTTTATTAAAAGACTGCCTGACCTTTGATCCAGCCATACCACTGCTGGGTTTGTACCTTAAAGAGATAATAAAAAAGGTTGTGCAGAAATATTCATAGCCATATTCTTTGTGGTGGCAAAAATTGGAAAATGAGGGGGTGTCCCTCAATTGGGGAATGGCTGAACAAATTGTAGTATATGATGGTGATAGAATACTACTGTGCTGTAAGGAATGATGAACTGGAAGATTTCGACATGAATTGGAAGAACTTCCATGAATTGATGCAAAGTGAAATGAGCAGAACCAAGAGACCATCCTACACAGAAAGTGAAACATTATGGAATGATTCAATGTAATGGACTTAACTAGTAGCAATTTCAATTATCTAGGACAATCCTGAGGGATTTATGAGAAAGAACACTATCCACATCGAGAGAAAGAACTGTGGGAGTAGAAACACAGAAGAAAAACATATGACATCACTTGTTTATATGGGTATATGATTTGGGGTTTTGGTTTTAAAAGATTGCTCTTTGGCAAAAAAATGAATAATATGGTACAATCAAATGTAATGGACTTCCCTACTAGCAGCAATGCAATGATCCAGAACTATTCAGAAGGACTTATTAGAAAGAATGCTATCCACATCCAGAGGAAGAACTGTGGGAGTAGAAAAACAAACGAAAAACAACTGCTTGATCACATGGGTTGATATGATTGGGGATGTAGACTCTAAATGATCACCCTAGTGCATATGGAATTGTACACCAGCTACGGGAGTGGGTTCATGGGAGGAGAGGGAAAGAACATGAATCTTGTAACCATGAAAAAATATTCTAAATCATCTAATTAAATAAAATTTTCAAAAAATAAAAAAATAAAATGTTCCTGAAAAAATGAATAATATGGAAATAATTTGCATAACCCAGTAGAATTGTTTGTTGGCTCTGGAAGGAGGGAAGGAAGAGGGGAGAGAAAGAAAATGAATCATGTATACATGGAAAAATATTTTTTAAAGAAAAAAATTTTAAATAGAATAAAAATCTTGTCCTACACATTAGGGACTAGATCTGTTATTTCATTCCTATAGGGAATTCCCTGGATAAGAAATTTCCGTTTATCTTTTTAACTGTTTGTCCTAGCTTATAGCCTTGAGAGAGGTTAAGTAATATGACTAAGTCATGCAGCCAATATGTGTCAGAGGCAGGATTTAAATGAGGCCAGCTCTCTAACACCATGCAATTTTGTTGCCTTTCCTCTCTTCTCTGCCTTATATTTGACCAGCACATAGTAGGTGCTTAATAAATGTTTATTGATTGACACTGATACCATTTTTTTCTTTTTGACATCCTCCCACCCATTGGTCCCAATTTTGTTCTCTGGAGCTTTTAAGGGTCAGAAGGTGCATGGTAGATAGGGATGGGCTTGGAGTCGGGAAGACTTGGGTTTAAATCCAACCTTATACATTTAATAGCTGTGTGACCCTGATCACTTGCTACTGTTGACCTCAGTCTCCTCATCTGTAAAATGAGCTAGAGAGGGAAATAGCAAACCATTCCAGTATCCTTGCCAAGAAAACTGCAAATAGGCTCACAAAGAGTCAGACAAACAACTGAACAACAAACCCTTTTTCCAACAATGAGCACTCAAATATTTGAAGATGTATTCCCAAATTTTCTATTCTCCAAACTAAATATTCTCAGAACCTTTGACTATTCCTCATTCTTCTCTGGCAATACTACATCCTGTTTGTCAATGTTCTTATTGAAATGTGCTGCCCAGAACTATATCTAATACTCCAGATGTCAAAGGATGGGTTCAGGGTGCTTGTGATTGTTCAGTCATGCCTGACTCTTTGAGACCCCATTTTGGAGTTTTCTTGCCAGTGTTAAAAGGAAAGGTGGGAGACCCCTGAGATGATGGTATAAAGATTAGTTTGATTGTGCTGGTGAACCACCCCCTTCAGGGAAGTTATTCTCTCCCTGACCGGACAGAGAGCTGATGGCTGCCCTCCATCCTGGATCTAATAAGATGGAGGCACAGGTAAAGCAGAGGTCTGAACCAGATAGGAACATCACAGGTATAAGAATTTGACATCTTGTTAGGAAACCTAAGCACCTGGGTACCCTTCTGATCAAACCCTGAGCTGGAGGAAAATCAATGGCTTTTGGTCCAGGACGTAGCTTTACCTGGACCTCATAGAGATCTTCTTCCTGGATTAAACCTCCACCCACCAACATTCTTTCTCGGTCTTAAAAGATCCGACTGCTAATTAATAAGCAATAACTATTTATTTGGGATAGGACGACAAGGGTGGGGTTAGGGAAGAAGTCAAACAGGTTGTTGTTGGGTCCTCTCAGCTCAGGCCAACAGCTGGACCAGCCAGGAAGCTTTCTCTGGCTTCTTGATTCCCCTATCCTGGCTAACCTAATCTAATATTAAAGAACAACAAATGTCTTTAGGTATAGCTGGCACAGAGAGAGATGTTTCTGTCTTCAGGACTGACTCAGCCCACCTTTCAGGGTAAACTCTTTCAGGCAGCTGAATGTCCAGTCAGTCCACACAGATCTTGTGATAACAAAGAAATCAGGAACAATTCACAGTCAATGAGGGCAACAGATATGATTGGGAGTTCTCCAAGAAATGATGGGTTATCAATCCTGAGAGAGGAAAGGGACCTGCTTTCAGTCCAGGGTTCAGAATTGAACTCCTCATCTGTTGCTTATTTTTCCAGCAGCCCCTGTCCCCAACATTCCAACTGCCCTGTCTGTCACTCTTGCTTCTCCATCATTCCATTTCAACTCTGTGTAAAATCCTTCCTTTTACCAGAATTCCTGGAGCAGTTTTCCATTTTCTTCTCCAGCTCATTTTACAGATGAGGAAACTGGGACAAACAGAGTTAAGTGACTTACCCAAAATCATACAACTAGTAAGTGTCTGAGGCTGGATTTGAACTAAGATCTATCCACTGTGCCACCTTACTACCCCTTCTTGGTAGACAAATAAAGGGGTTGGATGAAAAGATCTCTGGGATAAAAGATTTAGAATTATCAGATATTTTAGTACAATCTTCTCAATTTAAGACAAGGAAAGTGAGTCCCCCAAAGACATAAATTGATTTGCTTAAGATCACACAGACAACAAATAGGAGAATTCAGATCTGAACCCAGGACCTCTGGTTACATGTCCAGCAGTTTTCTCCTGAAACGTCTGAAATATTAACCTATAAAGAGAGTTAGGCTTGAAAAGTAAGCAGAACCAGTAAAATGTAAAAATGTAAGCATGGCTCATAGAAATACAATCCTTTTTCCAAATCCCCTCCAACATTTGTCATTTTGCCCTTTTATGATTGATAAGTATGAGATGATATCTCAGAATCATTTTGATTTGCATGTCTCTAATCAGTAATGATTTCAAGCATTTTTTCATGTAGTTATATAAAGCTCTGATTTCTTCATCCCAAAACTGTCTCTTCATATCTTTTGACTATTTCTACACTGTTGGTGGAACTGTGAACTGCTTCAACCATTTTGGAGAGCAATCTAGAATTATACTCAAAGAGTTATAAAACCTTGTATACCCATAGACCCAACAATATCACTGTTAGGCTTATTTCCTAAGGATTAGGAAAAAAGAAAAATAATCTATATGTTCTAAAAATGTTTATAATAGATCTCTTTGTGGTGATAAAGAACTGGAAATTGAAGAATTACCCATCAATTAGGGGATGGCTAAACAAGTTGTGGCATATGATTGTAATGGAATACTACTTCATTGTAAGAAATGATAAGCAGAGGGGCAGTTTGAAGGCTCAATGCACTGAAAACTAGGTTTAGAAATGAGAGGTCCTGGGTTCAAATCTGGCCTCAGATTTGTGTATGACTTTGGCTGTGTGATTGATCCTAGACAAATCACTTAGTCCACATTCCCAGCCCTCACCACTCTTCTGCCTTGGAACCAATACACAGTATTAATTCCAAGATGGAAAAGAAAGAAAGAAAGAAAGAAAGAAAGAAAGAAAGAAAGAAAGAAAGAAAGAAAGAAAGAAAGAAAGAAAGAAAGAAAGAAAGAAAGAAAGAAAGAAAGAAAGAAAGAAAGAAAGAAAGAAAGAAAGAAAGAAAGAAAGAAAGAAAGAAAGAAAGAGAAGAAAGAAAGAGAGAGAGAGAGAGAGAGAGAGAGAGAGAGAGAGAGAGAGGGAGGGAGGGAGGGAGGGAGGGAGGGAGGGAGGGAGGGAGGGAGGGAGGGAGGGAGGGAGGGAGGAAGGAAGGAAGAAAGAAAGAAAGAAAGAAAGAAAGAAAGAAAGAAAGAAAGAAAGAAAGAAAGAAAGAAGAAAGAAAGAAAGAAAGAAAGAAAGAAAGAAAGAAAGAAAGAAAGAAAGAAAGAAAGAAAGAAAGAAAGAAAGAAAGAAAGAAAGAAAGAAAGAAAGAAAGAAAGAAAGAAAGAAAGAAAGAAAGAAAGAAAGAAAGAGAGAGGGAAGGAAGGAAGGAAGGAAGGAAGGAAGGAAGGAAGGAAGGAAGGAAGGAAGGAAGGAAGGAAGGAAGGAAGGAAGGAAGGAAGGAAGGAAGGAAGGAAGGAAGGAAGGAAGGAAGGAAGGAAGGAAGGAAGGAAGGAAGGAAGGAAGGAAGGACAAGCAGGTTAATTTTTTTAAAGTGTGGAAAGACCTACAAGAAAGTATAAAAAGCAAAATTAGCAGAACCAAGAGAACATTATATTTGGCTGCAGAAATATTGCTTGAAGAATGATTTGTATATGTCTACCTCCAGAGAAAGAACTGATAAAAAGAAATGCACAAGGGAAAGAGTTACCTGGGAATTTTAATGTTAACTATTTTTTTTTAAAGAAATGCACTCTGAGGGGAGGATGCTTTATTTTGTCTTTGCATCTACTTTGCCTTGTGCATAACAGATAACTTAATAAAAAAAAAAGTATTGAATTGAATTAATCATTAAATCCATTAATCCAACTTGTGTAAACCAAAGTTTATTTTTAAACATTGGGTCTGGAGAACCTGAAAGGAATAAACTATGGTAAGAGTTACACTCCTATTGAGGTAAAGAAATCTTATTTTTAAAAGAATAAAAGATAAATGACAAAAATGGAAATGTATGAAGGGCAGTTAGGAGATTCCTGGACTCAGGAAGACCTGAGTGTAAGTCCCTCCTCAGACACTTTCTAACTATGTGACCCTGGGCAGCTCACTCAATGCTGTTTGCCTCAGTTTCCTTATCTGTAAAATGAGCTGGAGAAGGAAATGGAAAATTACTCCTATATCTTTGTCAAGAAAACCTCAAATTGGGTCAGTGAAACAACTGAACAACAACAAAATGAACCCAAAGGTAATAATCCTAAATTTGCCCCATATATGATGCATAGTTATTGTCTTATTAAAATTTTGTGAGCCAAAGTTTATTTTTAAAAATTTGGACCTAGAAAATCTGAAAGGAATGAACTATGGTAAGAGTTACATTCATACTGAGGTAAAGAAATCTTAAATTTAGAAAAATAAAAGCTAAATGATAAAAAATAGAAATGAGAAATGTACTAAAACAGATAATGCAAGAAAAAGGGTAGAATTTATAAATATTTAAATGTTTCTTGTGTGCCACCCTAGAAATAAAATTTGCAATAAAAAATGCCTGGGGACCAACTGAGCCCCAGATAATTTCTAGTCTCTTTTGACTCCAGCATTCTAAAGTTCTATTTGAAAGTTTGGGGGAGTACCCTAGTTTGATTTGATTATGCAGTTCTTACAGACTATGATTCCTGGAAATAGTTACTACCAATTGCTATCACAACAAGCATTTTTCCCCACACCCAATATGTAGTGGTCCATGGAGTATACATGCAGCTAAGTAAAATGCTGAGAATCCAAGATATCTGATCATTAGGCGCCCTCCTCTGGGATGCTCTGTGTTTACAGGATTTTATTTGCATAGAAGAACTGGAGCAGCTCTGGAGGGTAGTAGCTCTGAAAGGAAGCAATGATAGAGGCAGGAGTGAGGAGGAGATACAATAAAGTTAGCCCTCCCTTTGCAGGAATATGAACCCCAAGAATTACCAAACATCTGTTAAATCCCACCCAGCCCTCAGATCAGCAGCTAGGGAGCAAACCTGCCTCTAGCTCCCAGGGGTGGCAAATGCAACAAACTTTCATTAAAAACCTAACCTAAAACATAGTTATTAGATACCCACAGACCTCTTGAGAATTGTCCTGAGAAGAGAGAAGTAAGATTTACATGAGAATATGTTGCAGGACAATTTGAAACCATTACCCACTCTTCCAAAATGTGCAATAATGCAAGCTGGCACCGTAAGGGAAAATGCTTTTTTGTTTTTTAATTCATATTTGGAAGTCATTTTAATACACACACACACACACACACACACACACACACACACAACTTTGTGACTCTCCTACTTCCTTTTGAAAATAAGTCATAATTTGCATGAAATCTTTAGCCCCTTTTCCATCTGCACAGTATTGTGAGACAATCACAGAGGGTCCCAGATATCCTGTACCCTCCCTGCATTTTCTTCTTGCCCTTTTCCTGACTCAGCTTTGGCACTCACATTCCACCTCAGATCTCCTTTATTTGTGCATCATCACTTCTCCCCATTGGCCAATAAGTTCCTTGCAGGCAGAATCCGAGTTATTTTTCAGCCTTATTAACCCCACTATGGAGCGTAGTAGGCACTTAAAAGCTATTCAACTGAATAGTCACAGTTTAATTTATAATTTTCCAGCAAAGCAGGTAGGCACTTTGTCTGAACCAGGGCATAGAAGAGGAATCTCCCACCTTAGAAAATATCCTCTTTTGGGGGTGTGATTGGGGATGTTGACTGTAAGTAATCTCTCTATTGCAAATATTGACAATATAGAAATAGGTTTCCAACAATGATACACAATGATACAGTGGAACTGCATCCTGCTCTGGGAGTGGGGAAGAGAAGAAGAGAGGGAAAGAACATGAATAATGGAACCATGGGAAAATATTCTAAATTTGTTCATTAAATAAAAATGAAAAAGGGGGGAGGAGGAACCACACACAAAAAGAAAGAAAAAGAAGTATCCTCTTTGAAGCCAGGGACTGTATTTCCCTTTCTTTGTATCCCTCACTAGTAACCTAGCAGGACTTGGGACATAATAAGTGTTTAATTAATCCTGATTAAAATAAGAGAAATGCTGCTCACCAGATGCCGAGAGAGTTTGGGGTTCCTTTGCTCTTCTTGGGCTTGGATGCTATAATCCAGGGGCTCCTTCTTCAATCTCAGAAAGGAGAGCAGGCATGAAAAGCTGTTCTGCAGGCCTAGGAAAAAGAAAATGGTGGCCTCGTCATGGTTAGGGAGTCAGACCATTGGAGAGTCTTTTAAGAGCTAGAAGACTACGTCTTTCATAAGATGTTAGTGGTCTGGGGAGCACTGATGGACCTGTGAGGGTTCTGCTACAAGGCTGCAGATGGAGGGGCCTTGGGAGTATCTGTGTTTCTCAAATGACCATGTCTAAACTATGGCTTCACATGTGAGTTTATGATAAATGTATTTCTCCATTCTCAATGACACAACAAAAGCAGGACTATTCTTCCCATACATCCTGGGGAGGTAGGAGTGTGGGATTTATTTGTGGCACACTTTGCAAGACTGAGGCAGAGTGGAGGCAACAGGAGAGAGAATGGTCCTGAGGTCTTTTGTCTTACGGGTCCATAGGGACTAGGGCTAGAGACTAGACCTGTTATTTCTTTTTTGTTTTTTTTTTTGTTGTGGGTTTTTTATTTAATTTTTATTTAACAAATTTAGAATATTTTTCCATAGTTATGATTCATGTTCTTTCCCTCCCTTCTCCCAACCCCTTCCTGTAGCCAACAGGCAATTCCACTAGGTTTTGCATGTGTCATTGATCAAGACCTAGTTCCATATTATTGATATTTGCATTAGGATGATTGTTTAGAGTCTCCATTGCCAATCATATCTCCATCAACCCATGTGATCAAGCAGTTGTTTTTCTTCTGTGTTTCTATTCCCACAGTTCTTCCTCTGAATGTGGATGGTTAGACCTGTTATTTCATTGGTATGGGGAACTTCTGGGTGAGGAACTTTCTCTACTCAAAGCAGATCAGTGCCTTCTCTATAAGTCATCATCTTGGAGAGTTATCAAGAGCACTACGAAGTTGAGTAACTTTCCCAGTGTCACATAGTCAGTATATGTTTGGGCAGGACTAGAACCCAGGGATTCCTGGCTCTGAGGCTGGCTCTCTATCCACTCACTCTTAGGTGGATAGATAAAAAAAAGAAGAAGAATTCCAAGCCTGGTTTAGTATTCTATTATTATACAGAGTACCTACTTAGCCCTGGGACAGATAAATTGTTGCCCTGGGGGTGACATAACCAGAGATAGAGCTTGAACCCAGATTTAGGGCACTGGACATTCTATCCTTCCAGGATATCTCTGCTTTTTGCTGCACTTGATTGAATTGGAGGTCCAAGAGACCCTCAGCCATTGATAAATGTCTACCACTTAAACATACTCTTTAATATTTAATATGCGGTGCTCAAAAGTTATCATAATGCAGCATCTACATGACTAATGTATAGAATTTGTGCATCTTTCAATGATATTTTATATATTAGCTACCCTGACACCAACATTGTGATTGATATCATTAGTCTTTTTCAAAAGCAATAGTCAAGGGGACAGCTGGTTGGCTCAGTGGATTGAGAGCCAGGCTTAGAGATGAGAGGTCCTGGGTTCAAATCTGGCCTCAGACACTTCCCAGCTGTGTGACCCTGGGCAAGTCACTTAACCCCCATTGCCTAGTCCTTACAGCTCTTCTACCTTGGAACCAATGCACAGTGTTGATTCTAAGACAGAAGGCAAAGGTTAAAAAAAAAAAGCAACAGATGAACAGCAATAAAGAATATATTACCTAATAAAGCTAATAATTTATACCTCATATGAGAACTCCTGTTTCTGTGATATTTTAAAACCACACATCCAGGGAATGATGAAGGTGGAGGGGTAGAAACGCATAATAATAACAGAGACTCAAGTTGGGGGAAATGTGCAAGTCTCTTTATAACATAGATGGCAGCCTACTGATTAAATAAACTCCATTAACACTGGCTTGTCGGGATTACCTGGTGTTATTAGTCTTAGGTTGGTATGGGTCAGGAGAAAATGGGAACTCCCAGGAACTTAGAGAGAGATTACAGGCTGAAGAATCAGAGGGATTTTGCTGCTATGGAAATAACTTCATAACTGAGCCGGCAGGAGGGCAATAACTTAAGCATCATGAGGATTACACCCTAATGTTCTTTGTGGAGAAAGCAGAGGTTTCATTTTGTGGCTTATTTATTTAGAGTCTTACCGTGGCAACGTGGGGGTTTCCATCCCTTAAGTGGACCAGGAGGGAGTCCCTTGTCCTTTTCACCTGGCTGGTGAAGAATTTCTTCCATTTCCAACCAGCAAAGGTAGCCAGTTGCCCAAACAAGATAAATGCTGAATATCTCAAGCTGTCATTTTCCTGTATCACCATCAGGAACCAACCCCCCCCCCAAAAAAGATATATGAATGGATTCATGCATTATGAAGCACCTAGATAAAAATGAAGAAATCAAAAACAAGTGGCTTTTGCATTATAATCTACCACTATTAGATATGATACAAAATACGTTGTCAAATCTATCCTGTAAAAACTCTCAAATTCAGATGAAAAGGAGATTGGGAAGTCACTAATGCCACACCCAGCTCTCTAATATCACTGCTTACCACACCAAGTCTATTTCTCCATACTTAATACAGGGATAATTAGAATGGAAACCTTTTCCCTCTCCTTTCCTTTGCAACCCTATTAATTTGGCTGTTTAATTTGTTCCTGAGTCTGCCTCAGGGGACAATGAATGAAAAGAACTGAGGAGGTTTTTGTTCTTCCTTTCCCCCCCTAGAGATAAAAAGAGAAAATATACATGACAGTCTAGGGTTGTCATCACCTAAAGAGACCTCAACATCTTGCAATCATAATCATAATCATAATAATTCATTTTTATATAGTGCTTTCCAATTTTCAAAATGCTTTCCTCACAACAATCTCGTGAGGTCAGAAGTATGAAAACAATGAAGAAACTGAGGCTTAGGAAATGAGGTGACTTGTCCATACATTCTGGGTCAGAAAAGAGCCTGAATCCAGGTTCAGAGCAGTTTCCTCATCTGTAAAGTGGGGATAAAAATAACTATCCCTTACCTCACTGGGCTGTTATGATTCAAATGAGGTCATATATATATATATATATATATATATATATATATATATATATATATATATATATAAATGCTTTCTACTCTTTTAACCAACACACAAGGAAAAATTATTGTTGTTAATATTATCATAATCACAATTATATATCTCTAGTTCTATTTTCTCAACATTCACTTCTTCAATTTCCAGCTGTCTTCCAAATATTTCCTTCTGCCTCCATTAAGTGCTTCAAACTCAGCATATCCAAAGTGGAATTTAACCTTACCATACACGTCTGCCCTAAGCCTGCTCTTTCTGATACCTCTATTTCTATTCATGGTACCTCCTTCTTCTGGGCAACCTAACCAGAAACTTCCATTTTTACTCTTCCATCTCCTTCTCCATACTCTGCAAAATTGAAACAGTCACCAAGTGATGCTGAGATTTCCCAGAGGAATCTCAGTGAAATTTACCCTGTCCATCCCCACCACCACCATTCCAGTTTGCACTCTTTTTGTCTCTTGACTAGACTATTGCTATAATTTCCTACCTGGTCTCTCTTTCTATTCCAATCCATTGAGTTAACATTCCTAAAGTAATTTTGACAATGTCATTCCCCTAATCAAAACTCTTTGGTGATTCCCAATGTCACTGAATTATTTAAGCTCAAGGTACCCTAGGATCATAAGATCAATGGATATGATTGGCATAAAGAAACTCAGAGGCCATCTAATCTAAACTCATTATCTTACAAATGAGGAAACTGAGGCCAACAGAATTCAAGTAATTTGTCCTATGTCACTAATGTCATTCCACAGTTCCAGCTTCATTGATCCTCTTCACCTTTTCTATGACCTGCCAGACTAGACTGCTCCTTGTTCTCCAAACATAGTCCAGTGTTTTTTCCATGCCTTTACTCAGGATGCCCTCCCTGACAGTGAAACCCTGTGAAAATATCTGTCCTTCAAAGTTCAGTTCAAATGCCAAATCAAACTTGCATCCCTAGCACCTAGGACAGTGCCTGACACATAGTATATAATTAATAAATTTGTTGGTGTTCAGTCATGTCCTATTCTTCATGATCCCATGGACTCTTAAAGACTAGGGGGTTTTCTTGATGAAGATACTGGAGTGATCTGCCATTTCCTTCTCCAGCTCATTTTTGAGGAAACTGAAGCAAATAGAATTTAGTGGCTTGCCCAGGTTCACATAGCCAGGAAGTATCTGAAGCTGGATTTGAACTCAGGTCTATTCTGATTCTAGATCCAGTGCTCTATCCGCTGAGCCACTAGCTGTCTTGATTGATCAATTGATCAACTGATCAATTGTTCTTCAGTGAAGTCTTCCCTGACCTCCCCAGCCAAAAGTGATCTCTCCTCTCTCTGAATTCCCACATTGTAGTTGCACCTTTCCTATAACATTGGTCATATTCTACCTTGTATTATAGTCATTTGAACATATGTCTTATTGCCCTTAATAGACTGAAAACTTCCTGAGGACAGGAACCATGTTCTAATCATCTTGATGTTCTCCCTGTGATTAAAAGCACTCAATCAATGTTTGTCGTACTAATTAGTAAGTCCTTAATACTCTACCCAGCAAACCCAGGTACCATAAATCTCTAGCCCACCTCTAACCACACAGAATTTAATCATGAGTTCTTCTTGAGCCACTTACATCATCTAATAAAGTCCTGGTCTGGAGAGTGATATCTATGAAGAAGGAGCCCAGACCTTTCCCCTTGATCTTGCCCAGGATAACAATCAGTGCCTTCACACTCTCATATATGATCTCAGAACTCACAGGGTCATACAGTCCATGAACCAGTGAGTCGAGCAAAATCTTCTTATACTTTTTCACCTGTTAGAAGCAAGGCATTTAAAAGCATTAATTAAGATAATTAATATTACAGTATCCAGGTTAACAAGAGTGGGCAGCTAGGTGGCTCAGTAGATTGAGAGCCAGATCTGGAGACTTTCTGTCTTAAAATTAATAAAGTGATTTGGTACCAGTACACAGAGCAGTAGAGCATGGGGGTTAAATGATTTGTCCATGGTCACACAGGTAGGAAGTATCTGAAGCCAAATTTGAAACCAAGACCTCCTGCTTGGGCAAAGCCAAGATGGTGGCTGAGTAGCAACAAAAGCTGAAACTACTCTCACCATCCTTCCAAACCAATCTTTAAAAAGCACCTCAAAATGACAGGAGTCAAAAATCAACAAAAAGATAGAGTGAGAGGGCTCTCCCATTGAATACAACCTGAAAAGTAGACAGAAAGAATTGATTTCCATGGGATAAGGGGGAACCAGAAACAAAACTGCTCACAGAGTAGGGGTGGTGGACCATCCCCTACCTTCTGCACCAGGATCCTAATCTGGGCATAGGCCAACTTTGGAATCCTAGGACCCTGGATATAGCAAAAAACAAAGCACCCCATACCCCATATCTATCCCTTGAAATTACATGCCCTGGTACCACCCCACAGTGAAGCCTAGAAGTCCATAGCACCTGGCCCTTTTCAGCTTATGCTGCAGTGAAGGACTAGCCCCAGGGCAAAATAGCTCACAGTACAGAGCCCTGCAAGCCAGCATCAGAGGAGACAGAATCAGTAGCTTTCAGAATTCCCAGTCCACAAGCAAAAATAAAAGGCTGGGGAAATGAGCACATGGCAAAAGAAACACCTAACTTTAGGAAAGTTCTATGGAGACAAAAAGGGAAACACAGAATCAAAAGGAGGTGGTGAAATCCAACAAACACATGCAAAACTTCAAAGACAACTGAAAATTCATCTCAAGTGATAAAAGAACTCAAAAAAGAAATTCAAAAATTAAATAAGACAGGTCAAAGAAAAATAGGAAATGGAAAAAACAAATGAAAGTAATTCAAACAGAAAATAACAGCAAGGCTGGTCAACTGGAAAACAAAAATTTAATGAAGGACAGAATTTCTTTAAAAACAGAATTGGCCTACTGGAAAAAAAGAGGCAGAAAAATCCAATGAAGAGAGTTCCACAAAAACAATAATGGACTGAATTGAAAAGGAAGATTAAAATGTTATGGAAGAAATTCATTCTTTAAAAATTAGAATTGAAACCAAGACCTCTCATCTCTAGGCCTGGCTCTCAATTCATAGGAGCCATCTAGCTGACCCTCATCCTCTTTCAATTGTCTTTCCTTCATGCCTTTCTTCCTTGAGAAGATTGAGTAATGTTGAAAAACCACTCATAACATTTTTTCTGCCATCCTTATATTTTCAAATTACCTTGTAGCATCAAGATCCACTATATTCAGCCAACCCTAGTTATTTTAGAATTATCTTAATTGGCTATATTGCCTTCTGCCTTACTGCATGTACCCCATCTCCCAACTTTCAGTTTCTGATCTGGGCTCAGTAATCAGAACGAAAGTACCATGCTACCATTGCTCCTGAAAAAAGTATGTCAATCCCTATAGATTAACAACCATTCCTGTGACTCCCCAAACATTCCCTTTCCTGGTAGAGTAGGGATTAACTCATTTTTGCATTTGTATCCCCAGGGTGCAGCACTGTATCTAGCACATAATAAGCGCTTAATACTTTTTCTTTGATTCATTCTGTTAAGATTTTAACAAGGACAGGCTGTTAATTTCTCTCTCTTTTCTTTTTCTCAAAGTCTGTCCAGCTAAAGAGAAATAAAGAAAGAATTTAAAGATTTGGCCCATTGTGTATTTTTCCTTTGTTGTTGGTCATTTATTTCAGTGGTATCTGACTGACTCTTCATGATTTCATTTGGGGTTTTCTTGACAAAAATACTGGTTTGCCATTTCCTTCTCCAGTTCATTTTAGAGACAAGGAAACAGAGGCAAAGAGGGTTAAGTGACTTGCCCAGTCTCTCAGAGCTAGTAAGTATCTGAGGTCACATTTGAACTCAGATCTTCCCGACACCAAGTCCAATATTCTATCTATCCACTGAGCCAGCTGACTGCCCTCATCTGAACCTTTTTTACATTGCCCAGGGCAAAAAAAGGATGCTGATTATTCTGTCTTCCTTCTAAATGTCCACTTGGTACTTTGCAACCTCTCCTTTTGGCCTCCATAGATGTCTCTAGAACTAGGCTTTGCCACTAAGAAGGGACCATGAAAGAATCATAAAGTTATAGGATCATTGATCCAGAACTAGAGAGATTTTTCTAATCTCTTTTTTTCACAGATTAAGAATCTGAGGCTTAAGATCACATAGGTAGTAACCATCAGAGGCAGAATTTGAACCTGAATCCTCTTACTCTACAGCTCTTTTTATCACATCACCCTTGGTCTCCTGGGTTCAAATCAGTGTGGCCTCAGACCCTTCCTATTGTGTGACTCTAGGCAAGTCACTTAATCCCCCATTGCCTCACCCTTGACATTTTAGAATTAACACTAAGACAGAAAGTAATGGTTTTTTAATAATAATAATAATAATAACAGTAATTTTAGTTGAGGTGGGGAAGGCAAAGAGAGGAGATGCACAAACCTACACCATATTTTGACCCTCCTTCCCAGAGGGTCAATGCACTTACTAGGGGAGCTCACTCAGTATCCACAAGGTGGGGGGCACTAGATCTCTCAGAGAGAAAAGTTTCTTTCTCATCAAAACCCAAATCAAACAAAGGACAGTCTAACAAAGTAATTATTCTCCTTGCACCGTAAAGAGAATATGGGCTGAAGCTCAATGGCATAGGGCAGTGATGGTGAACCTTTTAGAGATCAAGTGCCCAAACAGCAACCCTCATGCCACATGTGAGCCCCCCACCTTACCCCAAGTAGGGGAGAGAGAAAGCACTCCCATTGGCTGCTGGGCAGAAGGGCAGATGATGAGAAAAATGTCCTCAGGTGTGCATGGAGAGAGGGAGAGGAGCAGCCCCACCCCTGCCCCAACACATATGCCATAGGCTCACCAACATGGGCTTGGGGCAACAGTTCTCAAAATGTAGGCCTTCTGAGGAGCTTTTCCAGGGTCACTAGGACCCTTTTAAAGAGCCTACAGAGACAAAACTATTTTCATACCAATATGAAAATATTTTCATTTCTAGACTTAATTCACATAAACAAAAGCTCTCAGGTAAGGGGTGCCTCAGTAATGCCTATGCATGAAAAGCAGTTCTGAGACCAAAGAGTTTGAGAATCACTGATGAGGGGGGATTCCTAAGTGAGGAAAATCCCTCTGCCAAAGCAAGTTAGCACCTTCTCTGCAAATTAGTCTTAGAAACTTGCCTACAGCACTAAGAAGTAGAGGGACTTCAGAAACTCCAATTCCCAGCATCCTATTTTCCTCCTCACATTACGTGCTGACGTAGGGAGGATATAAGTTTTATGTAGCTCCACCTCCCTCTTTCTCTCTCTCTCTCTCTTCCTGTGCTCAGGTTTGGTGGAAGGGGCATGAGGTGAGAGCCAGGAGAGTTTGGCTCACATGGTCTTAATTTTGTTAGATAATTAGAGGTTTTTTAAAACTTCTTTTTCCTTTTTATTCCTTCTACTTCAAGTGATTATTGATAAACTTTATAAAATATTTTTTTAAAAAGTAGAGGGACTTGTCTAGAGTCACACAACCATTTGAGGTGAGAGGCACGAATTGAACCAAAGTTTTCCTGTCTCTGAGACTAGTTCTGTATCTAGTACACTACAATACCACCACCTTACTTCACTTTAAATACCCCCAACTAAATACCCCATTTCTGGAGTGCTGACATAGTTATTCACAAAGCAGCATCACTTGCTCCAGTTCCACTAGGTTCAGTGCTGCTCCAAATTCTCCTGGAATCCCCCAGTGGGAATATAAAAGGCATTACATTCAGGGCAGTGCCACTAGTGCCCACTTCCCTTAGCCCAATGCCCCACTCCCCTTAGCATACACGGGGACACAGGAGGGATCTGAAGAGAGCCTTTCTCTAGTGCGTCATTTTGCTTTGGGCAGACCTTTCTTGGTACAGATAATGTGTAATATACCTATAAAGGTGGCAGAAAGAAGTACCAGTAAATACTGCCAGGACACCTCTGGAAATATTACTTTGAAGTTTCCTTATTCTTGGCAGTAGGAAATTCTGCCACATGAGTGATCCCAGCGTGAGTAAGGAGAAGAGATGACTGAGAATACCTTGATTCTTACCTTGTCAGGTGCTTCATAAGCCATATTTCCTAAGCCTATAATTGCCATGTGACGTCTTTTGGTGTTGGAATCCCGAGCCCTTTCTGCCAAAAGGTAAAACATATTCTTCAGGGGCTCCTGGTTACAGAGCCTGAGTTTCCATGATATCTGTAATCAATACACTCATTAGGTCTTGGCTGAAGTTGGCTCCATCATTCATTCATCATTTGCAATGACAGAATATGAAATATGAAATATTATAAATGATGGGAGGCAATGGGATGTAATAGACGGGGTTCGGCACAAGAAGTAGTCAAGAACCTGGTTTCTGGATTTTCTGTTCATGGTTTAGCCATTCTCTATTGTGTGACTCAGGGAAGTCATTCACCCTCCTTTTCCCTATATGTAAAATAAGTTGATTGCCCTTGATTAGCTCCGGAATCTAATCCACCAAATTTAGAAAACATTTATCAAGAGAGAGCCCTGTGCAGAATTAATTAATTAATTAATTGATTGATTGATTATTGAGGGAAAGTGCCCAAGGAAGTATGTGACATGAGACAAGAGTTGATACTCTTGACTG
The DNA here is from genome assembly GCF_027887165.1 of Monodelphis domestica. NCBI lineage: Eukaryota > Metazoa > Chordata > Mammalia > Didelphimorphia > Didelphidae > Monodelphis > Monodelphis domestica. The sequence goes on from NC_077229.1 coordinate 424,793,065, forward strand.
TGAGAGACCAAGAGCATAACCACCTCTAGGATGGTGAAGCAAAGATTGGGGCATGAGAGTAGAGCTTACTCTGCCCCTTCAGAGCCTGCTCTGGATAAAAGTGAGAAGTAGGCAAAGTGTGTCTTCAACATCCTCTCTTCACCCCTCTCAGCTTCCTCAAGGTCAAAGCAATTCTCCCTCACACACAAAAACTTCCACCACCATATCCAGTGCATACATGCTAATCCTTGGCTGCCATGTCTTCATAAGACAGGGCTCCTTAGCCCATCTGCTTGGGAGACCAGAATCATGGACTAGAGCTAGAGAGAGCCTTGGAGATTACAAAGTCCCTACCCCCTTCCCTTTCTAAATAAGCTTCTTTTAGACCTCTCTCCAAGACTGGCCTTACTTACACAGCATTTTGAAGTGAGCAAAGTTTGTGTTTGACTCTCCCCACCGCAAACCTTTCTTCCAGCAAATCCTGATAACATAAGATCCCTTTCCTACTCTGGAGATTTTTATCTTTTACATTTTAACAGAACAAGGAAAAAAAAGAATAAAGCCTTAAGCCAAAAGGAATAGATTTCTAATTTTTCTCTGTTTTTCTCTTTGTATCTCTAGTAGATACTAGAGATACAAAGAGTATAAAGTATGCTAGTAAAAGCAGCTGGGTGGTAAATAAAGTGCAAAGCCTGAAGTCAGGAAAAACTGAGTTCAAATTCAGCTTCAGACACTTCCCAGCTATGTAATCCTAGGCAAGCATCAGTTAACCACTGTTCACTTCAGTTTTTTCATTGTAAAATGAGGATAACAGCAGCACTTTTGCAAGGGAGAATCAAATGAAATAATACACATAGTAGGCACTCTATAAATGTTGATTCCCTTCCGTTCCTACCCCAGCCCCCAAGTACCTAACACAAGTTTCTGGCACATCAGAGTTGCTTCATAAATGCTTGTTTAATTAAAGTGAATTAATTCTGGACTTTCAAGGACTATCAAATAAGATGAAATGGGGGGCAGGGTGTTAATTAGTGTATTAAAACTTCTCAATACCCTAAAAGCATACGAGATCTAAGGTAAACTTTATTCTCTAAACTTGCCTGGCAATCAAAAACTAAGATGCTGGACCAACATTCCTTAAGGCTTATAGTGGCATTCTATGAGAATAGAATATTAAACTGAAGGGAGGTGATAAGATAATATCTGTGCGAACTTCAGAAAGTATAAAATTGTGATGACTGCTGGCACTGAAGTTTTGGATTTATAAGATATTTTTAATATCTCTGTGGTTATTTATTTCTTCTAGAAGTTCTACATCTAAAATTCAGGCAATCGCAAAAACAAGTGGACTCAACCCAGTCATATTTATTATGGGGAAAAGTGGTCTATATCTGTAAGGTGTTATTGCTGTTAACTTAAACTAACCCTCTCTGATTCATACCCCCAAGCAAAGCTATTGACAATATGAGCAGTGGGGTTAATTAAATCTATTCAAGTAATATCAAAAATTATGCTCTCAATTAGGGAAATCACTAAGCATGGGAAGAAACACTGAGTGAATAAAAATCTCTGTTCTATGCCTATCCTTTATTTCTCTGACTCAAACCTTGGAAAAGAGAGATTTTCGAAATATTCTTTGCTTCTTAGATTGAGAGCTGGGTTCAGGTAGGTGGTCACTTGGGATTTCTCTTCGTGGTTGATCCACAGATCTGGAAAAGAAAAATCACTATAAGAATCCCAGGAAATGCACTCTAAAATAAAATCCTGTGTAATATTTAGTGGCGCTATGCCAGTACTGGGCGTCCAAAGTCCTATAAGGAACAAATCTGTATTTCAGGAACTTAGAGACCAGATGGGGAAAGAGAATGTTTATATAACAGGCACAAAACTGAATTGAGATTTGGTCCCTCTCCATCACTATTGTCCCATACTTAGCCAAAAGGAGTACTCCAGCATCTTGCAGCTGAGGAGGTTCTGGGAAAGCCCAACTGTTTTTCTCCTCAAGCTGAAACAGCATTCTTTTTCTTGCAACCTGGTCTGACTTGTCCTTGGACACCTCAAAAGGGAAACTAAAATAAAACATACAAAGTCACACTTGCTATTAGCCTGGGGAAAAAAGTTACAAACAAGCAAGACTGTTACACTCTACATCTCTACCACACTTAGCCAATCCAGGATTTCCACCAATCAATAAATATTTAAATAAATAAACATTGAAGCACCTACTCCATGCTAGGCACTGGGCTAAACCCTGGGGATACAAAAAGAAAGTCCAGTTTTCAAGGAGCTCACAGTCTAATTTCCTCCCTTAACCTAAAGGTTAGCCAATAAAAGTGACCATGAAGAGAAGCAGACCACCTCTCATAACTATGTAAGAAGTCGCCACAATAGTTTGTTTTCATTCTTCCCAAGGAGAGATGTTCATTTGTGTGTCTCTCTGGGTTCTTTCAGAGCTGCCAGTCCACACTCTCCAACACCCCTCTTTGATCACTAGGAAAGCTTTGGGTCAAGCCCTGACAAGGTACCTGAAAAATAGCCTGGGCTTGCTTAAAAGGAGAACCATTCCCTCCAACTGTTGATATTCCAGCAAGGTGATGGCGTTGGTCATGACAAGAAAGCTCAGTTGTCTCTGGTCCATGACAAGAAGATGCAGGTAAATTCTGTCTGCCGCTGCTGTCCTCTGGGAAAACAAACACGAGTCACCAACAAGCATTTCATCCAAGGCTAACAGACTGGCCACCAGCAAATAACTGCTTTTTTGGAATCAGAAGCTGGGAATTCAGACTGACAGTGTGTCTAAATTATATCTTGAGGATAGACAAATGGTCAAGGGATATGAATAGGCAGTTTTCAGATAAAGAAATCAAAACTATCAATAAGCACACGAAAAAGTGCTCTAAATCTCTCATAATTCGAGAATTGAAAATCAAATCAACACTGAGGTACCACCTCACACCTATCAGAATGATCAATATAACAGTAAAGGTGAGTAATAAATGTTGGAGGGTATGTGGCAAAATTGGGACACTAATGCATTGCTGGTGGAGTTGTGAATTGGTCCAACCATTCTGGAAGGTAATTTGGAATAGTGCCCAAAGGGCTTTAAAAGAATGCATACCCTTTGATCCAGCCATACCACTGCTAGGTTTGTACCCTAAAGAAATAAAGAAAAATGTTTATGCAAAATATTCATAGCTATGCTCTTTGTGGTGGCAAAATTGGAAAATGAAGGTGATTGGGGAATGGCTGAACAAATTGTGGTACGTATATGACGGAGATAGAATTCTATTGTGCTGTAAGGAATGATGATCTGGTAAATTTCTATATGAACTGGGAGAACCTCAGTAAACTGATGCAAAGTGAAATGAGCAGAACCAAGAGAACATCATACACAGAAAGTGAAACATTGTGGAACACTACAATGTAATGGACTTTTTCTAATACAAGACAACCCCAAAGAACTTATGAGAAGGAATGCTTTTCACTTTAAGAGAAAGAACTGTGGGAGTAGAAACACAGAAGAAAAATAAATGACTTATCATTTGTTTATATGGATACATGTTTGGGGGTTTTGGTTTTGAAAGATTGCTCTATTGCAAAAATAAATAATATGGAAATAGATATCAAGTGATAATATTTGTATAACCCAGTGGAAGTGCTTATTGGATGCAGGAGCAGGGAAGGAATAGGGGAGGTAAAGAAAATGAAATATGTAAACATAGGGAAAAATTTTTAATTAAAAAATTAATTATATCTTGAGGCCCAAGAATGAGTGTGGGCACCAGAAAAGTGTGACGTGAACAACAGAGGAACTGAACAGCAGAAAAGATTCAATTAGAGGAAGAGAAATATGAGATCCTCACCTCTCTCCCATGATGAACAGCTTCCTTGGGCCAGGTGATGCCAGACCTGAGATTTTCTAAATTCTGGAAGAATCTTAGGGCTGACCTCAATCCTCGGAGCAGGAAGCTCTAGAAGTGAGACAAGTTCAGGATGGAGGGAGGATTTTCTAACCTGAGCTCAGAAACAGGCAAAGGAAGAGTCAGATTTACCTAGATTGTGAACAGGAAGGGACTTTAGAGACTGCGAAGTCTAACTCCCTCATTTTACAAATGAGGAAATTAAAGCCAAGGAGGCAAAGAGACTAGGTCACCATCATATAAGTAGTAAGTAGCAGTCCTAGTATTTGAGTCCAGATCTTCTGATTCCAAATGCTTAGTACAGTCCCTGGTACGAAGGAAAACCTTAATAAATACTTGTTCTCTTTCCTTTCCCATTCCCTTGTTTCTCAGTTCTCTCTCCTTAGGCCCTAACCAATCAATGTCCCCTCTAGCTAAATGCAATATGGTACAAGTAGAAAGAATTCTGCCTTTGGAGGAAAAAGAATACTTGCCCTTTTCCCTCTTTTGGTAAAGGCAGGGTATTAGTTTAAATGAAGATCCTCATTGAGAAAAGAAGTCAAATGGAAGGTCCCTTCCTTTAATTCTAATCATTCTGCTTATAATCTTTAGTATAGGACTCTAAACACAGGAAATCATAAAAGATTTCCTGAATCACAGGCTAGAACTATCATGCTGAAAGTGAGCTCCTTCCCCTATATAATATCTTGACAATGCAGATTCAGTGGAGTAAACAGTATCAAGGATTTACTTAACTAATGAATGGGGGAAAGGGCAAGAGAGATCAGATTCACAGACTCTCTTTGACTGCAACAAGGAGAGCGCCACTAGGTAGACCATGCCTTCATCTGGGATATGGTGGCCAGTGCTAAACATAATCCGACTGAGATTTGGAAAGACGGTGCAAGGAATCCCAAGGGAAGTATTCTTTTCCCTCACATACAAGTCAGCCTTTGATGGCTGCATTAAACGTGGATTCAGTGCAAGCCCCTGGTTCTTACCTCTAGTTCCCAGATCCTGGGCTGGCTGGTTATGATGAATTGAGCTTCTGTAGGAATTCCCATGGAGAACTGTCTCATAGTAACTCTTGGGATGATCCAGTAGGTCCTGCTTGGGTAACTGAATGTGATGATTCCACAGAATTTCCCCATCCCTGGAAAGAGTATTTTGAAAGGGGAGGTTTGGAGGTTGAATGAGTATTCGTTCCTCACCAGACTGGCTAAGAAGTCAGAAATGCAGGGGCAGCAAGGAGGCCCTGTGGATAGAGACCCAGACCTGGAGATTAGAGGTCCTGGGTTCAAATCTTCCCTTTCTAGCTGTGTGACCCTGGGCAAGTCACTTCATCCCCATTGCCTATTCCTTATGGCTCTTCTGCCTTGGAACTGATACTTAGTGTTGAAAATAAGACAGAAGGTGAGATTAAAAAAAAAAAGTCAGAAATTCAGATGTGCCCAAGGTTGTTCTGGCAGACAATGGAATTTTCCAAAACAGAGCTAAGATCCTCCTCCTCCTCCTCCTCCTCCTCCTCCTCCTCATCCTCTTGCCTCTACTGTCTCTTTGAGTCTTATCAATACTTTTCAAGCTAAGGTGCTGCTGTGAACACATCATTCCCTGCAACAAAGTACATGACTATTTCCTCATCATGGCACCAGATGGCAGTAGCAGCCTACTGAACTACATGAGAGATGCTGGAAAACACCGGAAGTTTATGCCAAGACTGACTTCTCTGAGCCAACTTGGGGGGGGGGGGGAGGGGGGGAGGATTAAAAAAAAGAAAGAAAGAAAGAAACAGGACACCAAGTGCCTTGAGAGTTACTTAGTGTGATGCCAGCTTTCATGTTCTTCTCCCCCGTGAATTATACAGGACAGATTGAAAAAAGATTAGAGGACAGGAAAAAAAATGAGGAGGTAGTTCCAGTAATTCAGATCTCCTGGAGGACCTGAGCTAGGGTGATATCACCAGGAATAGAGAAGGGAGGAAAAAGTCCATAGTTGGAAAGAAGAGTTGAAAGAAGGAATGGGATTAATTGCTAGGGTATAAGGAGACGTCATTGTTGATTAAAAAGCTTTGGAGACTAAAAGAAACATTTCTTTTCATTTTAAAATTACAAAGTTAGGAAGGGGAAGCCAGTTGGGAGAAAGAGGAAGTAGAGGAAGATAATGAGTTTGGACCTTGTTCTTATGGTCTGAATCTATGATTTCCTTTGGATAGGGAATTCCAGTGAAGAAATTCCCTTTACTAATTCAGATCAGTACTTGGTGGATTCTTTATCGACTTGAAGACTTTATGGAATAAAACATTGAGAGGTTAAGTGATTTGCTGCCAGTGGGTATCAGAGGCTGAACTTGAACTTAGAGTTTTCTGACTCTGGATCTATCCACTCCTCCCACTGGCAGAGATTAGTTCTAGATATTCAAACTGCAGGTAATAAAATGCTACAGTTTAAAAGAACTTCAGAATCTAACCCCCTGCATTATACAAATAAGAAAACTAGAGACCAGAAAGGTTAAGAAACTTGCTCAAATTCACATGTTTAATTTGAAATTGTGGTGGAATATTTAAGAAGAAATATCAAGTTGGGGCCAGAAATTTAGATTTGTAAGTTAGCAGCATGCGTTTCGTTGAATCTATAAGTGAAGATAATAACTTTTAATGAATGAGGTCAGAAAAAAAAGCAGAGGACTTACTGAGCTTTAGATGTCATCCACAATTAAGAGGTAACAAGGGTGGGGAAAATCACAAACACACACACAAAAGGAGTAGAACTAGAGCAGTTCAAACAGAAGAAATAGTTTCCAAGAAATGAGACCGGGCAAAGAGGTAAAGATCACTGAAAATGCTGTTAACAGAGTAGAAAAAGCTTTGGGATTCAGCTAGAAGGGATAATTTCAGTAGTACAGAGATGAAGGAAGCTGGCTTTTAAAACTATAAAGAGGGAATAAATGTTCATGGTGGTCTACTAGTTCCTTAATAAGTCTGGCAGCTAAGGATTAGATAACAATTTAACAAATATTTATTGTCTACTAATTGAAAGGCATAACTTTTATTTAGTAAGCTCCAGTGCTAAGTACTGAATATACCAAAATGGAATCAGTATTTATCCTCAAAGAGCTTAAATTCTACAGTGAGACGTAAATAGGATAGATAGAAGCAGCAGAATCAAACAAGTCTCTTGTCTCTCTGTCTTCTGTCTCTCCCTCTGTCTCTGCATTTCTGTCTCTGTTTCTCTGTGTCTCTCTCTCTCTCATTAAGATACAAAGAGACCGAAGTATATTTAATACAGAGGTGAAGGAACCAGAGACTAAACCAGAGATAATTATGAAAGCATTAGAAGTAGGAAGGAAGAACACTAGTGGAAAAGTGAACTTGGAAGGGGAAGAGGAATGCTATCTCTTCTGAGACTGATGGAGAAATGAAAGAATAACTATAAAGTCAAAGGTATCTAGATATTTTGTGATCCCTGACAGTGGGCATGGGGTTGCCCAAGTGGGAAATGTGAGCTTAAGTAGAAATACTGAAATAATCCATGTGAGGAATTAAATATGGAAGGAGTTTTAATATATACAAGAAAACTTTGAGTAATTGAGAGTTATTTTTAAGAGATTAAAAAATGTTCTCCAGGGACATAAAGCATAAAAGAGGAATATTTTAGTAGAAACACTTTGCAAACAATTGCTTGTGAACCAGAATTAAAAATCCATTGGATTCCAAAACAACAATTAGTAGAATAATAATCTCATACTTTAAGAAAGTTTCATCAGCCTTTTAAGGCATGCAGTGACATCAATTTGTAAAGATAAATTAAAATCCTACTCTTGGATTTTTAAAAAATCAATTTTATAATCACAAATTTGTGTTCAAAAAATAAACTTCACAAGTATTACATGGAAGAAACATGGCCATATTCAATGGAGAAATATTTGGGAGTTGTAATGCAGGTTCAATATCAGTTAAGTTTGTGGAATAGCCACCCAGAAGCTTAAGTCTAAAGAAGATCTAGGATCAAGAAATGATAATCCAGCTCCATTCTGCCCTGGTTAGCTCACATCTGTAATACTGTTATATATAATAATTATATGTCATATATTTTCATATAATATGTAATTATACATAATACTCAACTTACAGTTTAGGAAGGGGTAGGGAGGGGATAAGGATTTACTAAGCACTTTTCTTGTACCAGACACTTTACAAATAGTATCAGATCTTATCCTCACAACAACCATGTGAGGTATGTTTTATTATTACCTCTGTTTCATAGTTGAGGAAATTAAGGAAGACAGAGGTTAAGTGACTGACCCAGAATCACATAGCTATGAAGTATCTGAGTCTAGATTTGAACTCTGGCTTTCCTGTCTCCAGGCCCAGTGTTCTATCTACTGTTCTACCTAGCTGCCCCAGTGGCCTTTCATTTGGGAGGATTCTGGGAGTGGTTCCAGCTTTCACTGTTACTAAGCTGCCATATTGGCTCCACCCCACCTCCCAATGGCCTTTAGTAAGGACATTGAAAAACTAGAGGGTGTACAGAGAAAGGCACCAGGATGGCGAAGAGTTCTATTGGCCAGAGAAACAGGGATTGTTTAACCTGGAAAAGACTTGGTGGGGTGGATATAGGAACTATAAGTAGAAGTTTTAGAGCAATGAAATGAAATCAATGTAATGGAAAAACGTCCTAATAATTAAAACCACTCCCAAATAGAATGAGCTATCTGGGGAGAAGGGAGGAGGAGTAACTCCCTTCCCTCACTAGATGTCTTCTAGTTGGGGTGTACTGATGTTCCCAGAGGACTAGCACCTCTGATGTGAGAGCTTGCCATAACCTTTTCAAGGCTGCTCATCCACCTTTGGTGTCTACCTTCCCACCTGACTCTCACCTGTGGCTCCAAGAAGCTGGAGCCATACCCTGGTAAATCTCAGCAGGTAGGATAAACCAGGTCAAAGGTAACTAACAGGCTTCAGATCCATTGGTCAGTTAGGAATGATGTCTACTCCAGGGATGTGAAGACTCCCCTGGTAGAATGGGCAGATAAAAAACAATCTGTTCCAACAGTCATGAAGGCAGCAGAAGCATGGGTGCTAGGGAGCACTTAGAGCTTTGTTGGACATCAAAAAATCCAAGGTCATCCTCTGTATCCTGTGTCATCACCAGTCAAGAAGATTGGTCATTGAAGTCCTATCCCTGGACTTCAGTGACTTTGGGGGAAAGAGAGTGAGACCAATGACCTTGTGCAACAATGCGTCATTTAAATCCAACTTATGCATAAGTCAAGACCACCAGTGACATCATTTTAGTCCTTTTCAAGAATGAAGGGCAACAACCAAGAAGTCTTCCAATGAAGATTGGATTAAAACTCACTAGTGATGCTATAGAAGTGATTCTCTATCTGGAAAGGGGGCAAGTAAATGGTTGCTGAGGTCTCTTTCTGCCCTGAAATTCTGATTTCCAGCCCAAATCAGAAGCCATCTCTTCCTCAAGGCCCTCCCTGACATCTCTCATTGCCATATAAAAGTGATCTCTTCCTTCTTCCTCTCCTTTCTCACAGTACTTTTTCCTCCTCTCTCTTTTGTGCTTCTCTCACTTTCCTTTATGCGTAAGTTATTCAAACTATCTCCTTATCCTGGTACTTCTCCCCCTCCCCCCCGCCCCAATTAGGCAATAAACTCCTTGACAACAGAATCTGTGTCAAAGCTCTCTTTGCCTTCTCAGAGGCTAGGACTTCATTAATGTATGTGGAATTGGATTGACACAAAGAAACAAGTTTCCACCCTCTTCCCATCCCCACCTCCATTTATTGAGTCTATGAGGAAATTAAAATGGATAGCCATCTGCCTCCTTTTGTGTCTTGTGGCCCCAGAGAAATCCAGAGACAGCTCCTAGATTAGTACTAATATGTACTTTCTGATTCCTGTTATGGGGATTACTATTTTTGACACTGAAGATGTATTCAAGATTTTTCAGAAGTGAAAAAGAGGTAATGAATAGCCTCAGATAAGATGCAGGCACAAAACCAGCACAAGAAGAAACAAAATCAAGACTTAAACCCCAGACAATGTAAGATTTTCACTAAGGGACTCCCAGTCCTTTCAGCTATTTTTCTCTTCCTGTTCAGCTTTGAGTCTGAGGCCAAATATACCTGTTTGGGGAAGGAGAAGCCTTCTTTGATCACTTTACAGAATCACACACATTTCACAATGGCATTATTGCCTTAAAATTAAATACCACCTTTTTCTCTATGACTATTTTCATTACTGATTAATATTCCTGATAACCAACAATATATAGCCCATTGAGGCAAGGATGTTTATTTAGATGCAACATATTTTCTTTCAGAGTTCCTATTATTAGTGAAAAGAATAAACCATTACATAACATTTTGCAAACAATTCTTCCATGTTTATCTAAGACCTAGTGACTAATAACCAGGACATTGCCTTGCCTGAAATAGTTTCAGAGTAGCTTCCCTGCAGCTGTGTTTGTGTGTGACTAGCTAGGGAACTTGCCCAAAGGGGTTAATTTGGACCCTTCCCTTAAGGTTTCATTTGCCCTTCAGAACCTAAGAAAAATCTGCCATTTCTCCTTCATACACCTTGGTATTCATTTCTCTCCTTGATAACCCTAGCTTTCCTGCTCAGATTCATACCAGCTTTAAAAAAAAAAACCCTTTGCAAAATATCCTTTGTTTACCACTGGCCCTACATGACTCCTTCACATTTTTTTCCCTTTCTTCCTTCCTTCACTCCTTTCCTCATTCTCTTCCACATGCAATTCAGACTCTTCATTCTATTTCTAGACCCAGAACAGTTACAACTCTATTTGTGCCTAGAGGGAATTGGTTCTTCCTCCAATTTATTTTTTTCCACTGCCCTAACTGGTTTAGGTAATGGCCCCATTCCTGTCCTGCTGACCCTGCTGTCCCAGCCATGGGGCCATAGTACACTTAGTGCTTCTCCCACAACCATTTCTATATAGCATCACAGCTCTGTGGCAAGAAGGAGGGAAGAGTGTGTGTGTGTGTGTGTGTGTGTGTGTGTGTGTGTGTGTGTGTGTGTGAATGAGGGGGGAAGGGAGGGAGGGAGGGAGGGAGGAACAGGGATAGGGAGAGAGACAGGGACAGGGAGAAAGACAAAAAATGTTGTAGGAGAGTATATATGTGTACAAGAAACAAGGAAAGGGGCAAACTGGGTGGTTCAGTGGATTAAGATACAGGCTTAGAGATGGGAGGTCCTAGGTTCAGATCTAGCTTCAGACACTTCCCAGCTGTGTAACCCTGGGCAAGTCATTTAACCCCCATTTGTCTAGCCCTTACTGCTCTTCTACCTTGGAATCAATTTGACTCCAAGATGGTCCAAAGCCTCTGAGCTATGCTGCCAAGTTAGACTGTCCATAATAAAAAGCTTCTTTAAAAGGGGGCTCACATCTACAAAATAATCTCCCAGATGGAAATGGTGGCCTGCGCCCCTCAGTACAGCTCTATTTTCTATAAGATGATCTGTAGCTGCTTCTGCTAATCCAAGGTATAGAGCCCATTAAAACAATCTGATTAAGTGAATTGATGGTTAAGGAGAGCAAAAATTCCTATCTTCATATGCAGAATTTTTTTTGAAAGTCTCAGCCCAGAAAAGAAGAACATTTCTTCCAAATTAAATATTTCCAGTTGACTCTGGTAGAAAATAAAATGCTTGATTTCTTCATTTTTCCTCTAAATCCAGTATACTGAATTTGTTAGAAATGTCAGATTTGCATTAAACTTATAAAAGACACCATTTTTCTAACAAAGAGAGAGAGAGAGAAAGAAAGAGAGAGAGAGAAAGAGAAAGAAAGAAAGAAAGAAAGAAAGAAAGAAAGAAAGAAAGAAAGAAAGAAAGAAAGAAAGAAAGAAAGAAAGAAAGAAAGAAAAGAGAGAGAGAGAGAGAGAGAGAGAGAGAGAGAAAGAAAGAAAGAAAGAAAGAAAGAGAGAGAGAGAGAGAGAGAGAGAGAGAGAGAAAGAAAGAAAGAAAGAAAGAAAGAAAGAAAGAAAGAAAGAAAGAAAGAAAGAAAGAAAGAAAGAAAGAAAGAAAGAAAGAAAGAAAGAAAGAAAGAAAGAAAGAAAGAAAGAAAGAAAGAAAGAAAGAAAGAAAGAAAGAAAGAAAGAAAGAAAGAAAGAAAGAAAGAAAGAAAGAAAGAAAGAAAGAAAGAAAGAAAGAAAGAAAGAAAGAAGGAAGAGGAAGGAAGGAAGGAAGGAAGGAAGGAAGGAAGGAAGGAAGGAAGGAAGGAAGGAAGGAATCCCAAGTATAGCACACAGTCATCTTATCAAACAAAACAGTCTCCTGAAACTCTAGCTCAGCAAATGACTGTACTGGTTGGATTTTACAACAAAATATATTCTTCGTTATCCCATTCTGTTTTGTTCTCCCAATTCTGCATCCAATTTGAAAGAGAGTTTAAGTCTACTACAAGAGAATCCCATTTTTAAAAGTTAGTTTATTAAAACTTTATTAATTGATCCCAACTTGAGGAAGAAGTCATTCTGAATAAGTAAAAAAACTTAAGTACAGATATTTGGTAATCATAGAGCATTATAACTAACTAGAATATGGAGACCACTGTATCCAACCCTACTATTTTAAACAAGATTATTTCAAAGGCCCCTCCCTATTCTCAATTTCTATGCATATTCCTTTAAAAAATTAGGCTTGTTAGTTTTAGATACTTATGGAATTGATATAATGAATAAATAATTATTCGTTTCAGTTAACATACCAATTGTTGAAAAATGTGTCTAAAGAAATTGGGGCAGCTTAATTCAGTTTGTTATTCTGTTGTCTTAAACATTTTTCTGTCATATTGCTCATACTACTAGTACTACTACTACTACTACTACTCTTCTCAAATAAACAATAAATTTCAATTCACTTACTACCAAAATAATTGCAAATTCTAAATTCAAGAAGCATAAAATGAAAGAGGTTTGCCTATATGTATTATAGCCATGAGGGTATCAAATCAAAGGTTTGAGAGTCAGAGTTAAGAAACTTGAATTAAAGTTTTATCCCTACTACTTATATATGTGACCTCAAGTGAATTATTTATCTTCTCTGGGTCTCAGCTTTCCCGCTGCTAAATGAGAAGTTTGGGTTAGATGATCTCTAAGGTCTCTTCCAGCTTTAAGATATTATAATTCCTTAAATTATTAAATCTAATCTACACGGCAACAGAGCAGTTCCAAGTTCCCTTTGAACCAGTCAAGATTCCTTGATCTTTATTACTGACTAATTGTTCATCCAGGGAGCATGGTACAGATAAGAGAGCAGTTGACTGGGAGCCAAGAGACCAGGCTTCTAGCTGTAGTTCTACCATTATGTGACTTTGGATTTGTCCCTTAACACCCCTCAACCTTATTTTTCCTCATCTGTAAAATGAGTGACTTGGACTTCCTGATGTATGGACTTCCATGGTGTATGACCATTCTAATTGCCAGGAAATCAGAGAGAGTTCCCAGTTCTATGTTCTTCAGTTAACCTGGAGGTTCTAACTTTTACCTCTTCAACTCTATCATTCCTGTAGCTCTTATTTAAACATTTGAAATTAATATCAGCACCCGAGTACAAGGAGAAAAATACTTCAACACCACTTTTAGTTGCAAAGTTAATCATGTCGGTGCAAGTTTATGTATTTATCACCTCAACTAGTGAAATCCAGAGAAAATAACCAACCTTTTCAAATGACTAATATTAAAAAGGCCTTTAAAATCTAGAAATGCTTGTGGTTCTTCCTGGCTTCCAAGCTTCCCAAAATGCTTACCTTAGGGAGTCCTCAATAACCGCATATGTGGTGTCAAGTGATTCTGCCTCAATGTTTACCCTGATGAGTGCTGGATGGAATGAGAATCACAAAGATTTCTGTTCTTGGAACAAGAGTGGGGGCAGACCACAGGGTTGCATTTGTCCTTGAAAAAGAAACACAGGACAGATTAGAGTTTTATCACAATAGAAAAAATGCCTCATAAGTCCTTTGCAGGCTGTTTGACACAGCTAATTGCTAGAAATCGTTTATGGGCAGGCACTGGGTTGTGACAATGTTTAGATGATTATTTTAATTGCGTGTGCCCACTGGATGAGGAGAAAGAATTGGGTGCCTACTAGGGTGACACAGAGCTGGAGACTCAAACACTAGTGTGGTGGCATAACATAAATTTACCTGAGAAGGTTTTGAGAATTCAAAGTGGATAAAAAGAACAAACAAGAACACATTATACTCTACATTTATAGCACATTTCAAAATGCTGGTACATCTGATATTCCATTTTGTCCTTAAAATAGCCCCGGGAGATATAAAGAGCCAGTAATATCATCTCCTACCTCCCATGCCATTAAGTAACTTGACTAAGCATTACAAAGCTGGTCAAAGGCAGAACTGAGACAAGAAACCATTTGTTTGGACTCCAGTCCTGCCCAGAAATTCTCAAATTTGACATTTCTTAAGCAGAACCAGGAGAACACTGTACACAGTAACAGCAATATTGTGGGACTATCAACTGTGATAGACTTTGCTACTCTCAGCAATGCAATGATCCAGGACCATTCTGAGGGACTTAGAACAAGGAATGCTCTCCACCATCAGAGAAAGAGCTGTGGGAGTTGGATGGGTGCGGGTCAAAGCATGCTATCTTCCACAGCAGTGTTTTTAGGGTTTTATTGGGGGGTTTTGACTTTGGATGAGTGTCCTCTTACAATAATGACCAATATGGAAGGATGTTTTGCATGATAATACATGTATGGTCCAGATCAAATTACTTACCATCTCCAAGTGGGAGAGGGAAGCAAGGGAGGGAAATAGTTGGATCTTATAATTTTGGAAAACATGTTAAAAATTATTATTATATGTAATTGGGAAAATAAAATAACTTTGAATAAAAAATAATTGACATTTCTGAGTGCTAAGCAATCTGATCGCTGAAGTCACCCAGTTAAATGTGAACCAAAAGGCAGTACTCTATTGCTCACCAACTGTCAATGAAATTTTTTTCTCCTTTTTTTTCTATCTTCCAATTTCACACTCCCTTTCTTTTTGTTCTCTTTCTTTTCCCCTCTCATATCTATGCTGTTGGCTTCCTTCAAACAACTCTAGATACATTGCTTAGACCGCTTGATGATAACCAGAGTTAATGAGGTGGCTGCCTTCCATCCATCTGCAAGTAGCCAGTGGTTCACTGAAAAGTTTCCATTCCAAGAACAAGATGCAACTCCAACCCCATAAACATTCTCCCCCACTGCCACCCTCACTTTCCAGCTTCATTTTGTGTTTGTCTTCCTCCATTAGATTGTGAGCTCATTAAGGGCAGGTACTATCTTTCTTTTTCTCATTGTTAACACTTACCACAGTACCTGGAACACAGTACCCTGGAACAGGGTACTTAATAAACACTCTTTGAAATGAATTTACTTAAACTCCAAATTTACATTTATGGTGGAAACACACAAAAATCTCTGTTATTCTGTAATGTTGGTTGTTCTGGGAGAGGAGGGGATCAAGTATAATATAGATTTTTCTCTGCAAGTTAAAGAGGCTCAGTGATGAGAAACAGACAAAAAGAGCCAGATGATAGATAGGATAGATAGATGAATAGATAGATAGAGATAGAGAGAGAGAGAGAGAGAGAGAGAGAGAGAAAGAGAGAGAAAGAGAGAGAGAGAGAGAGAGAGAGAGAGAGAGAGATAGAAAGACAGAGAGAGAGAGATAGGTAGATTGAGAGGTGGATAGAAAGATGATAGACATATGTGTATATATGTATATGTGTTTAGAAAGAAAAAGAAAGGAGAGATGATTGATAAGTAGGTAGATAGATGATAAATAGATAGATATATGTTTTATATTGAGGGAGAGAGAGAGGTCAATGGAAAGAGAGATCTATACATCTGAAACACAATCTTAGCAAGGAAGGACTTGCAGCTCTGGAGTTGTAAGGGATCTTAGAAGCTATCTAATAAAAAATAATAGCTAGGCTACCTCCGGACTTCCGGTCAAGATGGCGGCTTAGAAGCTGCGAAAGTTCAGACCTCAGAAATCCTTCCTTACCGATTGCAAACTGAGAGCTCCTAGGACACCAAAATTCAAGCTGAACAACAGGACAGACCCGGGGAACCCTCCTTCCAGACCTAGATCAAAAGGTACGGCCCCCCAAAAGCCAAAACCCTAGATCACTCGGATCTAAGAGGCAGGCAGAAGGAAGGTCCCAGGACCCATCCCCCCCAACCCAGAGTGCTGAGCCCACGGCAGCAGCGGGAACTTCAGGGTCAGCAAAAGGGCCCCAGGGCTGGCTATTTTGAAGGACTCACCTTGAAAGCAACCTGAGCCAGTCTCCGGGACTCCCAACACAGATGGCAGGGAAACATAGAGAGAAGGGGGAAGCCTGTAGACCCCTGGCTGGGTCCTTCCAACTTAGTCTCAAGGGAGGTCCCAGCTTTAGGGCACCAGCTGAACCCAATCCAATCAGGAGCCCTCAGAGCTACTGAAAGGAGAGAAATCTTAGGGCCGGCAAAGGGGTTGCTCTGAAGAGCTTACCTTGAAAGTAACCTGGGCCAGTCTCTGGGCATTCAACACAGATTGTGAAGAGGAGGTTGTTTTTTTTTTCCCTTTTTTTTTGGCTCCCAGATCATTTGGCCCACACCAACTGATCCTAATCCCATCAGGAGCCCTCAGAGCTTCTGAAAGAACAGAAACAGGGCCGGCGAGGAGCTTACCTTGAAAGCAACCTGGGTCAGTCTCTGGGCATTCAACACAGATTGTGGAGGAGGAGGTTTTTTGCGTTAGGGCTCATTCAGTACAAACAAGCTGAACCTAATCCCATTAGAAGCCCTCAGAGCCCAGGGAGGCCATGACCCCTCCCCCCCTTAGAGAGCAGAGTCTTCTGAAAGAACCAGCTGGATCTAATCCCATCAAAAGTCTCCAGAATGCAGGTAAGCCCAGGCTTCCTATCCATCCTCATTGACTGCTGGACTTTAAGCCAATCAAAAGCCTCCAGAGGACAGGGAAGCTCCAACCCCCAACAACCCTCCCTCAGAGACTACACCAAGAGGTCTTCTGTTAAAGCTCCAAGAGGGGAGACTGATAGAAATCCCCCAAAAAAACAAAGAAAATGAGAGGAACAAGAGCACAGACAAATACGGGGAGTAAAGAAGGGGTGAATTTGAGCAAACAGAAAAAGAAGAAAGAAACTACAATAGACAGCTACTACTCATCAAATGGAACAGAGGGGGAGAGATCAGCAAACGATAAACCAGAAATCCCAGCAAATTGGATACAGGCTGTAGAAGAACTCAAAACACAACTAAGAGAGGCTGAAGACAATTGGGAAAAGAACTTAAAAATTGAGATAAGTCATCTGGAAACAGAGGCACTTGAATTAAAACAAGAAAATAGTGTCTTCAAAGCCAAAATCAACCAGCTGGAAAATGAGGCAAAGGAGATGAAAGATGAGGCAAAGGAGATAAAAGATGAGGTAAAGAGGATGAAAGGCAATCTTCAAAGAAAATCAGACCAGAAGGAAAAAGACGACCAAAAAGCCAGAGATGAAATCCAATCTTTAAGAACCAGAATACAATAACTAGAATCAAGTGACCTCACAAGGCAGCAGGACACTATAAAACAAAACAAAAAGAATAAAAAAATTGAGGAAAATATGAAGCATCTCATTCACAAAACAGACGGTTTAGAAAATTGTTCAAGAAGAGACAATTTAAGAATAATTGGACTACCAGAAGACCATGGCAAAAGAAAAAGCCTGGACATAATACTAGAGGAGATTATCCAGGAAAACTGTCCCAAGATCCTAGAACAAGAGGAGAAAGTAGAGATTGAAAGAATCCACAGATCACCCCCTGTATTTAATCCCCAACTGACAACACCAAGAAATGTTATAGCCAAATTCAAAAACAATCAGATGAAAGAAAAGATATTACAAGCTGCCAAGAAGAAGCCATTCAGATACCATGGAAACATGGTGAGGTTAGCACAGGATCTGGCTGCATCCACACTGAAGGACAAAAAGGCATGGAATACGATATTCCAGAAAGCAAGGGAACTAGGTCTACAACCAAGAATAAAGTACCCATCAAAACTGATTATATTCTTACAGGGGAAAGTATGGTCATTCAACACAACAGAAGAGTTCCAAGCATTCATAAATAAAAGACCAGACCTGAACAATTTGATGTCCAACCACAGAACTCAAGAGAATCATCAAAAGGTAATTAAAAAAGAGGGGGAAAAAACAAACAAAACAACAACAAAAATTTTATAAGAGACTCAATAAGTTAAAATGATAGGTATCCCTATAAGAAAAGAGGTCATTGGTAACTCTTAAAAACTATTGCTATCACCTGAGCAGCTAGAAGAATTACACTCAGAGGGAACAGTGACAAACTGTATAGGATGAAAGGACAAGACATAAATAGGTATATAGATATATGCGTACATAAATACATATACATGTGTATGCATATGTATTTGTATATGTATATGTATAATACATATATACATGACTAGAGCTAAAAAAGAAAAGAGGTTATGACTAAAAGAAATGGGAAAAGAAACAAATGGGGGTAAATTTATATGTCACAAAGAATCTCATGGCGGGAGTGGGGAGAACATTGATACACTGGAAGGGTAAAGAGGTTGGAGACAGAAAATACTCAACTCCTACGTACTTTGAAACTGACCCAAAGAGGGAAGAACAACCCAATCCATTGGGGAAGAGAATAAATCTACGCTCTATAGGGGAGTAGAAGGGTAAAAAAATGGACTGGTGGGGAGGGAAGCAGTACAAGGGAGGGAGAGGGTGGGGGGGAATTTTAAAAAGATTACAGGGGAAAATAAGGGAGGGAATAAGAAGGGAGGGGGTAGAAAGGAAAGTAAAATAAGGGAGGGAATGGGGGGGGCTGGCTATAAACAAACATTGGTATAGAAGGAAATAGTGAAAGAAGAAAAGGCAGGACCAGGAGTAGAAATCAAAATGCTGGGAAATACACAGCTAGTAATCACAAAACGCAAGCGAATAGCAGAGTGGATTAGAATCCAAAACCCTACCATATGCTGTCTGCAAGAAACACACATGAGGAAGGTAGATACGCATAGGGTGAAAGTAAGAGGATGGAGCCAAACATATTGGGCATCAAATGATAAAAAGAAGGCAGGAGTAGCAATCATGATATCGGACAAAGCCAAAGTAAAAATAAATCTAGTTAAAAGAGATAGGGAAGGTAATCACATCCTGATAAAAGGCAGTATAGACAACGAGGAAATATCTGTACTCAATATGTATGCACCAAATGGCAGAGCATCCAAATTTTTAAAGGAGAAACTAGAGGAGCTCAAGGATGAAATAGAAAGAAAAACTATACTAGTGGGAGATCTGAACCTTCCCCTATCCGAACTAGATCAATCAAATCAAAAAATAAATAAGAAAGAGG
Organism: Monodelphis domestica; assembly: GCF_027887165.1. Lineage (NCBI taxonomy): Eukaryota > Metazoa > Chordata > Mammalia > Didelphimorphia > Didelphidae > Monodelphis > Monodelphis domestica. Next base: position 424,812,391 of record NC_077229.1, read on the forward strand.
TGAGAGAAGCAAATGAAATCTTAGAAAAATTAGAGATAGTAGACATATGGAGAAAAATAAATAGGGACAAAAAGGAATACACTTTCTTTTCAGCAGTACATGGTACATTCACAAAAATTGACCATGTACTAGGGCACAAAATCATTGCAAACAAGTGCAAAAGGGCAGAAATAATAAATGCAACCTTCTCAGACCACAGTGCAATAAAAATAATAATTAGTAAGGGTACATGGATAGATAAATCAAAAATTAATTGGAAATTAAACAATATGATTCTCCAAAACCAGCTAGTTAAAGAACAAATCGTAGAAACAATTAATAACTTCACTGAAGAAAATGACAATGGTGAGACTTCCTTTCAAAACCTATGGGATGCAGCCAAAGCAGTACTCAGGGGCAAATTTATATCCTTGAATTCATATATAAACAAATTAAGAAGGGCAGAGGTCAATGAATTGGGCATTCAAATTAAAAAACTAGAAAGTGAACAAATTAAAAATCCTCAGATGAAGACTAAATTAGAGATCCTAAAAATCAAAGGAGAAATTAATAAAATTGAAAGTCAAAGAACTATTGATTTAGTAAATAAGACTAGAAGCTGGTACTTTGAAAAAACAAATAAAATTGACAAAGTACTAGTCAGTCTAATTTAAAAAAGGAAAGAAAAAACCCAAATTGACAGTATCCAAGATGAAAAGGGAGACCTCACCTCTAATGAAGAGGAAATCAAGGCAATCATTAAAAACTACTATGCCTAATTATATGGCAAAAAAATATGGCAATCTAAGTGATATGGATGAACACTTACAAAAATATAAATTGCCTAGACTAAAAGAAGAAGAAATAAATTACCTAAACAACCCCATATCAGAAAAATAAATTGAACAAGCCATCAAAGAACTCCCTAAGAAAAAATCCCCAGGTCCAGACGGATTCACAAATGAATTCTATCAAACATTCAAAGAACAGCTAACCCCAATACTATTCAAACTATTTGACAGAATAAGCCAAGAAGGGGTTATACCAAATTCTTTTTACGACAGAAACATGGTACTGATCCCAAAGCCAGGCAGGTTAAAAACAGAGAAAGAAAACTATAGGCCAATCTTCCTAATGAATATAGATGCAAAAATCTTAAATAGGATAATAGCAAAAAGACTCCAGCAAGTCATCACAAGGGTTATCCACTACAATCAGGTAGGATTCATTCCAGGAATGCAAGGATGGTTCAATATTAGGAAAACCATCCACATAATTGACCATATAAACAAGCAAACTGACACATGATTATTTCAATAGATGCAGAAAAAACCTTTGACAAAATACAACACCCATACCTATTGAAAACACTAGAAAATATAGGAATAGAAGAGCCTTTCCTAAAAATAACAAACAGTATATACCTAAAACCATCAGCAAACATCATCTGCAATGGGGAAAAACTCAAAGCCTTCCCAATAAGATCAGGAGTCAAACAAGGATGCCCATTATCACCTTTATTATTTAATATTGTACTAGAAACACTAGCAGTAGCAATTCAAGAAGAAAAAGAAATTGAAGGTATTAAAATTGGCAATGAGGAGACCAAGCTGTCACTCTTTGCGGATGATATGATGATTTACTTAAAGAATCCCAGGGAATCAACCAAAAAGCTAATCAAAATAATCAACAACTCTAGCAAAGTTGCAGGATGCAAAATAAAACCACATAAGTCATCAGTTTTTCTATATATCTCCAACCTAGTTCAGCAGCAAGAATTAGAAAGAGAAATTCCATTTAAAGTCACCCTAGACAATATAAAATACTTAGGAATCTATCTGCCGAACCAAACATAGGAACTATATGAACACAACTACAAAACACTCTCCACACAATTAAAACTAGATCTAAACAATTGGAAAAACATTGATTGCTCATGGGTGGGACGAGCTAACATAATAAAAATGACCATCCTACCCAAACTTATCTATCTATTTAGTGCCATACCCATTGAACTACCAAAAAACTATTTTACTGAATTAGAGAAAACCATAACAAAGTTCATTTGGAAGAATAAAGGATCAAGGATATCCAGAGAAATAATGAAAAAAAAAATACAAAGGAAGGTGGCCTTGCAGTCCCAGATCTCAAACTATATTACAAAGCAGAGGTCATCAAAACAATTTGGTACTGGCTAAGAGACAGAAAGGAGGATCAGTGGAATAGATTTGGGGTAAATGACCTCAGTAAGACAGTCTTTGACAAACCCAAATACCCCAGCTTTTGGGACAAAAATCCAGTATTTGATAAAAACTGCTGGGAAAATTGGAAGACAGTGTGGGAGAGATTAGGTTTGGATCAACACCTCACACCCTACACCAAGATAAACTCAGAATGGACGAATGACTTGAATATAAAGAAGGAAACTATAAGTAAATTAGGTGAACACAGAATAGTATACATGTCAGAACTTTGGGAAGGGAAAGATTTTAAAACCAAGCAAGACTTAGAAAGAGTCACAAAATGCAAAATAAATAATTTTGACTACATCAAATTAAAAAGTTTTTGTACAAACAAAACCAATGTAACTAAAATTAGAAGGAAAGCAACAAATTGGGAAACAATCTTCATAACAAAAACCTCTGACAAAGGTCTAATTACTCAAATCTGTAAAGAGCTAAACCAGTTGTACAAAAAAATCATGAAGCTCACATTTTTATTCACAGCTATGTTAAACTTGTTAGAAGTTCATTTGAACCAGTGAGATCTTGGCATCTCCATTAGAGGGTAAAAATTCACCAAAAATTTTTGGGGGTTTTACTTCCAGTGTGATTGCAAGACTTGCCTCCATTAAATACATAGTGAATTCTGATAAATATATTGTTAAAAGGAGAAGCAGAATTGTGCTTGCAATTACAGAAATGATGAAATCAAATTAGAATAGGACAAAACAACTTTTACATGTATCACAAAAGACTAAAAAATATATCTAAGAGGTGATTTTCTTTTTTGTTTTATTTCCATATTAGTCATGTTGTAGAAGACATATTTTTTTTAAGACCACAAAGAAAATAAAGTGAAAACAGTATGCTTCAATCAGTTTTTTCTCTGGAGGTGGTTAGCATTTTTCATTATGAGTCCTTTGAAATTATTTTGGATCACTGTCTTTCTGAGAATAGCTAAATCTTTCACAGTTGATCATTATACAATATCGTTGTTTCTCCTTGTTCTGTTCACTTTACTTTGCATCAGTTCATGTAAATCTTTCCAGTTTTGAGATGAAGATTGTCAATGGCTCTCTCTCATATTGGGAATGCTCTCCTTCATCTTTGCCTCCTGACTTCCCTAGCTTCTTTCAGCTCCCAGCTAAAATCACACCTTCCACAGGAAGCCTTTCCTGATCCCCCATAATTTTCCTGCTTTCTCTCTGTTGATTATTCCCAATTAACCTTGTATATAATTTGTTTATATAGAGCTACTTGCATGTTGTCTCTCTCCCTTAGACAGTGAGCACTTTGAAAACAGGGACTATATTTTTATCTGCCTTTGTATCTCCAGTGCCTAGCACAGTGCCATGCATATAGTAGTTAACAAATGTGTATTGACTAATGACTAACAGTAAACATGCTTCAATAGCTTGGGACCTTGCTTGAGTTAAACTCAATTGAAAATCTATGGGCTATAATTGAGGCTGGACTTGGAAAAATAGATGTTTCATCAAAAGTATGTTTAATATCCAATTTACTTTCCATAGCTGTCATGTTAGCCAATCTACTAGGTGTGAGGTGATACCTGAGAGTTGTTTTGATTTGCATCTCTCTGATTATAAGAGATCTAGAACACTTTTTCATGTGCTTATTAATAGTCTTGATTTCTTTAACTGAAAATTGCCTATTCATGTCCCTTGCCCATTTTTCAATTGGAGAATGGCTTGATTTTTTTTTCTTTTTCTTCTCTCTCTCCTTTCTGTCTCTGTCTCCCTCTCTCTCTCTTCCCCTCTTCTCTCCTCTTTCTGTTTCTCTCCTCTCTCTATCTCTCTTTCTTTCTCTCTGTCTATCTCTCTCCTCTTCTCTCCTTTCCTCTCCTCTCTCTGTTTCTCTCTCCTCTCTCTCTCTGTCTCAGTATCTCTATCTGTCTTGCTCTTTGATTTGGATCACAAGATTAGATACTTCTAATCTGCCACTGGAGTTCCAGGCATAAGAATCCTTGAAGAACATATATTCAGGATAATTGGGGTTGTGTTCTGCAAGAGAGGAATTAATGACTGCTGAGATTATAGTTCTCATCAGTTGGATTAAGCTCAGCTATTTGTTCTTCAGTAAGGAAGAAAACAAAGATCATTACTTTGAGAACAGAAATAACTCCTAATTTCATAAATAAACAACAATAGCTAGGTGGCTCAGTGGAAAGAACTCTGGGCCTGGATCAGGACGATCTGATTTCATATCTGATCTCAGATACTTATTACCCTGGGCAACTTGCTTGATCTCTATTTGCCTTAATCCATTGGAGAAGGAAATGACAAACTCTAGTAGTATCTTTGCCAAGAAAACTCTATGGACCCTAAGATCCATAAAGTCATGAAGAGTTGGATAGGAGTGAACAACAAAAACAAAAAAACAGCAGACCTCACATTTATAATTCACATAATATAAGAAAATTCAGTGAAATATTTAAATAAAATGAGCACTTGTAAAAGATACTTTTCAGAATAGAGAAGAGGGAGACATTCTGCCCATAATCAATTTTATTACAATTATTTTATTTTGTCTTACTTCACTGGCCTTTGTGTTTCGAATTGTTTCTTTCTTACCGCTTATCTACGACCAGAGAAGGGAACAAAACATTTTAGTAACAAGTAATATACATTCATTTCTTTTACTCATAGGAAATGAGGCTCTAAATAATGTTTTAATATCTCTCTCCTTCCTGGGCAAGGTCTTTTTGTGACGCAAAACTGCCTCATTGCTGCCTTGCTGAATTTTTGTTTTATGTAGACACAATATTTGCCTCCCTTATTTACATTAGTCACGCTGACGTGTGCCTGCCAAAATTTCAAAAGTAATAAGTATAACAGTGTCCAAGAACTCCATTGATATGTATTTTAAAACTTTATCTCAGTTTCTCAAATAAGAGAGTACCAGTTACTTCAAGTACCTTGTGGATCATAGAGCAATGTGTAAGCCAGGGAGTATTCTTTTTTTTTTTGGTCTCTTACATTTAATTATTCTTCATTTTCCTGTAAGTGATATAGATATTCAATTCAATATCTATTTCTATAACCAGTTTAATATCCATTCACCATGGCCATCTGACATACTGACAAACGAAGCACAAAGGAAAGTTCTGTTCAACTTCATATCAATCTGGCAATAAGCATCCACTTGTATTTATTTACCTGTCTTGGATTGCTAGGCCAAATTCTAGTGTGTAGTTGGGGTCTCACTTAGTAGCTCATTGGAGTTTGATGCCATCTGCACAATGTCATTGCCAAACAGGAGTTTCTAGAGAAACACAGGGAACTTCTTTTCCTCCAAGGAAATCTTTTTCTGTACCAACTCAGTGTTCTGCTCTTGCTTTTGGTGAGCATGGGTCTTTTTTGTTTTATGCTTTGTGTAAAGTTACTAATTAGTGAGAAAAAGAGTGGGAATTAAATTTGGGAAACCATGTAGTACACTTTGAACAATCTCTCTGAACCTCCCTTTGATGAAAACTCCTTCTTTGTTATGCCAATATTCTCCAAGTGGGGAGAGAAAATTTGAAAATTTATAAATTCCTAGGTTCATGGGTCTAGAGGCAGAAAGGTAACTTTAAAGGTCACCAACTCCAGGTCCCTCATTTTACAAATGAGGAAACCAAGACCCAGAGAGGCCCTTACTATAAAAATTAAAATTAAAAAATTTAAACTTTATTTAATTTTTATTTCTATTTAAATTTAATTTAAAAAAGTAAAAATTAGTAAGAATTGGGTTGAAAATTGTCTATAGGCAACTAGGAGGCACAGTGGATAGAGCTCTTGAGTTCAAATCTGAAGTGTATAAAGGGTGAATCCCAAATAATAAAATACTCAAGTCAGCTGCCAAATTTTATGGTGATTTAATTGATATAGTAGAGAAGATTTTAAAAAGAAGGAGGAAAGAAGGGGCTAATACTGGGCAGGAAGATAGAAGATCTAGAAAGTAAGGGTTTGAGTATGAAGGAGGAAAGAATCAGCTTGACCTCCAAAGAGGCTTAGCTAAGATGCCCAAACTTGAAATCAGCTCCAGGGCAAACTCACCATCCAACACTCCAAGATGTCGGAACACTTAGCAAGCTGCCAGCCAGAGTCATCTCTCCAAGGAAAGAGCGTGAGGCAGAAATTGACATGCCTTATATGGACGTTTTTACATCACTTTTATGCATCTCATCTGTACCAATGAGGACTTAGCTTAACTTAGGACAGTCCAGAGGTCTGTCCTTTTTTTTTTTTTCCACGGCTGTTGAAGGCCATCTCCTCAGATAATTAAATCTTGAGTTTGATGCAGACCTTTCAAAATCTTGTTAAACTGAGTAGGGTGGAGAATGTGGGTTTTCCAAGACCTAATTCTGTTATTCCAGACATCTCCATTGTTATTGATCAGGAAGTATTGATCAGGAAGATCAGATCTTCTAAAGAATGGTCTGATTAGGGTGGAATAGTTTTAAAATTCACAAGTGACTCTAAGTCACTTAACCTATCATCCATAATTTCTTCAACTATAAACTGTAAATAATAATAGCACTGTAAAAATTAAATTATATCTCTACTAATATTATATTTTATGAGGTTTATTAAGGATTATTAGAAATCAAGGATACAAAATAAAAACCACGTGCCCGTGGCTGATTAACCCTTTCAAAATCCCTGCGCTTAGCTTACTTGCTACATCATTGCAATGGAAGAGAAGAGAGCATGGGAGGCGTTACTGCCAGTTAAATACCAATTGTGATCTCGCCAACGTGGAGACTCAGGTGAGATTATAGGGAATTCTGGGAAATACCAAGGACTTCTGGGGATTGAAGTCTAGGGTTCAAAATCTCCATTTTTACAGCACCTACCTTCCAGGGATTCTGAGTCAAATGAGATATTTGATAAGTTCTTAGCCCAGTACCTAGAACATAGTTAGCTCTCTATAAATGTTAACTATTATTATTGTTTGTGATAATAAAAAAATGATTGTTCCCTTTCTTCTTTCTGACCTTTACTAGCTATTTGACCATGGTCATTTACCTTCACTTAGCCTCAGATAATCATATAAGATTTTAAGTTCTTTGTGTGAGTCGAGGGCAGTCCCACACTGATAAAATCATGTATTTTTATTGAAAAATTCCAGTTCTGCCAGCATATTCATGAAAGACTCAAAATTATAAATGGCCCAAAGAGCCACTGAGTGACTTAAACTGCAGTATGTTACCAACATAACTGTCATGAAAGAAGTGATACCAAAGATATGGTCAAGGAAACACATGAATAAAAGGAGGTGAGTTAGTCATACAGCAAGAGCGAGGGAGTTCAAGTGTTGTTCAAGCTCAAAATGACTAATGAGAGGCCTCCAGCATATTGGGTGGACTCCTCCAGAGGACTGATGGAAGAACACAGCCAGGAAGATCACAGAATGGCAAGGCATCAACAGGTGACAACAGGCATTATGGAGGGAATTCTCAGAATGATAAGATCATAGATCTACTAAAGTATTAAAGCAGAAGGCATATATATTTACACTTGTAAGTATATATTTAAAGTCCATTTTCACTCATTAAAAAGTAAAACACTGTTATTTAATCCAAACTTAATTCTGCATAAGGGGACTATGAATAATAACTAGTTGATTTTGCCAAAAAATGTAATTTTTGATTTCGCAGCAGTTTTCTAATTGAAATATTGAGCTCATTTCAGGAAATGGGCATGGGTACAATGCTATTTTCTATGATCTTTGGAGTTTTAACTATTTATGAAGATTGGGACCTGTAATTTCCCCTTTGTGTGAAAAGTCAGCACTTTCTATGCAACTTAAGGCAGTTTAAAAGCTGCCTAGAGCACTGAGACTTTAAAGGATTTGCCCAGAGTCACATAACCACTATTTGCCAAGGGAGGACTTCAGCCTCGGTTTGGAACTTGACCTAGCTCTCAGATCAGATCTCTCTCCACACGCCATTCTGCCACTCAACTTTTGAAGATAATTTCTCTTTAATGTATAGCATATGCCAATAAGAATGTATCTCCATGTGTCCTGTAGCATCACTCTATCATACAGTATTCTATTGCTAACCTTTTAATTGCTACAATTTGAATTGAAGCTAATTGACTCAATGGATAGAGTGCTTGGCCTGAAGTCAGAAACATTCATCCTTGTAAGTTCGAATCCAGTCTCAGACTCTTACTAGCCGCGTGACCCTGGGCAATTTATTTAACCATGTTGGCCTCAGTTCCTCATCTGTAAAATGAGCTGGAGAAGGAATTGGCAAACCACTCCAGTATCTCTACCAAGATGATACCAAATAGTGTCAGAACTGACATCTGACATCAGATTCAGAAATGACTGAACAATCACAACAATCCAAGTTTCCTACCTAGAATTTGGTTATCTAAACTAATGTTGCGTAATTTCTAACTACAAGAACACAATTAAGAGAAACGAAGTCTCCAGGCCATAAATAGGTTTACACGGAGACTCGGAGTACTCAGAGACAGCTGGTCTCCCAATAAAGCTGGACGTCTGGTCAAGACCAGAAGACCCCCAGCACTGTGAGAGACCTTCCTATATACCCTGAAGAATATCACAACTTATATACCAAGTTAAAATTACCATGTTAAAAATAGATCAGGATGTACTTCTCGTTGATAGAAGTCACTTGATGATGACTTAGAAGTCATGATGGAAAAAGAGGGGAGTGGATGAACTTAGAGTAGTGATGCAAATGGCAAAGTGGGGAGCAGGGGATCCTGGAATGGTGCCGCAAAGGAAAAGAGTGGGTGGTGTTGGGTGGTAACAGGCTTCAAAGCCCTGGTCATGCCTATTTCAAGAACATGATTATGGCTGAGGGTGCACAATATAACAGCTTTGAAGGGTGAGCCTGACACTAAAACCTAAGAAAAGCAGCTATGTACTTAATTCAAAACCTGAATACTTATACTAGAATAATCACAAAAAGCCTACTAAAATCATGACCTGCTAACTATCTTAGAATTACAATTGTGATTATCTCAAGACTACTGCTACCATCAAAAGCTCATCCTCCTATAAGGGGTTAGGGGATTTGTCACCCACACTAATTTGACCATAAAATAATTTGGGGCCATTTTGAAGGGTTGACCAAATGTTGACTCAAGGGGCATGACTAAGGATGCTGCTTGGAACAGTGGGAAGAAGAGCTGATTTGGAGTCTGATATCTTGGATTCAAATCCTGGCTCTGATGTTTACTATTGGATTGACCCCAGGCAAGCCACTTAATCTCCTTGGGCCTCAGTTTTCTCATCTATAAAATGTTCCCCCACTTTACCCATGAAATAAGATAGAATTTAACAGACACTGAGGTCTCTAGGAGTTCTAGATGCACAGTCCTGTGAACTCTACTCCATGGATCTGTCCTTTCATCAATGTAGGTCCCCCTCCATCTGCTCAGGTCAAAACCCTTTTTTGCTTTTCCAATCTATGGTACAGTGGAAAGAATTTATATGTTTGCAGTAGAGTCAGAGGACCTAGGTTCAAATTCTACCTCTGTCACTTATTACAGGTGTGATCTTGGCAACTTGTTTAATCTCTTTAAGACTCAATATCTTCGGACTTCCGGTTAAGATGGCGGCTTAGAGAAAGCTAAAGCTCAGATCTCCTGAAAACCCTTCCCAACCGATCTCAAACGATAAGCTCCTAAGGCGCCGAAATTCAAAACGATCAACAGCACAGACCCTGGGAACCCTCCTCCTGGACCTGGACCCGGTTCAAAAGGTACGGCTCCCCTTAAAAGCCAGAACCCGAGATCACTCGGACCTCAGGGGTAGGAGCGCAGAGTCCAAGGCTCCCGGAAGCCGCAGCCCGGCCAGGCTCAGAGAGCAGAACCCTCAGGGCCTTCTACAGTCCCGGTGAAAGTTACTGCCTGGGGCTTCCGCTGCAGAGAGCTGGTCTAAACAACAGCAACCCTCAGGGCGGGCAAGACAGCCTCATGGCTGGATCCTGCTATCCAAGTCTCAGTGAAAGTCCTTGCCCTAGAGCTTGGGGAAGCTGCAGCCCATCCCCCGCAGGCCGACGAAACAGCCTCACGGCCAGCGATTCTGAAGGCAACTTCCGGAAAGCGAGCCGGGGGGAGAGTGTGGCCTCGTGGTCCGACCCTTCCATTCCAGTTCCAGTGAGGCATATTCAGTTTAACCCAGGGAAAGCTCATAGAACTATCTGCCCAGGACTAAAGCCTCTGAACACCAGAAAGAGACAAGAAAAACTAATCCTCCACATTCAGAAATGGCAAACTCCACAGAACCACAGAAGCCCCAAAATACCAAGAAAAATAAGAAGAAAGGGGCGACTTTGGACACATTCTATGGAGCCAAAATACAAAATACAGAGCAGACAGAAGATAATATAAAAGAAAATGCTCCAAAACCTTCCAAAGGAAATGGAAACTCTCCACAAACCTATGAAGAATTTGAATCAGAAATGACCAAAAAGATGGAAGCCTTCTGGGAGGAAAAGTTGGAAATAATGCAAAAGAAATTCACGCATCTACAAAACCAGTTTGACCAAACTGTAAAAGAAAACCAGGCTTTAAAGGCCAGAATCAGGCAGCTGGAAGACAACGATCGTGTAAAAGAGCAAGAATCAATAAAGCAAAGCCAAAATACCAAGAAATTAGAAGAGAACATAAAATATCTCACCGACAAGGTGATAGATCTGGAAAATAGGGGGAGAAGGGATAATCTAAGAATAATTGGACTCCCAGATAAGCCAGAAATAAACACCAAACTGGACATGGTGATACAAGATATAATCAAAGAAAATTGCCCAGAGATTCTAGAACAAGGGGGCAATACAGCCACTGACAGAGCTCACAGAACACCTTCTACACTAAACCCCCAAAAGACAACTCCCAGGAATGTAATTGCCAAATTCCAAAGCTATCAAACAAAAGAAAAAATCCTACAGGAAGCCAGAAAAAGACAATTTAGATATGAAGGAATGCCAATCAGGGTCACACAAGACCTTGCAAGTTCTACTCTGAATGATCGTAAGTCATGGAACATGATCTTCAGAAAGGCAAGAGAGCTGGGTCTCCAACCAAGAATCAGCTACCCAGCAAAACTGACTATATACTTCCAAGGGAAAGTATGGGCATTCAACAAAATAGAAGACTTCCAACTTTTTGCAAAGAAAAGACCAGAGCTCTGTGGAAAGTTTGATACCGAAAATCAAAGAGCAAGGAATACCTGAAAAGGTAAATATTAAGGAAAGGGGAAAATGTTATCTTTTTCTTTTACTCAAACTCTCTTCTATAAGGACTACATTTATATCAACCTATGTATACTAACATGTGGGGAAAATGTAATGTATAAATAGGGGGTAAAGAAAGACCAAATAGAATAATCATTCTCACACAAAGATTCACATGGGAAGGGGAGGGGAAGAAAACTCCTATAAGAAGGAGAGGAAGAGAGGGGGGGGGTTACTTAAACCTCAATCTCAGGGAAATCAGCTCTGAGAGGGAAAAACATCCAGATCCATTGGGATCTTGAATTCTATCTTACCCAACAAGGGTAAGGAGAAGGGAAAACCAAGGGGGGGAGGGGGAGAGGGAGAACAAAAAGGGAGGGAAAGAGAGGGGGGAGGGGGAGGGAACAAAAAGGGAGGGACTAAAAAGGGAAACATCAAGGGAGGGGACTGTTTCAAAGTAAATCACTGGACTAAAAGGTAGAGCCGAAGAAGAAAAGGTTAGAATTAGGGAAGGCAATCAAAATGCCAGGGAGTCCACAAATGACAATCATAACTTTGAACGTGAATGGGATGAACTCACCCATAAAACGTAGACGAATAGCAGAATGGATTAGAATCCAAAACCCTACCATATGTTGTCTTCAAGAAACACACATGAGGCGGGTTGACACCCACAAGGTCAGAATTAAAAGATGGAGTAAGACCTTCTGGGCTTCAACTGATAGAAAGAAGGCAGGAGTGGTAATCATGATATCTGATAAAGCCAATGCAAAAATAGACCTGATCAAAAGGGATAGGGAAGGTAATTATATTTTGTTAAAAGGGACTATAGACAATGAGGAAATATCATTAATCAATATGTATGCACCAAATAATATAGCACCCAAATTTCTAATGGAGAAACTAGGAGAATTGAAGGAAGAAATAGACAATAAAACCATACTAGTGGGAGACTTAAACCAACCATTATCAAATTTAGATAAATCAAATCAAAAAATAAATAAGAAAGAGGTAAAAGAAGTGAATGAAATCTTAGAAAAATTAGAATTAATAGACATATGGAGAAAAATAAATAGGGATAAAAAGGAATACACCTTCTTCTCAGCACCACATGGCACATTCACAAAGATTGACCATACATTAGGTCACAGAAACATAGCACACAAATGCAGAAAAGCAGAAATAATGAATGCAGCCTTCTCAGATCACAAGGCAATAAAAATAATGATTAGTAATGGTACATGGAAAACCAAATCTAAAACCAATTGGAAATTAAACAATATGATACTCCAAAACCGTTTAGTTATATGTTGGTGATGGAGTACTATTGTGCTAAAAGGAATAATAAAGTGGAGAAGTTCCATGGAGACTGGAACAACCTCCAGGAAGTGATGCAGAGCGAGAGGAGCAGAACCAGGAGAACATTGTACACAGAGACAAACACACTGTGGTATCATCGAACGTAATGGACTTCTCCATTAGTGGTGGTGTAATGTCCCTGAACAACTTGCAGGGACCCAGGAGAAAAAAACACCATTCATAAGCAAAGGATAAACTATGGGAGTGGAAACACCGAGAAAAAGCAACTGCCTGAATACAGAGGTTGAGGGGACATGACAGAGGATAGACTCTAAATGAACACTCTAATGCAAATACTATCAACAAAGCAATGGGTTCAAATCAAGAAAACATCTAATGCCCAGTGGACTTACGCGTCGGCTATGGGGGGGGGGGGGGGGGGGAGGAAAAGAAAATGATCTATGTCTTTAACGAATAATGCTTGGAAATGACCAAATAAAATATATTTAAAAAAAAAAAGACTCAATATCTTCATCCGCAAATGAGGGAATTAGACTAGATCGCCTCTAAGACTCCTTCTAGCTCTAGATCTAGGATCCTGTGACTCTTGCTGCAAACTTTCCATAAATTCTCCATGGGGGAATCCTCTTGAATTTTTGAAGACTTCTTGACAAATCTATTGACATTATGTCATTACCAATAGACCAATAGACTATCTATTATTTACCCTACTCTCACTACATGATTAATTCTCCTCATTTTCCAGTCATATGTCTCTCTAATAATATCTTTTATTCTTCTTTTCCCATAGATTCTTAATATGTGACAAATTCCTTAAATTCTACTGAGACCATTCATTTTCTTCTGGGTGAAACAGTTGTGGTATGCCAAGACTCAAGGCCATGGAGCATCACCAGAAGATTACTGGTGTGTTTATGTGTGTGTATTTTAATGAGACATAATAACACACTGTTGATAAAGCTACAAATTGATGTGAACATAAGCAAGTCACTTAATTTCCCTGAACTTCAGTTCCCCAGCAATAAAATGAGGGAGCTGGACTAGATCATTCCTGAAATCTCTTCAAGTTCGAGATCTCTGAACTTCTATGATCCTGTGAGTCATTCCAGAAATTAATTTAGAATGGTGCAAGAAAAGTCACCAAACTATTCATATTCTTTGACCTAGAAATATCTGTAAAGGTCATTTACCCTAAGAAAATGAATAATAAAAAACAAGTCCCATATAAAATGAAATATTCATAGCAACATTTTGTAGTAGGAAAGAACTAGAAACAAAATGGGTGCCCATAAATTGGAAAACAACTAAATAAACTGTGGCACATGAATCTTATAGAATGTTAGTAATCTTTAAGAAACAAGGAATTCAGAGTACCATAGTAAGACTTGTGAAGCAATGCCAAGTGAAGAAGATAGGGAATAAGCAACAATATAAACAATTATTATAATGCCAACAATACCGTTGAAAAAAGCAGCTTGATTTCTGGAGAATTGTAATGAAAGATATCATTCTTATAATAATGGTAAGGAAAAATATTTTCTTCTTCTCCATAAACAGCTGAAAGCTATGGGTATGGATACAGTATACATTGTCAGATAGAGTCACTGTGTCTTTAATCTTTGCTTAAATATTTTCCTTTATTACAATGAGGAATATTGTTTAGGGTAAATAATTGTGGTATAAAACCAAGAAGCAATGATTTTTAAAAAATTTAAGGATTTTCGTTTCATGGAGAAAAGCTGGAATCATTAAAAGAACTGTGAACTTTCCCAGTCTCCTCCTCCTCTACAATTCTGGTGTTAGTTCATTGCCTGGCTATCAAATCTCTCCAAGCTATATGAGCGGAAGGATCAGTTCTACAAGCTGTTCATCCAACTATATATGATAATCTCAATGACGGATATTTTTCTTCCACTTTGGTTTTCCTGTGATCACATTTCTCATTTTGATTTTTATAAAATATTCAGACTTGCTCCAATAGGCAAAATGTCATCTGTAATCAGGAGCACTAAGAAAATATCACTAGCTAAAAAGAATACCTTTTTCCAATAAATTATGTGCTGGACATTCTGAATAACTGTGGTTCTAAAAGAAACCTTTGGTTTTTACAGCTCCCTATATTATGCCTCATTTGATATTAATAACTTGAAAGTTGAACTAAGATTCTTTTGAAAAATTTTGTATGATTTTTGACATATACACAGGATATGTTGGAGGAGAGCCTTTCTTTTTAAACCCTTACCTTCTGGCTTAAAATCAATGTTAAGTATCAGTTACAAGGCAGAAGAGCATTAAGAGCTAAGCAATTGGGGTTTAGTGACCTTCCCAGGATCACATAGCTAGGAAGTTTCTGAGAATAGATTTGAACCCAAGACTTCCAGTCTCCAGGCTTGATTCTCTATTTACTAAGCCACCTAATTAGCCCAGAGGAGAGTCTTTTTAGGCAACCTTTTGTTCTATTAGCTTAAAGCATAGTTATAGTCAACAATAAATAAACAATAGAACCTTTTATTTTTTACACTTTTTAGTCAACTATTTTATTATAAAAATATTATCATCATAGAATAATGTTTGTGAAATTTTGCCTTTTCCTTTCCCATATCTTCAAGGGTGCCTTTCATAATCTGCATATCATTCTTTCTAATAAAGACTTTATATAAATTGGGAAAGTAGGCAGATAGATGTACTTATATTTTTATAACAATAATATCTGTTTTATTTATAAATGTTTGGTCACTCTTTTTCTGATAACCTGAGAATAGATCCTTCAACACCCTGAAAATTGTATCACCTACAATATGTATATTTAGTCTAGTTGTTTTTATCATATTTGTTTCTTTGGGTGCAATTTCTACTTCCTTATATATCATATCAAGAACTGTGATAGTAGATAACTAGGAACTATCATTGATATCATTGATATCTATAACAACATTTGTTATAGAAATCCTAGCCGATTTATTTTTCACATTTTTTTACTGTTCTCTTTCAAGTTTTATCCTTAAATACCTTAATACTTTCCATTAGATTCATGCACCACAATTTGTTCCATCATTTTCTAATCAGTGGAATGTAGGAGGTACAGAAGCATGGGAGAGAGTCATGAAAAATGCCTGAATTTCTTGTGCAAGGAACAGCAAGGGGGCCAGTATCATCAGGCTATAGAATACAAGGAAGGGATTAAGAGTTAAGAAAGCTGGAAAGGAAAGGAAAGACCGGTTCACAAAGAGCCTTAAAAGTCAAAGGATTACTACTAGGTCTATATTCCAAAGAGATTTTTTTAAAGGGGGAGGGGACCTATTTGTACAAATATATTTATAGCAGCTCTTTTTGTGTTGGAAAGGATTAGAAATTGAAGGAATGTCCATCAATTGTGGAATAACTAGTACAAGGTATGGTATATGATGATGATGGAATACTACTGTGCTGTAAGAAATATTGAACAGGATGATTTCAGAAAAAGACTGAAAGACCTACATGAACTGATGCAGAGTGAAATAAGCAGAACCAGGAAAACATTATGCACAGTAACAATAGAATGTACACTGATCATCTGTGTAAGATTTAGCTACTCTCGACAACACGATTGAGGACCATTCTGAAGGACTTAGAACAAAAAATGCTATCCACCTCCAGAGAAAGAACTATTAGAGATGGAATGCAGATCAGAGCATGCAATTTTTCATTTAAATTTATTTGTGTTCTTATTTGGGGGTTTTAATTTTATATGAGAGTTCTATTACAACAATGACCAATATGGAAGTATGTTTTGTATGATAATACATTTAAAACCCAGATCAAATTGCTTACTATCTACAAGATAGAGGAAGGAAAAAGAGGGAGACAATTCGGATCTCAAAATTTTAGAAAACATGTGGGAAATTGTCATTACATATAATTGGGGAAATAAAATATCTTTGACTAAAAAATCATATGTAATTCTTTCAGGGGATAGAATGTAATGGGGTTTCTTGTTTTTTCTAGTATCTAGCATGCAATAGATACTTAATAAATGCTTTTAAATAAATGAGTGATACAATGGAGAGTCATAGATCTGAGGTCCAAAATGCCAGGTTTAAATCCCAGTTGTGACACTTTCTAGGTATGTGGCAAACACTAATCTAGACTTTATTGCTAAGGAAATTAGGCACCTACTCATCCCCTTTTTGCTGAGCAAGTGAGGCTTTCCTAGAAAGACTATTTGAGTGCTTCCTTGCATGACTCTTTTTCAGGGTTTCTACCAAGGTTTCTTCCACATCCTCAGACATGAGGTCTATCCATTGTCCCACAGTCATCTAAAAAAGGGTAGTTTTTCCTAACTCTGGACTTAATTTTAGTCAGTTATAGACTCCCCTATTAAGGACTTTGGACTTGGATCCTATTGTGGCAGAATCATAGAAGGAATCTTGGCGTGACTTCTCTTATCCCAGCCTTAGAGAAGGCCCCAACCTAGAATTCCCTTTGAGAAATGGTACTGTTAGAACCTTGCAACTCAGTGTCCAGGCTCATGTATTGGACATAGAGGCCCAGTTGGTCACAGTATGGCCATATTTTGAAGAATTCATCACTATGTAACTTCTAATGGTTGACTCTTCACTTTCTTCAACCTTCTCCCTAGATTCTGTTTCCTATGTTGAACCCAAGATTAAAGATATTGGTGGGTCATCAACCTGGACAAAAGTCAAACAAGTGGTAAAAAGAACAGATAGAAGAAGAAATCCAATTAGATAATGATGTAACAGAGATTAAAGAGAAAATGTTTGGAACAGTGGAACAAGCTACAAAGAAAGAGGAAGAAACAGAACTGGCAAAAGTCTGCAATACACAAACTGTAAATGAATTCACTGAAGCATATGAGCAAACAACAGAAGGGTCCAATGGGGACAAAAATGCAATAACAGAGAACATTCAAATTATCAGACCTCCTGGAGACAATGACTCTGAAAGCAGGGATGATATTACAAAAGAAAATACCAATGACACAATAGAAAAGTCAACCTTAAATCCTTATGCAGAAGAATTCCAACCAATAGTAACAGCACAAGAAAAAGCAACCCAGAGGAAAAGCATCCCAAAGGAAAAGATTTTAAACCAGCCCAGAGGAAAAGCATCAAGAAAAGATGCTAAAGACAAGAAACAAAGAGGAAAAGCTGAAATGGACAGTTAAGACTGAACTTTGTAAATTTGTTTCTATTAGAAGAGGACAAATCAAAAATGAGACATATGTAAGACTGAGTGTGTTGAAATAATAAAACAAAAGTAATTTCACATATTAGGTAAATAGCATGCATCACTACATAACATGGAAGAAAGAAGAGATCCATCAGTCAACATGAGAAGTGGAAATCTGAAGAAACTTGATAAGTATTAATTCAACACAACACTAGTAGACACAAAACACAAAATCACTAGCATATTGAGAGACCTTGTTTATATAAATAACTGTCTGAAATTGTATTTATGCAAAATGTAAATATATATATAGTTAGTTCCATAAGGTCTTAGGCAAATAGAAAGATCAATAGATATTTCTATTTGACTGAAATCATGATGTGGAACAATGTGTATTGTTGTATTATATGTAAATAATTTCTGTAAATAAGGTATTAGTTTTAGTTAATGTAGAGTAAGTAGCATTAGCACTAAGATTCAAATTTTTTATAATAGTTTTGTTCAAAATTTATTGTACTAAATTTCTTGTAAAACCCCCAAACTACCCTTGCCCAAACTTTCCTGATAAGAATTCCTTAGAGCAGATTTACTAAATTGGTAACTATCATATAAATAAGTGACCTTGGGAAGGTTACAACAAAAAAGGGGACAATTGTGGAAAGGAAACTAGACTGACAGTTGGTGGGGGAAGGGGCATCTGGGAGTGGCAGTTAGGTCTTGTGACTAGCACTTCCTGCCTGCGGGGCTCTTCTTCCTTCCTGGTGTTGAAGGAGAGAGAAGCTCATTCAGCCCAGTCTGGAGTGGTGAGCCTCTTTTTGGTTCAGCCTGAAGATTCAGGCCCATTCATCTCAGACCTTGTTGCTTTCTGTGTACTGCTAAGATTCTGAATTAGACAAAGCAAGGACTGATATACAGTAGACGGGAGTGGGACAAACCCTCCGCCAGCCTCTGGGGCCTGGCCTCAGGTCTGAAGCTGAGAAAAAACTCCAATCCCAACTGGTTATTAAACTGTATATTATTTGAATTTGCACTCATATAAGTGGACTATCTTTTCTGGTCATAGAGGGAGCTGAACTTCAGTTCAGTCATTCCAGGACAAACAGGCCTTATCATACCCCTGCTGTTTCCTCTCAGCAGGGGTCTTCTCTCCCTCCTTTGACTCATCAAGCAATATACCCTCTCTCCCCTTAACTCCTCCATACCCTGCTACAAACCTCCCATTATTCCCCTGTTTTCTAATCCTCCATTTCCTTTCCCAATAAACATTATACTTCTTGTGCCCCCTACCTCAGTAATCTTGTTCATTACCTTAGTTTCAATTACCATTCTTATACAGGCAGTCTTGACTATTCTCTAAGCTCCAGACCCACCCATATTTTCAAATGGCCACAAAATATTTCTAGATGGATTTCCATTCTTAACCTCAGGGTGTCCAAGACTAAGTTCATTATCCTCATCCTAAAACCCTCTGCTTCTTTCTGACTTTACTATTTGTTTGTGACATCAGCATTTAACCTACCATGTTCATCATCCTGGGGGTATTACAGAATTAAGAACTAGAAGATACCTTAAAGGTCATCCAGTCCAATCTCCCATTTTTAAAGATAAGGAAACTAAGGTTCAATAAATAGGTTAAGTAACTTTACCTTCTCTCACATAGGTTGTAAGTGGCAATACTTGGTTTTTGACTCTTCCTTTTTCCTGACCTCTCACAGCTAATCAATTACCAATTTCTTTTTTTTTTTAACCCTTACCTTCCACCCCTGAATCAATACTGGGTATTGGTTCCAAGGCAGAAGAGTGATAAGGACTGGGCAATGAGGGCTAAGTGACTTGCCCAGGGTCACCCTGCTAGGAAGTGTCTGAGATCAGATTTGAACCCAGAACCTCCCATCTCTGGGCCTGGCTCTCAATCCACTGAGCCACCCAGCTGC
Organism: Monodelphis domestica; assembly: GCF_027887165.1. Classification (NCBI taxonomy): domain Eukaryota; kingdom Metazoa; phylum Chordata; class Mammalia; order Didelphimorphia; family Didelphidae; genus Monodelphis; species Monodelphis domestica. Next base: position 424,832,235 of record NC_077229.1, read on the forward strand.
CCCCCAATTACCAATTTCTGCTGATTCATCTTACAACTATCCATTCCTCTCTATTCCTTTGCCTACTGCAATAACTACCTATCTAGTGCCCCCAATTCTCTCTCCCTTTCAATCTATTCTTACCACTACCGGAATAATCTTTCTTATACATAATATGGTCATGTCATTCTCCCACTCAAAAATCTTCAGTGGCTCTCTCCTGCCTGGCATTTAAAGCCCTTTATCTGATGAAACTAATGTAATATATTACTTTCCTGCAAGCACTCTCCTATATAGTCAGTTCTCTGACTCCTAAACATACACTGTGCTTACTTGTCCCTGTGCCTTGGCTCAGGATGTTCCCCATGTCTAGGAATGCCCTCCCTCCCCTTCTTTACCTGTGGAATTTCTACCCATCCTTCAAAGCCCAAAGTCAACTCCATCCTGAAGCTAGTTCTTAATCTTCTGGTTGATAATGGCCTTCTACCTCTGTATTTCACAAAACTTTCTAATCCACTCATTAGGTAATATCATGTATTAAGTTATATGTGTTCATGTCTTATATAGTATATGCTCCATGATGTCAAGGACTGTGTCTCATATAGATTTTGTAGCAGCCCCAGCGCCAAGCAGTGTCCTGTACAGGGCAGGCATTTTTTAAAGGTTGGGTGAAACAAAATGAAGCTTAATTAAATTCAAAAAATGGGAGAGAGGTGGCACTAGCTGAATATATGACACAGACATTCATTTCTTACTAATTTGATGTTTCTAAAAAAAATTCAAAGCAGTATAGTATAGAGCTATCATCAGATCTCAAAGAAGGCACAGTACATCAGATAAAACAAACTCACTTAAGTCTTAACCATTTCTTTTATATGCTACCATCACTACATTCTTGAATTTCCTTACTAAACAGAAAGTGAAAACCATTACTTTCATTTTTTTTAAACTGTAGCATTAGGGGCAGTGGGGTAGCTCAGTGGATTGAGAGCCAGGCTTAGAGATGGGAGGTTCTAGGTTCAAATCTGGCCTCAGACACTTCCCAGCTGTGTGACCCTGGGCAAGTCACTTGACCCCCATTACCTAGCCCTTACCACCCTTCTGCCTTGGAACCAATACACAGTATGGATTCCAGGGTGGAAGGTAAGGGTTTAAAAAAAATTTTTTTAAAAACCTGTAGCATCAGCTTGGAAAGCCATCTTTTTCTTTGTTTTATACCATTTCCATCTAATAGTAGAAGTTAGTATGTGGATAGGTATACTTTTCTCAGGCTCTTTGCTGATCCAGGCAGTACACATCTTGGCCATTTTCTATTTTCTATTCCTTTGCCTCTTTACTCAGACCATTGCATATGAGCTCAATCCCTAGCATTGGTTTTTTTCATGTTTGGGGAAGTAGTTGCAATTATGCCTCCATCTAGCATCGCAGCTAAGGAATTTGCTGGTTTCTTATTGCCTCTCCCCTTCCCATGATCCTAGAATAGTCTCCTTCTCTTCAGAGTGAGAAAAGTCATGAGATCTAGTGAAAATGCAACCAACTGGGAGTCGGGAGATCTGGGTTCCAACCCCAGCTCCTGTACTTATTTGTCATACCATTATTGATGAGTTACTTCATCTCTGAGTTGCACTTTCATCTAAAAATGAGAAAGCTGAATCAGAAGACTTTGGAGATCCCTTCTAGCACTTATACCTCTAAGGAACATCCAGGATTTGATATAAAAGAGAAAATTTGAGCATTTGATTACTTCTGGGATCATAGTATCATAGATTTAGAAGGGACCTTGGAGATTATCTAGTCCAACTTCATCATTTACAAATAGGAAGAATGAAGATGACAAAGGCAGGGGTCTGCTTCGTTAACTCCCTCCCCTCCCTCATTAGAGAAGGCATCATTTAACAACAAGATATACGTTATAGCTACAACTCTGTCTTACTTATTTCTATTTCTCGATTCTTTCTCTGGAGCTAGACACACTAAGTTTTCTTATCTGAAAAAGGAGATGACAATGTTTTCACAGCCTACTTCTTGGAGCTAAAGAAGACCAAATGAAATAATGTCTACAAAAGTGCTATGCATGTAAAGGATTATGAGGGCATTTTCATTTGTCATTTTGGTTCCCACACTATAAAACCTGCTTTGCTACATTTCCCTAAACTGAGGGCTTAGTATTTTGAGCCCTGCCATAGCATGTTATTCTAGGGATCACATATGCATGATTTAAACCAGAATACTGGCTGAATGAAGAGAGATTATGCAGCAAATTTTACAGATTTCTAAAAGGGAGTTCTACAATTGACAATTTCAGATTTTAGTGTTTTGCTTTAAAGATTCATAACGTAGAGCTGGGAAGAAACCCTGAGTTCATCTAGTTCAACATCTTTACATTAAAGAAGAGGAAGCTGTGGCAAAGAGAAGTTAAATAACTTATCCAAGGATTGCAGATAACCAATGTCAGTGCTGGCTCAAGAACTGAAGTCTCTTCATTAACAGCCCAGTGATCTGTCCACCTTTTCTTCTCCAGGATGAGGAATTTGAGGCAGAAAGAGGTTCAGTTGCCCTGCAAAATTTTTCAAGAGGTTTTGATAAGAAACTAGCCCCAGAAATCTATTCAGACACCAATAAAAGCTATAAATTGACAAATTATTTTAGTCTGAAGCTAGTGACTGAATTATTTTATTGTGGTCAAACAATGTTATATTTTTAATAGCCACAAAGGAAGAAGGAACCTTCGAAGTCCTAAACCTGAGTATAAAATATCCCCTTCCACATAAATGGTCAGTGGGCAGCTAGGTAGTTAAGTAGGTAGACATCATGGACTGGAGAGCAGAGGGCCTGCCCTGAAATATGGCCTCAGACACTTCCTTGCTATGTCACTTTGAGCAAGTCTTTTAACCCCACATTGTCCAGCCCTTACTACTCTTCTGCCCTAAAACTGATGCTTTGTATGAATTCTAACATTCGGGTAAAGGGTTTTTTTTTTTAAATAAAATAAAATCAATGGTCATTCTTCAGCAAATAGGTGACACAGTAAGTGGAGAGCTAGGCCTAGAGTTGAGAGGATCTTGGTTCAAAGTTGACCTCAGACACTTTCTAGATATTTGATCCTGGACAAATCACTTATCCCCATTTGCCTGGCCCTTGCCCTTCTGTCCTTGAGTTGTAACTAGGACAGAAAGTAAGAGCTTTAAAAAATCAATAGTCATTCTTCTTTCTCTTTAAAAAATTTTTTTTTTTTAGAACTCTTACCTTCCATCTTGGAGTCAATACTGTGTATTGGTTCCAAGGCAGAAGAGTGGTAAGGGCTAGGCAATGGAGGTCAAGTGACTTGCCCAGGGTCACACAGCTGGGAAGTGTCGGAGGTCAAATTTGAACCCAGGACCTCCCATCTCTAGGCCTGACTCTCAATCCACTGAGCTACCCAGCTGCCCCCTCTTTAAAATTTTTAATGAGCGAACCAACTACATACCAAGGCAACTCCGATTTCAATTAAGTTTTTCTTTACAAGTTCAAATCTACCTCTCCCAGCTCATTGGTATGGGACTCTCTCCTTCTTAGTGAAGATGAATATCCTGCCCTGTGTGAGGGATCAGGCAGAGCTGAAAAGCAGTGAAAGAATTCTTAAAGAATTCTTGAACAATCCCCTTTGAGACTTTTCAAAGCTAGTCCCTGTCAGGTTCTTTAAGCTTCAAATCTTCTTTAAGACTCTTGAAGAGTCAAATCACTTCAGTCATTTTTGGATTCCAACTTCAATAAAGAAAATGGAAAAAGCCAAACCCAACCCCATTACAGAGCGATGAAGGAAAAGACTCTGGAAATACATGAGAGAGGCTGGCAATTTTCATCATGTCCCTATCCCAAGCTTGCTACCTAGAGATTTCAGGGAGTTTCTCCTTGGGAGGGATCCAGGACACTCTCTCCCTCCCAATAAGAGAGTTCTTCCATTCGGTACAGTCTGGTATCTATCTTCTCTGGTGTCTGTTTGACTACCAATTTAGATAAACTGGGTTTTGTTTGTTTGTTTGTTTTCTATTTGCTGTGTGTGTCCATTGCCAAACTGGTATCAGGCAGGAAAGGGGTCAAGCTTTGGATACAAAACTTGGGGTCCTCCTTCCCTCAATAATAACAAAGAGAGCAGCAGTTAGGGGGAACCGGATCATATCTTAGACTGACAATATTTAAGGGAGCAGGTAGATATAATTCTACTCTGATTCCCCCTCTCCCTCTAAAGACAACAGAGTGATGGCTTCCAGACCCAAACTCTTGCTTCCTTTCCTGGAAGGAATAAAAACCTCCCTTGGAGAGGGGTTGAGGCAGAAGATATTAGAGATGTCTATATTGCATCTTTTCAAGCCACACAACAGGAGCTGCCTACTCCATGCTACATGGGAGCTCTTCTTTATATCTTTATATCTACTTATCTGAGAAACTTGATCCAAAGATTTTTTTTTCCAAGCAAAACAATATAAAACCCATTTTTATGTGGCAGTCTATAAAATACCAGAATTTGTTGTGTTCTCCTTAAGTCTTTCTTTTCCTTAAGAAAAAGGCATTCCCCATTCCTTCATTATACATTTTGTCAAAGTCCTTTAGGAAGGTAGCAGGAGTCAAAGGACCTGGGTTCAAATTTTACCTCAAATTTTACTTACATCCTCTGTGACCTTGGGCAAGTCACTTAACTTCCCTGGACCCAAGTTAAATCAATTATAAAATTAAGGCATTGAGCTAGATTGCCTGTGAAGTGCCTTCCGGGCTTAGATCTATGATCCTGTGACCATCCTGATTATACTTCTCTGGTTGCTCTCCAATTGAACAATGTCCACCTTAAAATTGGTGCACAGAGTGGAACCAAAAGTGATCTGACCTCAAGAGAGTACTATAAAACTTTCACCTTCCTCATTTTGGACACTATGCCTCTTTTAATTCTGCCTTAAGTTATATTAGCTTTTTTGGGCTGCTGAGTCACATTCATTGAAAATGCATTCCACAAAAACCTCCAAATATTTTTCACAAGCCATTGTCTAGCTGTATCTCCCTGATCCTGCAACTATGAAATCAGTTTTCTAAACCCAGATGTAAAACATTTATTCCTATTCAATTTCACCTTGTTCAATTTGTTCCATTGTTCTAGAATCCCCCCCCCTTTTTTTTTTAGGAAAACACACAGACCAGTTTTATCTTCATTCCTCTCTAGCTCCATTATCTGGACTTTCCGTATCACACCCCAGAAGCCTCCTCATCCTGGAACTTCACTCCACCCTTGGACTTCTCATATGGAATATTCTTTGCCCCAAGGTCTCTGATTAACTGGTTCCTCCCAGAACTTCCATTTAAAAGAAAACGCCCAGGTTAGTCATGTCTTCATTACTCTCCAGACTCCACTCCTCACTCTCCAAGAATCCTCCACCAAAGTCCCTTCCTGTACACCTTGAGCTCCTTTATACATTCTGTTAATGTAATGTCTTCCTCCAGTAGAATATAAGCTCTTTTAGGGCAGGAACTTTTTTTTTCCTGCTTATATTTGTATTCCCAGCACTTAGTACAGTTCCTGTCATATAGTAGAATTTAATGAATGCTCCTTGACTTCTGGCTTTTTTTAAACATTAATTTGTTTTGAGTTCTAAATTCTTTCTTCCCTTGCCCCTTCCCCACCCATTAAAAGGCAAACAATATGATACTCATTACCCGTGTAAAGTCATGCAAAACATATTTCCATATTAACCATGCTGCTCCTCACCACCCTAAAAAATAAGAAAAATAAAGTGGGAAAAAATACACTTCCATCTGTACTCAGAATTTGTTGGTTCTCTTTCAATAAGTAGATAGCATTTTTCATTTATGAGTTCTTTGGAATTGTTATTGATCAGAGTAGTTAAGTCTCTCACAGTAGATTATCATTACAATATTGCTATTACAACTTCCGGTTAAGATGGCGGCTTAGAGAAAGCTAAAGTTCAGATCTCCGGAAAACCCTTCCCGACCGATCTCAAACTATAAGCTCCTAAGGCGCCAAAATTCAAAACGATCAACAGCACAGACCCTGGGAACCCTCCTCCTGGACCTGGACCCGGTTCAAAAGGTACGGCTCCCCTCAAAAGCCAGAACCCGAGATCACTCGGACCTCAGGGGTAGGAGCGCAGAGTCCAAGGCTCCGGGAAGCCGCAGCCCGGCCTGGCTCAGAGAGCAGGGTCCTCGGAACAACAACCCTCAGGGCCTTCTACCCGAGTCCCAGTGAAAGTTACTGCCTGGGGCTCTCGCTGCAGAGAGCTGGTCGAAACAACAGCAACCCTCAGGGCGGGCAAGACAGCCTCACGGGCTGGATCCTGCTATCCAAGTCTCAGTGAAAGTCCTTGCCCTCGGAGCTTGGGAAAGCTGCAGCCCATCCCCCCGCAGGCCTGCGAAACAGCCTCACGGCCAGCGATTCGGAAGGCAACTTCCGGAAAGCGAGCGAGGGGGGGGGGGGGGCGGGGGGGGGAAGTGTGGCCTCGTGGTCCGACCCTTCCATTCCAGTTCCAGTGAGGCATATTCAGTTTAACCCAGGGAAAGCTCATAGACAATCTGCCCAGGACTAAAGCCTCTGAACACCAGACAGAGATAAGAAAAGCTAATCCTCCACATTCAGAGATGGCAAACTCCACAGAAGCACAGAAGCCCCAAAATACCAAGAAAAATAAGAAGAAAGGGGCGACTTTGGACACATTCTATGGAGCCAAAATACAAAATACAGAGCAGATAGAAGAAGATATACAAGAAAATGCTCCAAAATCTTCCAAAGGAAATAGAAACTCTCCACAAACCCATGAAGAATTTGAATCAGAAATGACCAAAAAGATGGAAGCCCTCTGGGAGGAAAAGTGGGAAATAATGCAAAAGAAATTCACGCATCTACAAAACCAGTTTGACCAAACTGTAAAAGAAAACCAGGCTTTAAAGCAAGAACTAATAAAGCAAAGCCAAAACGCCAAGAAATTAGAAGAGAACATAAAATATCTCACCGACAAAGTGATAGATCTGGAAAATAGAGGGAGAAGAGAGAATTTAAGAATAATTGGACTCCCAGAAAAGCCAGAAATAAACACCAAACTGGACATGGTGATACAAGATATAATCAAAGAAAATTGCCCAGAGATTCTAGAACAAGGGGGCAATACAGCCACTGACAGAGCTCACAGAACACCTTCTACACTAAACCCCCAAAAGACAACTCCCAGGAACGTAATTGCCAAATTCCAAAGCTATCAAACAAAAGAAAAAATCCTACAGGAAGCCAGAAAAAGACAATTTAGATATAAAGGAATGCCAATCAGGGTCACACAAGACCTTGCAAGTTCTACTCTGAATGATCGTAAGGCATGGAACATGATCTTCAGAAAGGCAAGAGAGCTGGGTCTCCAACCAAGAATCAGCTACCCAGCAAAACTGAATATATACTTCCAAGGGAAAGTATGGGCATTCAACAAAATAGAAGACTTCCAACTCTTTGCAAAGAAAAGACCAGAGCTCTGTGGAAAGTTTGATACCGAAAATCAAAGAGCAAGGAATACCTGAAAAGGTAAATATTAAGGAAAGGGGAAAAATGTTATCTTCTTCTTTTACTCAAACTCTCTTCTATAAGGACTACATTTATATCAATCTATGTATACTAACATGTGGGGAAAATGTAATATATAAATAGGGGGTAAAGAAAGACCAAATAGAATAATGGTTCTCACACAAAGATTCACATGGGAAGGGGAGGGGAAGAAAACTCCTATAAGAAGGAGAGGAAGAGAGGGGGGGAGGTTTACTTAAACCTCAATCTCAGGGAAATCAACTCTGAGAGGGAAAAACATCCAGATCCATTGGGATCTTGAATTCTATCTTACCCAACAAGGGTAAGGAGAAGGGAAAACCAAGGGGGGGAGGGGGAGAGGGAGAACAAAAAGGGAGGGAAAGAGAGGGGGGAGGGGGAGGGAAGAAAAAGGGAGGGACTAAAAAGGGAAACATCAAGGGAGGGGACAAGGGGGACTGATTCAAAGTAAATCACTGGACTAAAAGGTAGAGCCGAAGAAGAAAAGGTTAGAATTAGGGAAGGCAATCAAAATGCCAGGGAGTCCACAAATGACAATCATAACTTTGAACGTGAATGGGATGAACTCACCCATAAAACGTAGACAAATAGCAGAATGGATTAGAATCCAAAACCCTACCATATGTTGTCTTCAAGAAACACACATGAGGCGGGTTGACACCCACAAGGTCAGAATTAAAGGATGGAGTAAGACCTTCTGGGCCTCAACTGATAGAAAGAAGGCAGGAGTGGTAATCATGATATCTGATAAAGCCAATGCAAAAATAGACCTGATCAAAAGGGATAGGGAAGGTAATTATATTTTGTTAAAAGGGACTATAGACAATGAGGAAATATCATTAATCAACATGTATGCACCAAATAATATAGCACCCAAATTTCTAATGGAGAAACTAGGAGAATTGAAGGAAGAAATAGACAATAAAACCATACTAGTGGGAGACTTAAACCAACCATTATCAAATTTAGATAAATCAAATCAAAAAATAAATAAGAGAGGTAAAAGAAGTGAATGAAATCTTAGAAAAATTAGAATTAATAGACATATGGAGAAAAATAAATAGGGATAAAAAGGAATACACCTTCTTCTCAGCACCACATGGCACATTCACAAAAATTGACCATACATTAGGTCACAGAAACATAGCACACAAATGCAAAAAAGCAGAAATAATGAATGCAGCCTTCTCAGATCACAAGGCAATAAAAATAATGATTAGTAATGGTACATGGAAAACCAAATCTAAAACCAATTGGAAATTAAACAATATGATACTCCAAAACCGTTTAGTTAAAGAAGAAATCATAGAAACAATTAATAATTTCATCGAGGAAAATGACAATGGCGAAACATCCTTTCAAACCTTTTGGGATGCAGCCAAAGAGGTAATCAGAGGTAAATTCATATCCCTGAATGCTTATATTAACAAACAAGGGAGAGCAGAGATCAATCAATTGGAAATGCAATTGAAAAAACTCGAAAGCGATCAAATTAAAAACCCCCAGCAGAAGACCAAATTAGAAATCCTAAAAATTAAGGGAGAAATTAATAAAATTGAAAGTGATAGAACTATTGATTTAATAAATAAGACAAGAAGCTGGTACTTTGAAAAAACAAACAAAATAGACAAAGTACTGGTCAATCTAATTAAAAAAAGGAAGGAAGAAAAGCAAATTCACAGCATTAAAGATGAAAAGGGGGACAGCACCTCCAATGAGGAGGAAATTAAGGCAATCATTAGAAATTACTTTGCCCAATTATATGGCAATAAATACACCAATTTAGGAGAAATGGATGAATATATACAAAAATACAAACTGCCTAGACTAACAGAAGAGGAAATAGAATTCTTAAATAATCCCATATCAGAAATTGAAATCCATCAAGCCATCAAAGAACTTCCTAAGAAAAAATCCCCAGGGCCTGATGGATTCACCTGTGAATTCTATCAAACATTCAGAGAACAGTTAATCCCAATACTATACAAACTATTTGACATAATAAGCAAAGAGGGAGTTCTACCAAACTCCTTTTACGACACAAACATGGTACTGATTCCAAAACCAGGCAGGTCAAAAACAGAGAAAGAAAACTATAGGCCAATCTCCCTAATGAATATAGATGCAAAAATCTTAAATAGGATACTAGCAAAAAGACTCCAGCAAGTGATCAGAAGGATCATTCACCATGATCAAGTAGGATTCATACCAGGGATGCAGGGCTGGTTCAATATTAGGAAAACCATCCACATAATTGACCACATCAACAAGCAAACCAGCAAGAACCACATGATTATCTCAATAGATGCAGAAAAAGCCTTTGATAAAATACAACACCCATTCCTATTAAAAACACTAGAAAGCATAGGAATAGAAGGGTCATTCCTAAAAATAATAAACAGTATATATCTAAAACCAACAGCTAATATCATCTGCAATGGGGATAAACTAGATGCATTCCCAATAAGATCAGGAGTGAAACAAGGATGCCCATTATCACCTCTACTATTTGACATTGTACTAGAAACACTAGCAGTAGCAATTAGAGAAGATAAAGGAATTGAAGGCATCAAAATAGGCAAGGAGGAGACCAAGTTATCACTCTTTGCGGATGACATGATGGTCTACTTAAAGAATCCTAGAGATTCAACCAAAAAGCTAATTGAAATAATCAACAACTTTAGCAAAGTTGCAGGATATAAAATAAACCCACATAAATCATCAGCTTTTCTATATATCTCCAACACAGCTCAGCAGCAAGAACTAGAAAGAGAAATCCCATTCAAAATCACCTTAGACAAAATAAAATACCTAGGAATCTATCTCCCACGACAAACACAGGAACTCTATGAACACAACTACAAAACACTCGCCACACAACTAAAACTAGACTTGAACAAATGGAAAAACATTAACTGCTCATGGATAGGACGAGCCAATATAATAAAAATGACCATCCTACCCAAACTTATTTATCTATTTAGTGCCATACCCATTGAACTACCAAAATACTTCTTCACTGATTTAGAAAAAAACATAACAAAGTTCATTTGGAAGAACAAAAGATCAAGGATATCCAGGGAAATAATGAAAAAAAACACATATGATGGGGGCCTTGCAGTCCCTGACCTAAAACTATATTACAAAGCAGCAGTCATCAAAACAATTTGGTACTGGCTAAGAAACAGAAAGGAAGATCAGTGGAATAGACTGGGGGAAAGCGACCTCAGCAAGACAGTATACGATAAACCCAAAGATCCCAGCTTTTGGGACAAAAATCCACTATTCGATAAAAACTGCTGGGAAAATTGGAAGACAGTGTGGGAGAGACTAGGAATAGATCAACACCTCACACCCTACACCAAGATAAATTCAAAATGGGTGAGTGACTTAAACATAAAGAAGGAAACCATAAGTAAATTGGGTAAACACAGAATAGTATACATGTCAGACCTTTGGGAGGGAAAAGGCTTTAAAACCAAGCAAGATATAGAAAGAATCACAAAATGTAAAATAAATAATTTTGACTACATCAAACTAAAAAGCTTTTGTACAAACAAAACCAATATAACTAAAATCAGAAGGGAAACAACAAATTGGGAAAAAATCTTCATAGAAACCTCTGACAAAGGTTTAATTACTCATATTTATAATGAGCTAAATCAATTGTACAAAAAATCAAGCCATTCTCCAATTGATAAATGGGCAAGGGAAATGGATAGGCAGTTCTCAGATAAAGAAATCAAAACTATTAACAAGCACATGAAGAAGTGTTCTACATCTCTTATAATCAGAGAGATGCAAATCAAAACAACTCTGAGGTATCACCTCACACCTAGAAGATTGGCTAACATAACAGCAAAGGAAAGTAATGAATGCTGGAGGGGATGTGGCAAAGCAGGGACATTAATTCATTGCTGGTGGAGCTGTGAACTGATCCAGCCATTCTGGAGGGCAATTTGGAACTATGCCCAAAGGGCGACAAAAGAATATCTACCCTTTGACCCAGCCATAGCACTGCTGGGTCTGTACCCCAAAGAGATAATGGACACAAAGACTTGTACAAAAATATTTATAGCTGCGCTCTTTGTGGTGGCCCAAAACTGGAAAACGAGGGGATGCCCATCAATTGGGGAATGGCTGAACAAACTGTAGTATATGTTGGTGATGGAATACTATTGTGCTCAAAGGAATAATAAAGTGGAGAAGTTCCATGGAGACTGGAACAACCTCCAGGAAGTGATGCAGAGCGAGAGGAGCAGAACCAGGAGAACATTGTACACAGAGACTAACACACTGTGGTATAATCGAACGTAATGGACTTCTCCATTAGTGGCGGTGTAATGTCCCTGAACAACTTGCAGGGATCCAGGAGAAAAAAACACCATTCATAAGCAAAGGATAAACTATGGGAGTGGAAACACCGAGAAAAAGCAACTGCCTGAATACAGAGGTTGAGGAGACATGACAGAGGATAGACTCTAAATGAACACTCTAATGCAAATACTATCAACAAAGCAATGGATTCAAATCAAGAAAACATCTAATGCCCAGTGGACTTACGCGTCGGCTATGGGGGGTGGGGGGGAGGAAAAGAAAATGATCTATGTCTTTAACAAATAATGCTTGGAAATGATCAAATAAAACATATTAAAAAAAAAACAATATTGCTGTTACTATGTACAACATTCTGGTTCCTCTTGCTTCCCGTTGCATCAGTTACCCTTTCTCATTTCTTACAGTATAAGAGTATTCTATCACTATTATATACCACAATTTGTTCAACCATTACCAAATTAATGGGCATCCCCCTCAAGTTCTAATTCTTTGACATCATGAAAAGGTCTGCTATAAAAAAAAGATTTTCTATACCAGAAAGATCTGAACATCACCAATAACCACAATGGTGTCCTTACTGATAAGTCAAGGGGTCTTTGAGAACATTGCTAACAATGGAATTCCAGCTGAACTATTTAAAATCCTAAAAGATGATGCTGTTAAAGTGCTACATTCAACATGTCAACAAATTTGGAAATCTCAATAGTGGCCACTGGATTGGAAAAGATCAGTTTGTGTCCCAGTCCTAAAGAAGAGCAATGCCAAGGAATATTCAAATTAACAAACTTGTTATTTTTATTATTATATTATATATTATATTATTAACAAACTTATGCTTGTTTCACATACCAACAAGGTTATATTTCAGATTCTGCAAAGCTAGGCAATACATGAATCAAGAATTATCAGAAGAGCAAGCTGGTTTTCAAAGAGGCAGAGGAACTAGAGACCAAATTGCCAATATTCACTGGATTATGGAGAAAGCAAAGGACTTCCAGAAAAATATCTACTTCATTGACAATACTAAAGCCTTTGACTATATAGATTACAACAAAATGCGACAAGTCCTGAAAGAGATGGGAATATCAGGTCATCTTTCTTGTCTCCTGAGGAAACTATATGTGGGCCAAGAAGAAACAGTTAAAACTGAACATGGAATAACTAATTGGTTTAAGATCAGAAAAAGGAGTACAACAAAGTTTTACATTATTACCTTCTTTATTTAATTTATATGCAGAGTACATCATGTGAAATCTCAACATGGATGAATCAAAAATCATAATTAAGATTGGCAGGAGAAATATCCCTAATCTCATATACCAGAAAATATCACTCTGATGGCAGAAAGTGAAGAATTTAGAAGCTTCTTGCTGAGAGTGAGAGGAGAGTGTGGGAACTGTCTTAAAGCTTAATATCAAAAAACTAAGATCTTGGCAACTGGTCCTATCACTTCCTAGCAAATAGAGGTAGAAGAATGAAAACAGTGTCAGATTTTATATCCTTGGGCTCAAAAATCACTGCAGATGGCTACTGCAGCCATGAAATTAAAAAATATTTGCTCCTTAGAAGGAAAGCTATGGCAAGTCTATACAGCATACTAAAAAGCAGAGACATCACCTTGCCAGCAAATGTCTGTTTAATCAAAGTTATGGTTTTTCCAGTAGCAATGTATGGCTGTAAGAACTGAACTTTAAGGAAAGCCGAGTGTCGTAGAATTGATGCTCTTGAATTGTGTGGGTCTGGAGAAGACTTTTGAGAGTCCCTCGGACAGCAAGGAGATGAAATCAGTCAAAACTTAAAGAAATCACCTCAGACTATTCATTGGAAGGTCAAAACTGTAGCTGAAGCTTAAATACTTTGGTCACAAAATTAAAAGATAGGGTTCATTGGAAAAGGCCCTTATTTTAGGAAAGATTAAAGGCAAAGGAATAGGGATTGGGGGCAGCTGGGTAGCTCAGTGGATTGAGAGCCAGGTCTAGAGGCGGGAGGTCCTAGATTCAAATCTGGTCTCAGACACTTCCCAGCTGTGTGACCCTGGGCAAGTCACTTGACCCCCATTGCCTAGCCCTTACCACTCTTCTGCCTTGGAACCAATATACAATATTGATTCCAAGACAGAAGCTAAGGGTTTCAAAAAAAAAAGGAATAAGGGACAGCAGAGAATGAGATGGATAGAAATTATCACAGATATAATGAACATGTACTTGGACAGCCTTCAGAAGGTAGAGGAGGATAGAAGGTCCTGGCATACTATAGTCCATGGGGTTGCAAAGAGTATTTATAGGTAGATCCTTTTCCTTTTTCTTTGAGTTATTTGGAATAAAGACTTAATAGTGGTATTGCTGTACCAACAGACCTGCAAAATTGTAGAGTTTTTTAGGCATGGTTTCAAATTGTTCTCCAAAATGTTTGGACTTTTCACAACTTCACCAACAGTGCTTTTGTGCCCCTGTTGAATTCCAGCTTTTAAAGACCATGTTGGACCCTTTTTATTTCATGCAATGTGATAGCCACCTCTCAGGCCAGGTTTTTATCTTGCAAACTTAATAAGAGTGCCTCCATCCAAGTCATTTATAAAAATCTAACCAGCATAAGATCACGGCCAGATCCCTAGAGAATCCCACTTGAGAAGCACTCCATGTTGGTATCCACTCAGTAATGTTTGCATCCATTCAACTAGATCCAAACTCACCTGTGTTTTCATCTAGCCCACATCTCTTCATCTTGTCCATAAGGATAAAAAGACTTTGTTAAATGCTTGCCAAAGTCCGGGCATAATATACTTACAGTATTCTTCTGACCCACCATTGTAGTAAGGCTGCCAAAAAAGGAAACGAAGTGCATGTGCAATGAGCCCTTTATGATGAAGCCATGCTGGCCTATTGTGATTGCCACTTCTTTTTCTAAATGCTCACAAACCTGCCCTTTAATGATATGTTGCAGGATTGTATCAGAAATTATAGCTAAGTTCCTAGTTCTGTTCCTAGACATGATATTTAAATATTCTGTTTAGCATGCAATCAAACAACACGCGATCCCAGCCAGTGTAAAGCTATCAAATCTCTAAGCCATTTGCCTAAGCTTTAGCTCTTAATGTGAACAGAGCTATGATATTAAATCTTCAGAGAGGTTGAATTAAAGAGCTATGATACTAAATTTTCAGAAAGGTTATGACATCTCTATATAGCTCTAGCTAACCAATTTAGTTTACCAGTATCACAGCTTTATAACATCAGAATAGACTTGTGAAATGTCACATTAGATTAGAATGGTCCTAGACTGTACTGCAGAATAAAATCATGGCATTGCAGAATTGAAGGGTCTGAAAGGAGCTTAGAAACAATCTCTTACAAATCAAATTTGTGGCTTAGAAACTGTGAAATTCGGTAAAGCTTGATTCTTAGCAGAGAATTTGTTTAACATTTTTTTTTACATTAAATTTTTAAAAATTCTTTACAAGTATGTAGGGCCCTAAGCAATGGTTCTGGCTACTTGTGATTTGTGTAACTTTGAGCACGAAAATTTCATAGCTGCTCCAAACCTTCCTACTAGGGCTTTATTCTGTTTTCTCCTCTTGGTCACTAGGTTAGGTGACACTGAGTTCTTGAAGGTTATAAGAGCACACATTCTAGTGGGTCCTATCAAGATGGAAATGTTTGAGGTACAGGGAGGCTTGGGTTTTAGGTCTTGGTCCAAGAACCAGCCTACTTAAGTTGAGACTACTCAGTGAAGCCCAGCCACCAAATGGTGGATTTTTAAAGAGCATCTCTTCAGGAGTGCAATCTGCATTGGTGGAAGTAATATCCATGTCTATGAAATTGTCACTCTTCGGTACTTAGCACAGTGCCTAAGTCTGGCACAGAGTAAGGGTTTAATAAATGCTGACTGACTTTGAAGCAAGATTCTAGACTAAATGGGCTGTTTCTTTAAATTGCCAGCCTTCTTGTTTGTCCACGTCCCATTCTTAGATGGTGACTACAGTTCCGTACTGAAAGAACTTGTCATTTTCCACCAAAGATGTGGGATAGAAATAGAAACTTCTGATAAGGAATTTGATAAGGAAAATCCTTTTGACCAAATCCTTTGAAAGAATTTTCTAACTTATAATTGCCTAGAATAGAGGCGTCAAATACATTGAGCAGGACTCTGAGCAGCAGAATCAGAATAAAGGGGTAATTGGGAAATATTTAAGAAAATACATTAAAATACACTAAAAAAAGATACATTACCTTTTAACTCTAAGTCAATATGCAGCAGGGGAGCGGTGGGGTGTGTAATAGATGTGTAAAGACAAGTAAAAAAGCTGAAGGAGAGAGAACATTTTTAAATCAGACCTTTTAAAAACCATGAGGGGAAAAGAAGTTTACAATGATGTTTCAGGAAAAAAAAGTCTTTAAAATATTAAAGCTAGATTACAAATTTAAATAATTCATTGGATAGATACAAGATAAACCCCAAATTTCACTCACTCAGGCACATCACTGTCAAACTTGAAGACTACAAAGATATGGAGTGATTGTATAAGCAACCCAAAAGAAAGGCATTATATAGTTTTACATCATCTATTTAAATGCACAATATTTTTTTTAAACCCTTACCTTCTGTGTATTGGTTCCAAGGCAGAAGAGTGGTAAGGGCTAGGCAATAGGGGTTTAGTGATTTGCCCAGGGTCACACAGCTGGGAAGTGTCTGAGGCCAGATTTGAACCTAGGACCTCCTGTCTCTAGCTCTGGCTCTCAATCCACTGAGCCAGCCAGCTGCCCTTACACAATATTTTTCATGTTAAAGTAATAAAGAATAGAAGCAGCTTTCATATCACATATGAAAAGGATAGATATATAGGATTACATCCCAAAATTAGTTTTCCAAGGAAGTCAAACATTCTTTTTGAAGATAGAATATGGCCATCTAAAAATCCATGTGAATCTGAGAAAATGATATAGAATAAAATGAACCTTAGGATAGATCTGACTCATAAAAATAACCAACAGAAACTTTGCAACTATTATTATTTAGCCCCACCTCAGAGGAATCACAAATAGGATTAAAAATAAACTAACTGTTCTCTTGAATGACCCAAATTGACTTGAATGGGAAAGGGATGAATGGGAAAGAGATTTATAACATGACTTAGGGCATTAAAGACAAAGAATGAAATGAAAACAAAAAAGCACAATACTAAATGTTGGAGTTGGGAAAGCAAACACAGACAGAAGGTCCTATATGAGTCATTGATTTCAAATCCCATCATTTCCAGGTGACAGCCTGACCCCTTAATCATCTCTACCCCCACTCTCTTGGGTCCCATTTTCATTCTCTCCACATCTACTGTTCCTTCTCAGAAGCCTCCACTTATTCCTAATGTTTAAAAAAGCTTCACTTGACTTCATCATCCTTTCAGGTTATCATTTTATAGCCTCCCTCCCTTTCAGACAAAAAAAAAAGTTTTTCTAGAGAGGAAAAACCGTTTAAACTGATGGTTTCCACTTATTCTCTTGCATGTCTCATTCTACAATGTAGCTCCTGATCTCATCACTGAAGTGAAACTAATCTCTCCTAAACTTCCTTCCAATGTTTTTTTTTTTCTTTTTTCTCTTTCTCATCATTAACCTCCCTATGAGAACCCGCAAAAACCATTTCAGTTGGTACGGTCTCACTTTACCCCTCCCCAAGGACTGCCCTTAGGCTAATGTTAATAAACCCAGAGAAGGGGCAGCCTCTTGTGAGGTGGCAAAGAAGGAAGTTCTCTATGTCTTTGACCCTCATTCCTCACTCCTTGTCAGACAATTTAGAAAATATCCTCATTTCACTCATCTGAACTCTCTTCCCCTGTGGATGACAAGTGAGTCTCTTGTTAGCCCAAGCAATCTAAAACTCTATACAAATTTGAGCCCTGAGACACCCTTGGCCTTTGTGCAAAAACCCCTACTGCAGTGGTGGTGAACCTTTTAGAGACCAAGTGCCATGCCCTAACCAGCCTCAGAATCCAAGTGCTGCCCCAGAAAGGAGATGGAGGAAGTGCTCTCACTGGCTGGTGGACAGAAGCACAGGGGAAGTGAGGAATGTCCTCAGGTACATGGGGAGAGGGGGAAGGGAGCAGCCCCACCTGAATCCCTCTGGCTTTCTAGTAACAAACTCTGGCAGGTGATTACAAGCATGCTCATAGAGAGGGCTCTCTGCATGCCCTTTTTTGGCATGCATGTCATAGGTTTGCCATCATGGCCCTACTGCATGGTTCCCACCTAGAAGCCATAGTACTATGTACTGTCCTCAGTTGATGGCAATGGACACCACACACCCAGGCTGTTCTAACTGGCATTTATTCTCCTCCTCCCTTTTTTAGTAGTAATAAAGTTTTGTTAACTGCTCTCCAGGAATAATTGCTACTCTGCATCCAAACTAGCTTGTACTATGGCCTGCAGTTTAACAACACTGGCTAAATGCTCCCTTCTCTCTGGATAGCACCATTTCCTGTTTCTGCTCTTGCCTATCTGGCTGTTCTTTCTCCCTCTCCTTGACTGAATCAACATGCAGACTGTACTAGCTGTGTCAATGTACCCCAAGATATATCTACAAGGTACATCTAGCTCTCTTCTATATGTCTACACCCTCTTTTCCAGTGATTTCAACAGCTCCTGTGGGTTCAACTCCATGAAGATGATTCTAGATTTATAAAGTTGGCCCTAATTTCTATCCCAAGCTTCAGTGCCACATCACTAAATATCCATTAGACATTTCCAACTGCATGTCTCAGAGGCAACTCAAACTCAATATGTTCAAAGTGGAGCTCATTATCTCTACCCCTTCTCTCTTCTCAGTGGCCTTGTTTCTGATAAGGATACCACCACAGTCTTCTTCTGAGATCCTTTTTCCTCTCTTCAATGGTCTCTTGAACATTTGATGAGCCCAATCCTTGTCTTGACTTACCAGAAGACATGAAGCTGGAGGGAACTATTTAAATGGTATAGACAAAAGAATGTAGGCAAGAGATGGAATGCTGTATATAAAGATCAATAAACAATCCAATGACCTGTTTTCATTTCTCATCATGAGAATATTTATATATGAGGATATACAAATATGTGTGTGCTGTGATTCTTTCTAGATATGACATTACCAAAAATTAGAAGGAATAAATAGCAAAAAGACATTCACAAGAACAAAACTGATCAAATATACATATGATCAATTTAAAGAGTATAAAACAATTTTAATAGCAATTATGGAAGAGAAATAACTTGAAGGACATCTGATGGTTATAGTTTGAGCCATTGTAAAGATGGCATAAAATTCCAATTGATTTATAGATAAGTAATTATTTATGTTATGGAAAAATCCTTCCATTCTAATATCTATGAGGATTCTTTTGCATAAATGGTTATTACATTTTATATCACTTCCTATTCACTAGCTCTAAACCATGATGCTTCACATAGCTCCCTTCATCCCTTTCCAGCTCCCCTTAATGTTATCTTCCCCCATTTGAATGTAAAATTCTTGAAGGTTAGGATTATCATGTTTTGTTTGTATTTGCATTCCCAGAAACTTAGCACAATGCCCAGCATATAATTTTACCTATATCTCCTAAATGCTTTTTCCATATGTGTTGATACAACTATAAGATTTCTCTGACTTCTCTTATTGATATGATTTATTTATGGTGGGTATGCTTGGGCGTTATCCTCAGATCACCTTCACCATAATAATGAAGACTTTATTCTAGCCATTAATGACGTCTCCCTGTCCAAAGTATAAAAATCCTCATCAACTCAGTAATGAGGACTTTTGATCAGCATTGATAATGTTTTCTTGATAAGGTCTGAATTCCTTGCCTGGCTATGAGTTGCCCTATTGACTCTACATTGAAGACAACTGTTTAATTTGTGGCTAATTCAAAATATGGACCCTATCCTTGGACTTACGGTTTATAAGATAAATTAGGGCAAAGAAAGAAAGAGAACACGAGCTGAGAGGTTGGATGAATAGACTTGGTTCCTTGGAGTCTGTGCACTGCCTCCAAGTAGCCATGTGTATCAGAGAACTCTAGCTCCAAGTTTCTCAGTAGACAAAGCATTAGCCTTGTGGCACAGGGTGCCTAAGCCAAGCTGGAAGCTAAAAAGAAATGTGTGAACCTGCATCATCACAGCAGCAACAAGGGTAGCCGAGACTGGGATGGGACCAAGGAGTAAAGGAGAGCTGTCTTGTAGACTCAGATATGAGTTCTTTGCCTTTTTTCTATAGGATAAAGTCAATCAACCTATTTTTTAAGTTCTATTAGCCTGAGTTAATACAGGAACTGAAGGCCCTTTTCTTTTTGAGGTGGAGACCTAGAAATGAGCCACATTTTGATGTTATCAGTGGTCATGTACCAAAAAGAATAATTCAATGAGTGCCAAAGACTGAACAAGGTCCACGCAAACTCAGAATCTCAGGTTCTGGCTAATAGAGTCACATATTATACTTACTGTTTCTTTGGCATTGAACCATCCTTGCACTCCTGATCTGAATACTACATGATCTAAATGAATTATTAATTTTGAAACCAAGAATTACTATTATGTGTAATGGAAAAACATCAGTGACTTTCACACTAAGAACAATGGTAAAGCAAAGCTATCTACTCTCCAAATTATAATTTGATGTCACTACCAAATCCTGTTGATTCCAACTATACAACATTGTTTATTTATTGCTTTCTACTCACACAGCCACCATCCTGGTTCAGGCCCTCCTCACCTCTTGTCTGGACCATTTTAATGGCCTTCTAATGTGTTTCTGTTTCTACTATCTCCTCTCTCATATCCATCTTCCACATAACTGCCAAAACAAAGAACTAAGAAACAGGTCTAACCATCATACTCCTCTGATCAAAAGCTATTATTGTCCTTCTGTTGACTCTATGAAAAATTGTGCCAGCTTAGTGGTTAAAGCCCTCCCCCATCTAACTCCAATTTAACTTTTCCAAGTTTGTCTCATATTACTCCTCTTTATTCCCTCCACTTTTCAAGTTACAATTAACTACTAGCTGCTCCCAGAACCCAAGATCCCATGTCCTGCCTCTGGGCATGCATACAAGCTGTTGTCTATTACTGGAAAATATACCCTCCTCATCTCCCTGCCTTTCAGAATTCTTATCTTTCTTCAAGGCTGAGCTAGAGTGCCACCTAATCTGTGTTGTAAGTTGTAAATGTTCTCTCCCTACACAAACTCACATGGATCATTTTATTTCTGTACTATCGTTTCCTCCTCCAGAGCAGAAACTGTCTCATTTTCATCTTTATCACCTAATCATTTAGCATAGTGCCTAGCAAATTGTAGCTGTTTAATAAATGCTGATTGAGTTGAACTGGAATGATTCTCAACTTGGGATAGATGTGATAATATTAACAAATGACAAAGAGAAAACAGAACTGTTAAAAGCCTATCTTACTTCTATCTTCTTTACCAAGGATGATAGTCTTCAAGGTGGAGAGAAAAAATACCATAGCTAAGAAGAGTTAAAGAGATTGTTAAGAGAGCACCAAATTACTTTAAATGCATTCAGATCTGCCCAGCTCAGGTAATGAAAGCATCATGGATCCAGGACAATTCTGAAGGGCTTCTGACAAAGAATGCTCTTCATCCCCAGAGAAAGAACTGATGACTCCATCAAATCTGAATGCAGACCAAAGCATTCTATTTTTCATTTGAGTTTATTTGTGTATGTTTCTCTTTCAAGGTTTTGGTTTTATATGAGCATTCTATCACAACTTGACCAATAAGTAAATATGTTTTCAATGAGCAAAAAAAAAATCATGAAAAATGAAGAGAATTTGTCAGTGTGGTCTCTGAAACATCTTCATTTATCTTTTTTTTTTTAAACCTTTACCTTCCATCTTGTAATCAATACTGTGTATTGGTTCCAAGGCAGAAGAGCAGTAAGGGCTAGGCAATGGGGGGGTTAAGTGACTTGCCCAGGGTCACACACAGTTAGGAAGTGTCTAAAATCACATTTGAACCCAGGACCTCCTGTCTCTAGGCCTGATTCTCAATCAATTAAGCCACCCAGCTGCTCCCATCTTCATTTATCTTTGAGAAATTAAAGCATTATAATATCTAACAGGGTTATTGGGAGAACAAAATGAAATAATATATTTAAAGCATTTTGCAAACCTTAAAATAAGGGGGCAGCTGGGTAGCTTAGTGGATTGAGAGCCAGGCCTAGAGACGGGAGGTCCTAGGTTCAAATTTGGCCTCAGACACTTCCCAGCTGTGTGACCCTGGGCAAGTCACTTGACCCCCACTGCCTAGCCCTTACCACTCTTCTGCCTTGGAACCAATACACAGTATTGACTCCAAGACGGAAGGTAAGGGTTTAAAAAATAATAATAAATAAAAATAAATTTTAAAAAATGTTATATAAATATTAACTATTAGGGATAACAAGAGGTTTCAAAGTTGGAATTTAGCAAATATTCTCATTTAAAAATGCATATTCTTGTAACTTACAGTTAAATTAACCTAATAGTCATTCCTTGTAAGATTCTAGATGAGGTTATTATTAAAATATTTATTTGTAACCAGCAGCAGGCTCATTGACAAGTTGTTTCAAACTAATTTCATTTCTTTTTTAATTCTACAAATATCTACAACTTACATAATGACATAATCTTTGGTGGTATGGGAATATAGAGATATCTTCCCTACTTTTTATAGGCTTCATAGACTGAGAGGCAGAATAAATCTATGTACTTAGAATACCTTACATTAGCATTACTATCATTGTTGACAACATGGGAAAATATGCACTAGATGATAGTACAAATAGCAGGAGGCCTCATGATGTAATGGAAAATTCACTCAAATATGAATAAAGAGATTTTGTTTCTCATCCTGATCCTGCCACTAACCTATATGTGGCATTGAGCAAGTCAGTTTCTCTACATTTCAATTTCCTTATTTGGAAATTAAGGAAACAACCAGTCAATCTATAAGATTCTTTTCAGATAAAAAAATGAAAATCTTGCAGGTTGAGCAATAATGTAACAGAAACTGTTTATTAATCAGTGAATGTCAGTTTGAAGCAAAATCTCTAAAATTTATTTCTGTCCTCATTCAAACTTTTTGTCAATGACTTGGATGAAAATATCTGTGGTATGCTTATCAAAATTTGAGATAACAGATAAGTATTCCTTCAGATGACTCATTGAGACCATGGGAGCAGGAAGTTTTATAAGACAATGGTTCAGGATAAAAATTGGAAACAATATTGGAGGGGGGCAGAAAGGAGAAAAAGACTGGGATAGGACAGTGATAGAGAAAAGAGAAGGGGTATAAAAAAAGGAGAGGTAGGACTAAAACGAGTAAAAGAAGAAAGGGGCTATCAGAAAGAGAAGAGGAGAGGAAGAGAAGAAAAGGTTAATGGGGGAGGGTGTTTGATTTTTACTTTTTTTTTTACCAATTTAGACAAGTAATACATTTCCACTCAAGTTTTCCTGACTTATATGATCGAACTTATCCTCTCCTATTCCCCTCCCTGTCCCGGTGATGGCAAGCTAATTGCGGGTTATATCTGTATTTTCATGCAAGACATATTTTCTTAGGTCTTAATCAATGACACATATAAAACCCAGGGAGTGGAGAGAAAGAACGTGAATCTGGTAACCATGGAAAAATATTCTAAATTAACTAATTAAATAAAAATTTCAAACCTCAAAAAACAAGACATTTCCTTAGAGTTCATTTTTGTAAGAGAGTAGTCTTATAAAACCAAACCCCTAAGACATAAACCGAAATAAATAACTGAAAAATGGTATGCTTTGCTCTGCCTTCGGACTCCCCCCCCACAGTGCTTTCTCTGGAAGTGGATGGCATTCTTTGTCATCAGTCCCTCCGAACTGTCCTGGATGATCGCATAGCTGAGAGTAGTCGCGGAGTCTTTTACAGTCGCTCAAAGAATAGGTGCATCTGTAATGTACCGACAACGCGACTGTGAAGCAGCTTGGTGGTGGCAACGCTAAGCGAGAAATGCCAGTTGTCGCTTTACTTTAGCTGACCTCTCAGAAAAGGAGGCAAGGACCTGAGGAAGACAGGAAGGAGGCGGGCACTTAGTCAAGCACCCGCGGGGGTGTCCGGAACTGAGAAGTGAAAGCTAAAGGAGGAACACTTGGGGGTGGGGTCCTGACCAGAACAGAAGGAGTGGGCGGGGGCGGGGGAGGCGGCTCCAGGGACACAGACAGGAGGGGGGGAGGCAAGGTGGCCCCCCCAGACTGGGAACACACAGAGGGGAGACAAGCGGGAGGCGAACAGAGAAGGCAAAGATGTTCTCTATATAAAGTCTTCGTAGGGTCCTAGTGCCTCGCTTGCAGGGATTTTCTAGGAAGTTTTGGTTTCCCAGGCGGGGCGAGAAAACTAAGGGTGCTGACCCTGAGGGCCGGAGCAGAGACGGTACAGTACCGCGCGGTATATTTCACACACATGTTTTTTTGGAATGCAGACTTCTTTCAGATTTCTTTTTGTAAAGTTGAATTTGGGCATTGCAAATTTGCACAAAAGAAGAACTAGAATATATAGAGAATCACCTCAAAAATATCTTAATAGGCTAGAATGATGGACCTAAACTTGTAAGACTCCATTCAATCGATATAAACATAAAGTACTTAACTGGGGCGGGGGAGGGACGGAGACACAGGCTTAGTTTGCACGAGGGAAAGTTGGCCTAATTCATAGGGAAAAGATTTGGGTATTTTAGTGTATTAGGTAGGTCCACTAAAACAGTTTAATGTGATCGATGATAAGTTAATAGAGGGTGCAGCTGAGTGGCTCAGTGGACTGAGAACCAGACCCAGAGACAGGAGGTCCCCAGACCCAGGTCCTGGGTTCAAATATAACCTCAGACACTTCCTAGCTGTGTGACCCTGGGCAAGTCACTTAATCCCAATTTGCCTACCCTTACTGCTCTTCTGCCTTGTAATCAATACTCAGTTTTGATTCTAAGACAGAAGATTTAAAGAAAGAAGTGAATAGACACTGATAGACATGTGGCATCCAGATTTAAAAAGTTAATATCTTTTTTCTTTTAAAATATAATGCTAGAGAGAGAGAGAGAGAGAGAGAGAGAGAGAGAGAGAGAGAGAGAGAGAGAGAGAGATTGGGGAGGAGCATTGTCTCAGATCAAAGACCCAAGATAGATGCTCCAAGGGATTACAGAGAAAATTTGGGGCACTGCCTCAAGTTGTGACCCAAAACAAATGCCCCAAAAGGCAGTATCTTTCATCAACTCACAACTAGTCAGACCATATCTAGAGTATAATATTTGGTTATGGGCATTGTATTTTTTTTTTGTTTGGTTGGTTTTTTAAACCCTTACCTTCCATCTTGGAATCAATACTGTGTTTTGGTTCCAAGGCAGAAGAGTGGTAAGGGCTAGGCAGTGGGGGTCAAGTGACTTGCCCAGGGTCACACAGCTTGGAAGTGCCTGAGGCCACATTTGAACCCAGAATCTCTCATCTCTGGGCCTGATTCATAATCTGTTAAGACATTCAGTTGCCCTCTGAGAATTGTTTAATGGAGAAAAACAGGAATGGTCTGGAACCATATCACATGGAGAAAGAATTAGTACTTAGGGCTATCTAGACTAGAAAGGCTAAGACTGGAAGAAGATAGGATCTTGGGAGTGAAGCGGGGTGGGGAAATAGAAACCCAATTTGATTACTTTCTTTACATGATTCACCTCCTTTATACAATAAAATCTTACTGACAAAGAGACTGAAGTGGTGCACTTCATATAGCGAATCCGGCCACCCAGAAGTTCAATTAATGGAACCAATATTTGTTTATTAATCTGTTGATTAATAATACTTACCTAACTGGCCAGGGCAGCCTTCCTAGTGAAAGCCACCCCAAGGCAAAATTAGACAGTTTTTCTAGTTTTACATACATAAGAGAAGTGAAAAGGCAAAATGAGCTCATCCAAAGCTAATGAAGGATGTAGGGCTTTAAGTTTAAAAAAGTGAAATGTGGCCTGGGGCAGACTGACCAGGGAAATCAAGTCTTATCTGAGTCCAGCCAGATGTGCCATCTGCTGGGGAAGATGGACATTCTTTGTATATCTTCTCCTATACCTGATTTATCTCCTCCTTGAGCAACCATCCGCTGGCCATCTGTTGTTGGAGCCTGAGAAAGCACATTCCTTAAGCCTGCTTTCTATGAGGGAACGTATACTTTATTGATGACTCCCTTTACCAATGGCTCAGGGACTTGGTCTTCCTCTATTTCAAGAGCTGCCCCAAAATGTCTTATGAAGAAGACAGAACAAGCATTTGCTGAGAACCTGCCGTGTGTGTGCCGAGCCCTTTACAGATATCCCATCGGATCCTCACAATCATCATGGGAGGTAGGAGCCATTCGTATCTTTACAGTTGAAGAAACTGAGGCAAGTGGAAATGGAAGGACTTGCAAGGATCACATAGCTAGTCAGTGGCTGAAGGCAGATTGGAAGTCTGGTCTTTCTGATTCCAGGTCCAGTTCTCAGCTCCATTGTCTTTGGCATTGAGATTCCTGTTCCTAAAACGATCCCAGCAGAGGCTTTCTAGAGCGGAGACTGTCAAAGTTCCATTATTGAATAGGGAGTTAAATTAAATGACCTCTGAGGGCTCTACCAACTTGAAGATTTTGTGAGAAGGGATGTGCAAAGGCCATCTGAAAGGCTACTAGGCGACTCTGTGGAGTCCGCTCAGCTTGTCTGTTACCAAAAAAGGACGGACAATTTGAAGGGGCAATGGAGTTAATAAGTGTTTAAATGGTTTGTTTTGGGGTAAATGGCCAAGTGTGTAAAGGAGAGGTCAACTCCTTGAACCTCAGTTTATTCATGATAGTAGCTTAATAAAGCATCCCTTTTCATGTGTACTGGTGAGTAGCTCAGGCCCAGGAAAGGGCATGTGAAGAGCTTTCCAGGGGCAGCGAGGGAGCACAAGGAATACAGTGTCGGACCTGGAGTTGGGAGGACCTGGGTTCAAATTTGACCTCATATATTTCCTGGCTGTATGACCCTGGACAAGGCACCTTACCTCACATGCCTAACCCTTACCACCCTTCTGCCTTGGAAATGATACTTAGTATTGATTCTAAGGGCTTAAAAAAAAAAAGTTTTCCTAAATTTAGCCACATAAAATATAGAGCTCTAGTTAGCCCACCATTGTGGTAAGGACTCATTTATCTATTTAATCATGCGCACATACAGATATAAATAATCATCATCCTCAGTAAACTCCAAATACAGAATGAGACCCGGTGACCTTGCACAAGGCACTTCATGACTCTAAGCCTCAGTTTCTTCATTCATAAAGTTAGAGGGGAAAGGGGTACCTGGGTGGCTCAATGGATCAAGAGCTAGGTCCAGATATGGGAGGTCCTGGGTTCCAATCTGGCCTCATACTTCCTAACTGTGTGACCCTGGGAAAGTCACTTAGCCCTCAATGCCTAGCCTTTATAGCTCTTCTGCCTTGGAACCAGTACATAGTATTGATTCTAAGAGGCAAGGTAAGGGTTAAAAAAAAATTAGGGGAGAGGACTCCATGATCTTCCAGATCTCATGGTTCCAGATCTCTATGTTCCATGAAAATAATCAAATCAGATGTTCCATGAAAATAATCAAATGAGATAATCATGTTATAAAGTTCTTTTCAAACATAAAAGTAGTATATAAATGCTACCTATTATTTTCTTTTTATTTTAAGAATTTTAAGGGCATCTGAGTAGCTCAGTAGATTGAGAGACAAGAATAGAGACAGGAGGTCTTGGGTTCAAATCTGGCCTTAGATGCTTCCTAGCTTTGTGACCCTGAGCAAGTCACTTAACCCCCATTGCCTAGCCTTTACTGCTCTTTTGCCTTGGAACCAATACACAGTATTGATTCCAAGAAGGAAGGTAAAGGTTTAAAAAAAAAAGAATTTTATTATTTAAAAGGATCAGGATCAGTCATACTCCTTAAGGTCTATAGAAAGCAAGCAAGTCATTTTATTTCTTTGGCATTTGAATTTCTCATCTGTAAAATGGAAATATGAATTTAACTCTTTTATTCCTCAGGACAGGCAAACTGTAAGGATTCATGGATTACTACTCCAAGAAAAAGCACATAGAGGTGATTTCACAGAGAGATGGCATTACCATTATTGATACATTTTAATTGAAGAAAGAGTGGGACCATAACATATTTGTTCAATACGCTGCAGTCCTAGTTCCACATACATCCAGTGCATTTGGAGTTCCCAGTACATCTTTTAAACCTCTGAAGACCACAGAGGCTGGTCTCCCTCTTCTGCTTATCTGCGTCCTGCCTCCAGAAAGTGGGCAGGGTAAGTCCCTGCAGTGCAGAGCTTGTAACACAGGTTAAAGTGAGGACCTTCTGCAAGCTTGCTCTATTCTGGAAGATAATGAGGCGTTTTTCCAACATGTTTTTCTTTTCTTTTTTTTCCCCCCATTTTTACAGGGGGAAGAAGATACAGCTTTTGGAAACTGCTATTTGTCCTCAGATTGTCTTCTTCAAGCTCCATAATGATGGCTTAGAGCAGGGATTCTTGACCTTTTGTGAGTCAGTGACCCCTTTGGTAGTCTGGGAAAGCTGACAGTCCTCTTCTCTTCTCTGAAACATATTTTTAAATACATAAAGTCAAATATATATGATTAAAAAGGTATCCGATTACGTTGAAATGCAAGTATCAAAAAAAGTTGTTTAAGTTCTAAGAGGCCAGTTTAAATTCCCTGATCTATATAGTATTTGTAGGGAATTAAGGTGAGAGAAATCAGGAGAGTTTAGGTGTGTTTGTCTTGCTGATTACACAACCTGTATTAAGTCCACTGTGATGACCTTAGGTCAACAGCTTTACAATCTGTACTTCCCTCATAGGAAAGGATTTTATGGGAGAATATGAAGAAATAGATAATGGGAAAGAGATAAGGGAAAACAAACATGATTAGGAGTACAAGGATTGAACCTGAAGAATAGGGAGGGAGAAGGAATGAGAAGGAAGGAGGTATCCCAGAGCAATGATCTCTACTTCCCTCTGGATCCATCTATCTATCCCTGGTTCTTTTCCAGCCAGGTTCAGTTGCTGTATTGAAATATTTATTTTGCTATACCTCTCAATGCCTGTTAAAAAAATAAAGTTAAAATTAACAATCAGCCAATAACCTGAGCCAGGCTTCAGTTTCATGTCAGAAGCCAGGGCAAATCAGCATTGCCCACAGAACAGCAGCCAAGTGAATCATTTGAAAACCTCTGCGTTTAATGTTCACAGGCTAGTTCCCACAATCGATTCTACTGAGACATCAAATCTGACCAGACCAGTTCTGCAATCATGAAACCAATGTTATTGCTTAGAAATGCCAATCTGCTGCTCCTTCCTGAAAAAGAGCACAAAACCTGAGTCAGCAATGGCCCTATGAATAGAACTCAAATCACAATATCACAGAATTGCAGCGTAGGAAAGATTCAGCAGTCTTTTAATTCATTTCATATCAGGACAACACTAGGGGACTTTCACTCACATATTCCTGTGATCCATCCTTCTTATTGCAGCATAT
Organism: Monodelphis domestica; assembly: GCF_027887165.1. NCBI lineage: Eukaryota > Metazoa > Chordata > Mammalia > Didelphimorphia > Didelphidae > Monodelphis > Monodelphis domestica. Next base: position 424,861,681 of record NC_077229.1, read on the forward strand.
TTTGCATACACACAGAGGTGGGCTATACATATACTTTGTAATAGAAAGATAATCTGTGGAACTATTTCTTGTTGTTGTAAATGGGGTACTCTGGCTTGTGACTAGAGAAATACTATTAGAGGGAACACTCTGGCTTGACTAGAGAGATGCTAGGGGAACCTCAGGAAGCCTATTTGAAATAGAGATAGAGATATATCTTGAGAGAGAGCTGCTAGAAGAGATTACTCTGGGATTGCCTATAGATCACTAATGGCTAATAAGTCAAGATATTTCCTACCCTCCTCCTCCCTTCTCCTCCCAGTTTCCACCCATACCCTTTCTGCCTCCCTTTCCCCTCCCCCATCTTGGTCAGCCACCTTCTAAGTAACTCAGGGGAACTATGAGATTTCAGAGAAATATTCTTCATCTTCCTTTCTCAAATAAAGGGGTTTATTGGGAACAACTGGATGGAGAACAGAGGTAATAGGGATAGGAGTGTCCCTAGTCTACAAGGAGAATTAGGAGGGTTTGGGGAAATGTCAGTCCAGTCACAACTGTAAGAAATGGAGGACAACTGTTAAATCTTCTTTCTTCTTCCAATTACACAAAGCCACTAACAAAAGTAAATTTCTTCTCAGACAAACTCCAGAAGCCTTCCCAAAAGTCTCTCCCTGCCTAGATCAGAAAAAGCCAGTCTCTCTTGGTCAGGAGCCCCAGAGAAGAGGTTTCTCCCTTGGTCAGTATCCCCCAGAGAAGAAAAATCTCAGTTCATCTCCTCTGGCCAGCTCCAACTGCCTCTCCTAGCAACATTCTATTTTGGAATCTTTACCTTGATTGACATATCAGGTCCCCAGCTTTCTTTTACAAGCATGAAGTTCTCTTCTTTCTTCATGCCTCTTCCACATAACCCCTAAAAAAATGCATCTTGAATTTTTCAGTGATACTTACCTTTATTATAATTCTATCTATCTATTCTTAACTCTGTGCCATCTGAAATATTCTCTTACCCCTGTGAATTTTAAAACTATTCCACCCTAATCAGACCATTCTTTAGAAGATCTGGTTTAGCTATTTCCTGATCAATAACAATGGAGATACTAATAACAGAATCAGGTCTTGGAAACTCCATATTCTCTATTCCTCCCCCCCAAATAACAAAATCCTAACTTATCTTCGCTACTCTGTCTACCTAATGCTAAGCTAAGAATGGGATAGGAAAATGATTTAGGTAAGGGATTTATATGAACATAGTTTTTCATAACAAATCCTGTAACAATTTTTCAAATCATTCCAACAATTTCACTAACATTCAGAAAATGCAATTGTCCTATTTTTTAATATTTATAAATTAACCAAGAAAATTTCCTATCACTAACAAATGCTAACTTAAAATAACAATGCAATCTAACTCTATATTTCAGTCTCTACTTTCCTAAGACTTAAACAAATTCACTAGGCTGTCACTATTGTTAGTAGTTAGAATATTAATAAATTATTCTAATAAACTTAGCTTGTTAGTCAATTAGTAATTACATGGTACATAATTATTATTACAGATTTACATATGTACATCATTCTAAATTTCTGTACAAACTCATGTAGATAAGAAATATCTTGGTCTGTTTGAATTTTCCACAGAAATTTTATCAATGTCTTTTTGTTATGCAACTATGCATGTTGTATACTTACCCATTCCATGAGATATCTTCCTAAAATGTAATCCTATGTAGCATGTGCATTCATATATGTGGTGGTAACATATATGATGCATTCTTACATATCCTCATGATCCAAAGTTCCAAAATTTCAAAGTCCTTCCATGTCCTTTTATGTTGTTTGGAGAAATATTTTCTTCCTCTCTGGTACGCCTGTCTGGTCTGCATGCCAATCATCTTCTTCTTGATTGAAGACGTGTTCTTCAAATCAAGATACACTGGAAGAATTAGGAACCCGAAACACACGGGAACAAAACATGAACATGTATACAAGTCAGGTTTTTACATGTGCAAGTATGTGAGAGTGAAATTTACAAATGCATGGAAGTAAGATGGAATCTTCATGAATGCCAAAATTTATCAATCTTCATGAGTGAAAGTAAGATTTACATGTGTTCATCTTCATGCATGAGGGTAAGATTTGCATATGTACATCTTCGTGACTGCAAGTAACCTGTACATGTGTTTGTCATGGATGGGTGTGAGCATTATGCATAAGAATAGTGATTTCAAGGTTGCTAATTCTTGTTCTATGTGACTCTTTACAAGGAGATTCATTATATGGTTATTGTAATCATTCCTTAGATAGTTACTGTACTTAATGCTTGGAGAGTTACTTTACTTAGTTATTGGAGATAGAATTTAGAAAATCGTTTATTCATTTGAAATTTTAAACAGTTATTGTGTGGCTGGCAGAGACTTCAGGCTTCTATATGGCTGCTAAACTTTCAAATGCAAGTTTTCCTTTTTTGTCTGTGTTACTAGCTGCATATCTTCAGGGGTGCTATCCTTTCATCATTTAAACATGTGCAGTGCTCTCTTTTCTGTATTCTGGTGGATCTCATGTGCTTTCCTGTGTTTTCAGTAGGGTTTCATTCACAAGACTGTTTTTGATTCCTTCTTAGGCTATTCATGTTGCTCTTCATGACTAGGATTTTTATTTCCATATGTCATTTGTATGAATCTTCACTGATGACATGATCATATTGTTGTGTCTAGAGAGGTGTCTGAAAATAAGAAGTAACATCTTCATGGTATACCCTCTCTCTCTTCCTTCCCCTGAAAGAGACTGTTTTAGGATGAAGGTTGAAAGATATGGATAACTTTTTTTTCAGTTCTCATCTATAACTTGCTGTTAAAGTCATGTTATATCAGATTCAACCAATGTGAATCCATGCTTCTCTAGCATTCTAGATGTTTGTGTCCTTGTTATGAAGATGGAGTTTTATGCTACCAGGTTAGGAGTGTTCATGTTATTGAATCACTTGTTCTTCATTTACTGGAATAACTTATTTTCTATGCTACCCCAAGACTAGTCTTCATTCACATGAGGTTTTGTGTAGTATGTTATCCTATGGAACTCCAACAAATCTTGGTGTCACTGTTACAGCATGAATGGTACTTGTCATGTTTGTGAAGTTAGAGAATAGAAATGAAATTGTGCTCTATCTCTCCTCCAGTTCTTAATATGTTTCTTGATATTCTCCTTCCCATTCAAAATCTGTATCTGTACAAGCCATGTAATTCAACTTCTCTATAAAATCATCTTCATTATCAACCCCTAAGCTTGCATAAATTTCTTCTAATAATGTGCAACTTGTTCTGTGCCCAAAAAATAACTCCTCCTCATAGTCTTGGTAAGATTCTGTTTGCACTGGTTCCAGGTACTCAGTCTTCTCACTTGTGTCCCACTCATTCCCTTCTTCGACTATCTTTTCATAAAGCTTATAAAACGAATAAGGCATTTGTTCTAAATCATCTTCATCTATTATTATCACGCCTTCTGATATTCCTTCTGACTCAGTATCTGAATCTGAATCACTGAATCCAATCACTATGTTCTTTGGATTTTGCTCAATGCCATGTACATTCTTGACAGATGTTGGTATCTCTGGCCCTGCATTTTGATCTAAGCCTATGTCACCAGTTTCTGTGTTTCTCAAATCAGTTTCAGTATGTTTTTCACTATTAAGCTTTAGATTTTCTTTTTGAATTGGTAAACTAGATGGTATGGGGTTATGCAGATCTGCTATACTGTTAATAATCATAGATCCTATTCTACTACAAGTCTGAGGTTTATGTTTACCTCCAGTCTCATTTGACTGTGTAGAGATAGGAATCTTTCCCCCTATACTATTATTTTCTTCTGGGAATAATTTTGATAATCTACATTTCCCCCTTCATCATCAATAGTAGGATATGTGCCTTCAGTCAGTCCCACAACACAAACATATGTTTCTGGATTTGTAGCTAAGGTGTTCATAACCACTAAATCATTGTCTGTGTCTTTGCTACCCTCTGCCAGTTGCATATGTAACTCAGTTAATTCTTCTTGATTTGATTCATTCCCTATGAAGTCTTCATTGGAACATGAACCTAAATCACAGCAGTTGCTGTTCATGTGTTCCAGGTTCCTGATTGATTATTCCAGTGGATCCTGATTTGAAGAACACGTCTTCAATCAAGACTGGAAGATGAACAGTGGTATGCTGACCAGAGAGGAAGAAAGAGTTCTACAAGAAACATGAAAGGACTTTGGAACTTTGAAATGTTGGAACTTTTGATCATGAGGATATATAAGAATGCATCATACATGTTACCACCACATATATGCATGCACATGCTACATAGAATACACTTTAGGAAGATATTTCATGGAATGGGTAAATATACAACATGCATAGTGGCATAACAAAAAGACACACTGATAAAAATTTCTGTGGAACATTCAAACAGATAAAGATATTTCTTTTCTGCATGAGTTTGCAAAGAAATCTAGAAGGATGTACATATGTAAATTTGTATAGATCCTATGTACACATGTAATTACTAATTGACTAACAAGCTAAGTTTATTAGAATAATTTATTAATATTTTCTAATGACTAACAATAGTGACAGCCTAGTGTATTTGTTCAAGTCTTAGGAAAGTAGAGATTGAAGTATAGAAGTAGATTGCATCATAATTGTAGGTTAGCATTTGTTAGTGATAGGAAATTTTACTTAGTGAATTTATAGATAATAGGAAATAGGACAATTGCATATTCTGAATGTTAGTGAAATTGTTGAAATGATTTGAAAATTGTTACTTGATTTGTTGTGATGTAAAAAACTATGTTCATGTAAATCCCTTACCTAAACCATTTTCCTATAACCCACTCTTAGCCTAGCACTAGGTAGACAGAATAGCTAAGATAAGTTAGGATTTTGTTATTTTGGGGTTGGGGGGGTAAGAGAATATTTCAGAGGGTACAGGGTTAAGAATAGATAGATAGAATTATAGTAAAGGTAAGTATCATTGAAAAATGTAGGTGCATTTTTTTGGAGTAGAAAAGGGGGGAATGGGTTTAAAATAATCAATATTGTGATTCTAAAGTGATTAGTATCAATTCCATTATAATCAATGCAATCAGTAGAATTCATTATTTTTATAAGGATTTCTAACTGAAGCATAAAAACTGCTTCTAAGGGGATTTCTAACCTCTCCCTAAGTTTGTACTTCTCTTTATCTTAAGATGCTGACCATCTGAGTCTCATGTCCCAATATGGTGCAGATATCATGCACCCTTCCCTATTTGGAAATAGCCATCCTTCCCCCCTAGATCAGATGAGTCTGAGGTAATGGTCATCACTATCTGCCTAAGAGTATTGCCTTAATTTAACCTTTAGACAAATATGGGTTTTCCTAAATGAACTAACCAATCAGCTTTGTAATTGGGTAACTGTTTCTAAATAAGGTTCATATGATGTTATGTCTTGTGATATGTCATTCAACCTTGTATGGAAATATTAATTTTGTTACTGTCCTGGTATGTAAACCAGGTCTCTGCTGCCAGGTGTTGTCTCTTGCCAGGGTCCAAAAATGTAATACATGCATGAGAATGCTTTTATTGGAGGGAACTAGCCCTCTTCTAATAAATTCTAATTTTCTATTTTGACTTGGAGAAATTTGGCTTTTTTACTTTATTTACCTAAATTGTCTATGTTGAATCAGTGGGTTTCTATTACACAACACAATGAAATCCTAAATAATGAATAGTTAAAAGAACAAATCACAGAAACAAATTATGTTAAGGATAAGGAAACCATACACTAACATTTCTGGAATATAGGTAAAGAATTCAGGTAAATACATCTAAAAGCATATATTTACAAAATAAAAAAGAAAAGGATCAATGAATTGGATATGCATCTTTCAAAATGGTAAAACTAACAAATGAACCCAAAATAAGAACAAAAAAGGGGATTATTTGAAAATTAGAAGAAACATGGATAAATCGGAAGCCAAAAAAGACTATAGAAATTATATATATTTTGAAAAGGCTAACAAAATTGACTTACTTTTAGACAACCTAATTGAAAAGATGGCAGAAAAATAAATCAAGGAACAAGGAAGTCAGGGATTCCAAGAGGCAGAGAATAGAGAAGGACTTAATTCAAGATGTGGAATTTCCTTCTTGCTTTTTTTGCTACATGGGTGCTGGACCTCCACAAAGCCATGGAGGTAGAAGATAGAATTTTACATATGAGTAATAGCTAGCAGCATTGATTTCCTGAAAGGAAGATTGATTAAGGGGAAAAAAGATGAAATAAAGATGGAAAAGTAAGTAGGAGCCGTATTATAGAGAGCGTTAAATGCCAGAAAGAGAAATTTCTATTTTATCCTAGTGATAATAGAAAGTCATTAATTTCTTTTTTTTTTTAATCCTTACCTTCCATCTTAGAATCTATACTGTGTATTGGTTCCAAGGCAGAAGAGTGGTAAGGGCTAGGCAGTGGGGGTCAAGTGACTTGCCCAGGGTCACATAGCTAGGAAGTGTCTGAGGCCAGATTTGAACCTAGGGCCTCCTATATATGACTCTCAATCCACTGAGACGCCCCTGAAAGTCATTGATTTCTGAATATTTTTCTGCATTTTAGAAATGTAAATTTGATGCTATGTGGAGGCCACATTAGAAAGGGGTGACTATCACTTGGCGACACTTCAACAGTGCAGAAGAGATCATAAAAGTTGGAACTTTCAGGGCTGATGCAGAATGGAGGGGAGGAAATGTATTCAAGAGATGTGACAGAGACACACAGTTTACAAGGCTTAAAAATGTATAGATTACAGAGGACAAGAGAGAAAAAAAATCAAGGACATTAAAGATGACTTGAAGGATAATACCCTCAAAAGAAAAATGAAATTGTGATAACAGGATGGATTGGGGGGAAATAATTTAGTACAAAGTTTTCAGGAATATTAGAATGATAACAGAATCTGCTTTGAGTACTCAATTCCTCAAAAATATGGCCCATAAGGAGCAACAGTTCTAAAAATAGCACCAGTCTTTTATCTTCTGCTCCCTTGTGTTTTTTCTTACAACATGACTAATATGAAATTATGTTTTGCATGACTGCACATGTATCAAATGGCTTGCCTTCTCAATGAGAGAAGAAGGGAGAAAAGAAAGGAAAGAATTTGGAACTCAAAAATTTAAAAATCAAATGTCAAAAATTGTTTTTACTGTAATTGGAAGAAAATAAAATATTTTTTTAAGTCTAAAAAAAAGTACTTCCTTGGTGAACCCACTGAATGTTACAGCTTTACCTCCACAATAATAACAATGAACACTTACATATCACTTTAGGGCTTACAAAGTATTTCATAATCATTATCTGTGTGAGTCCTACAAGAACACTAGGAGGCGGGTAGTAAAGGTATCCAGGCTTCGCCATTTACTCTCCGAATGACCTTAGAAAAGGCATCTTTGGTCTCAAGGAATTTTTGGGTCTCAAATTCTCTCCCAAAGTCAAATAAGGGGTGTGTGAAGACTCCTAAGGCTAGATGATCTCCCAGGGTTCCATCCGCTCTAGAGATAAGATCTTATTATTGTGAGGAAACTCAAGAGGCTAAGAGAGCTCAAATGCCTTGTCAGGGAGTGTCAGAGTCAGTATGAAAACCCAGACCTCAAGGCCAGGGCTTCTTTGTCATTCTGCCTCCCTAGGCAGAGAGCTCTCAAATCTATATATTAAATGAAATCTACCTACCTAGCCTTGATCTTTCACAAATGCTAGAATCCTCTATCTCCAACCACTTTTCAGATATTTCTATTTAAATGTCTTACCATCATCTCAAGTTTAGTCTATCCAAAAGTGAATTCATCCTCTTCCTACCTTAAATCAGTACTTTTCCCATCACTTTCTATCACTGAGATTTTCTAGTACAATAAGAAACATAACACAAACCATACCTTAATATTATCGAACTGATAACACTACATCAGTTTACTCACATATCCTGGCCTTCTGTGACAAGGAAATCACTTTAAAAAGACTGATATATATTAAGGTCGCCAAGGAATTCAGCCATGTAATTCCTAAATGAAAACTCAAGTCAGCCGTCAATCTTTTATGGAGTTTAATTACAACAGGAGGAAGAAAGGAATTAGAGATAGAGAGAGAGAAAAGGGAGAGAAGGGAATAGGGCTTAAATACCCCTTCTGTTTAGGCTGGGCCAAAAGGCCCAAGCCCTTAGATAGCTGGGGCAAAGAAAAGAGATCAGTCCCTATTACTCACGTGACCAAAATGGAGAAACAGTCTCAGAGGCCCCCACCTTCAGCTTCCTCCAGAGCAAGCTTCTCAGAGCACACTCCAACCACCCAGACCAACTCCTCAACCACCACCCTGAGTCTTCAGAGCCCTCTATCTTTAAGGAAACCATCCAAGTTCCCTCCCCTTAGTTCTCACATCTACCAATCACTGTCCATCAATTTCCCTGTGCCAATGGAGGCTCTAGCTTAACCCAGGACCGCCCAGAGGTCTCTGGCTTTGCACATGTCTGTTGAAGTTCATATTTTCAAATAATTAAATCTTTGATCTTTTGCTACAGCCCTTCCTAAATCCTGTTAACCTGAGTAGGGTAGAGATTGGAATAATTAAATTTTGATCTCGGCTGCAGCCCTTCCTCAATCCTGTTAGGACTGAGTAGGGTGGAGATTGATTCCAAGTATCTCCATTGTATCAATTCTAAAATCAATCATGACTCAAAGAAATTCCTGTTCTATGCTTAAGCATAGGTCAAAGTCCTTTCCATTGTTCAGCAAAAGGTTTCTGTCCTAAAGTAATCTTAAGAAGGGAGGAGGAGGAAACTCTCATGCCAATGGGGTTCACATTCCAATAGCCAAGACCCACTATCAATAGGAAATTTTTCAAGTATGAAATTTCCCAATGGTGAAATTTCCAACATTTATAAGTCTAAGGAATTTTGAGGTTTACACTTCTTGGCCTAGAGATATGGAGAGGAATTAAAACAACAACAACAACAAAGTAGGATAAAATGGTTTCTGGTTCTTGGGAATTCCTCTCTATGCTGTAAAGTATTACGGTTTTACTTTTTATGCTTTGCAATATAGACTTTTGATGAAGGAAGTAGAACAAATATATATACATCCAAGAATTTTATCTTTGTGCCTGCCTTAAGATTCATGGTCTTCCAGACCCTGGACAGATTCATGCCATCTACTACTTCCTGCAGGAGTTCCCTCCCGAAGGGCACAACAGGCAGCTTCTTCTAAATACTCATGAGGACATACATAGGGATGATTAGAAAAGGAAAAGATGTCAGTAGAAAAAAAAATGAGTTGCTATAATTTTAGTTGGGTCTGTCTCTTTCCTAGCCAGGTGGCGTGCAGGTGAAAAGGAACATGCTTTATTTAAGGTTGAGGTCTCTGCAGTGAGCATGTGCATGGACACAGTCTTACCTTTTTGCATTAATTCTTTACCGGTTTGGGTAAGGGAATTTAGAGATGGCTATGACCTTGGGAACAATAAAAAGAGAGGCTGCAAGTCACCCAAGTCCAGGAGCTAAAGTCCATGTCAGAATCTGCTGTAAGCAGAAGTCTAGAGTGAGCTGCCCAGCTAAATCCATCAAGTAGGGAGTGGCTACTGATCAAGCACATTCGGAAGTGAACTCCATGGGTAAGGGCTATGTAGCCCAGTGCCATACACATCCACAGAGAATGTCTCATAAATGTTTGTTGAATAAAAAAACCTCATCAAGTTTGAGCCCACTTTCCAGGGATTGAGGTTGTATGAGCAGAGAATATTCCCCAATTTGGGGGGGATGCTTGCACTTTTGTTTTTGCTATGTCTTTAAAGTAAATATTTCCTTGTGAACACTAAGTGATTTTAGTAGAAGAAATGGAACTAGGATGCTAACTACTGGCAATTAATAGTAGGGGGAAGCATAAGGGAACCTGTGATTAGAGAATCATCACCTGATCGGACTAAGCCCCCTTTCCCCTCTTCCCCTGCACTGCTGGAACTGCAGAACAAAGCAGCTGTTCTGCTTGATAGAATGCTCTGGCTTCTCGAGCCTTGCCTGACAGATTTGAGATAAATTGGTATTGTGAACCTATACTGTCTGTACCATGCTAAGTACTACACAGTCATGGGAACCAGCTGCCCTGCCTCTGAAACAACCAATGAGATTTAAGCCCAAATGACCCAATCCCCTACACCCCATCTTTCCCCAAACCCATAAAATCCTGTCCCCTTGCTCAATCAGGGCCCTTTGCAAACTCTCCTGGCATTGAGTCTCCCCTTTGTCTTTGCTGTGCCTCATAAATTTTGCTGAATCGCCCAACTCTGGTCTCAGATTGCCTTCTTGTGTTGGACACCCATCACTGTCAAGGGTGCCCCTAGAATTCAGAGGGTCAGATGCATCCTTGCCCTAGAACCTTGTTAATAGGAGTGAGAGTTTGAATAAGGATACATCAGAGTTTACATGGAGTACATAAAGAAGCACTTAGTTAAAAAAAAAGTCTAAGAGACTAATATTATTTAGGCATACAATAATGTGCAATAGCATTTGTGGCTTTGCTGACTACAACATTTGCCCAAGAGGTACCCTAAGGAAAATTCTAGTAGAAAACACTGGGGAATAGGTAACAGTATGCTGGTAAATGTTTAACAACTAGCTTTCCAAGGGGGGAAAATCTATGCTTGACACATTTTAAAAGTCTAATCTGTATTATTAATATTTTCTCGATCATTTTCTTAAATCTAGACAATGAACAAAAAAAAACCTAATCAAACCCTGATTTATAACATTTGCTTATTTCCAAAATGTAAATGTTCACTGAAAATTTAATAATTGGCTCTTGAGAGTAAGTTCAAACTGTCTCTAGTACAGTCCTAAGAAAAGGGCAGGAAATGCTTTAAGGTTGCCTCCATCTCTGCCTAAGGTCATCCTATCTCTCCTTCAGAAACCAAGTTAGGGCTGCCTCCTCTGTAAAGCTTTTCCTGATCCTCCTGGCTGAGACTAATCTATGACCTATGATAACTATGTTCTTTGTTTATGCTTTTTTTAAATTGCACTTATCACATTCTATTCCATTTTATGTGTGTGACCATGCACAGGAATTACCCTGGTTGCTCCTTAAAGGCAGAGCTCATTTTCTTTAAACTGAAATAGTTTGCCCTCCTAAAAAATCAATTAAAATTCTAAAAGCAATCAATTGTTTATCAAGTATACAACCTGGAGGAAGTACCCCAAGAATGGGAATGTTAATAAGACACATTCCCTTTGTGCTTAATGCCTATATTTTCTTTGAGCAGAAAGAGATATTATCAAATTCTTCCTAACAAGGTAGGCAGGATGACTGAAGGAAACCTGCCAACAAATGTAACCCCTGAAGGCAGAAAAGTTTGGCCTCCTTTCAAGTCAGAAACAACATCCATAGCTCTAATGAGGTAACCTGGATTTATAAAGCCCAGATCAGAAATCCTACGTATATGCTTAGTACATTTCCTGCCATAAAATCGTTTGCAGTCTTCCAACTGTGACAAGTGATGTGTTGACAGAAAATGCCTCAACTTGACCTTGAAACTGGAGGCCTGCCAAAAGCAACAGTAACGGGTAGGTATCCAACTGCTACTTGAGCCTGCTTTCCATTGACATGGGTAGAGATGGCCGATAAAGCAGGGGCCTTAGGTGGATCAAGATAAAAGCTGCTAGGCCATGTCAACTAGAAAAAACACAGAACTATTAAATAGTCAAAATCACTCTTTAATCAAGGGAAAGGGGGTTCGCGCTGCTACTACGACAACAGAGCTGCTTCCCAAGACTGCACAGGGTCAAGACGCCCTGGTCACCAGCCCCTGGGAGTGCCACCGACTCAGGAGGGACTCAGGATGGACTCCGTTAAGTGGTTAAGTGAGGTCAGACATCCACCAGAATCAACTCGGCCTCAGGCATCCATAGCCACACCACAGTCGGTGGTGATGCATACTGGGGCTTAATCTGAGGAAAGGAAACCTAGGAAATCTCCATGCACTAGGAAGTGAATCCTGCAGGATAGCTGCACTCAGGGATGCGCTAAACACAATGGTCTGCAACCCCAGGGTCAAGGGTGAAAGTTCATCGCCTGAACACCAGATTGTCTTTCTGCTACAGAACAGCTGCAAACGTGTCAGGTTAGCTGCCGAAAGAAATCCGAATGGACTCCCGGGAACAAAAGAACTTGGGGAACCTATATACCACTCTAGATGACCTGGGGGGTTTAGGATTAGAGGGACAGTTGATTGACTTTACAATGGTGAGAAAGGAAAATGAAGAGTTCCAGACAGAAATAATAGTGAGGGGCTGGTGCCCCACAATGGACACAAAAGGGAAAGACTCAGCCTAGGGCTGGGTCACCTTGGTCATGGACCTTAGCCTAGGAGGAGAAACCATTGGGACAAAAGGGATGTTCAATATTGGATGGGATTAGCTGTTCCTACCCAAACTACCAGGAAGTTCACTGTCTGGTGAAGAGGGACCTTCCCTCAGGGGGAAACTCTCCTGTGACAAGGTCAAAACCTGGGGTTTCTACACTCCAACTAAATAAACTGGGGATCTCTAGATTTCCATGTTGACAGCCAATACATTTCAAGTTAAAATTTTGGTGGAGATTTTTCTAGGACTAGACCCAGAGATGGATGAAAAATACTTTGCTGGCAGCATTAGCTGGTCTAAATGAAATGGAATTTGCACAAGTGTGTGAAAAATCTGCTCCAAAAGTGACATTTAGAACTTGGAATGGAGAATTGCACACAGAGCATATTTAATGAATGTTTGTTACTGAATGAATGAATCACTGCTCCACTTCACTCCTGTTTAAGCTAAATGTAGTCTGGCTCAAACACAAATACATGTGCTACTCCTCCTTGGAGCCGCTTTAATCTAGAGCTCTCTCAATTAACTGCCTGGGTTTAGAGTAGACTATTTAGAATGACTGTGTGACTCTGAACCTCCAAGGTGACCCTGGGCTTCTCAAAGGCTCTCAAGTTAAACCCCCTGGCCCTGGAGAAGGGAGCAATACTACCTACAAAGGAATTTTCCCTTGAAACACAATTCAAACTAATAGCACAATTCATTTTGATTTGATTCAAATCAATAAATATTTATTAATCAACTACTAGGTTCATGGCAATGCATTGTAATTTCAATATAATTGCTCTATATCTAGTGTCTATAGCTTCCCAGATGCCTATCACAGTGCTCTGTTCAGGGTAGACAAGTAACAAATATTTGTTAATTGAATGACACTATCCTAGGCACTCAGGATACTAGGTCAAAATATAATCTGCCCTAAAGGAGTTTACATTCCAATAGGGGGCTACAACAGGTACACAAACATGGTGGATTGTGATAAAGGTGAAAGTGATAACCTAGTAAAGATAATTAGAAGATAAGATTGATCTCAGCCTTCAAGGAGGAGGTGGCGCCTAAGATGAGCCTAAAAGGAAGAAAATGATTTGAGCAGATAGAAACAGGAAGAGACCTAAGAATGGGTTGGCAGTAGGAGAGTACAAGACAAGATTTCGAAATAACTAGTCATCCCATTTGGATTCATGGTGTAGCATAAAACTGGAGCAAATCTCTGAGGCAGGAGGAAGCTCAAATGCCAAGCTAAGGAGTAAATGTTTTACCTAGGAGCAATAGGAAGCTACAAAAGGATTCCAAGTAAAGAGCACTGTGGCCAGACATGCATTAGGAAGATTATTTTTGTAACTTGGCAAAGGTAGGATTGAGGTTAGGGTGAGGGTGAGAATGCAAGCAGGAAGCCCCAATTAGGAAGCTATTGCGAAGTTCAGAGGGAAAGCCATGATGGCCTGAACCAAGGTGATATAGGTGTGTGTGCGTGTGCTCATATGTATGTATGTATACACACACACACACATCTTTGTTTAAATTTTCCTGAATCAAGGTGATAGCTATGAAAATTTAAGCAAGAGAGATATACATGTGTGCAAATGTATGTCTCCATATGTGTTTATATATCCCCATATATCATATATGAATATATGTGAAATATAAGACTAGAACCAATAGAATTTGGCCATATAGTGAAAATGGGAGTTGAGGAAAAGTGAAGTTCAATATTAATCTGAGTTCAAGCTAGGTTAATCAGGAGGAGGGTGGTATCATCAAAAGAAATAGGGAAGTTGGGAGAAAGGGGAAGATGGTGAATTCAACTTTGGACATGTTGAAGTTTGAGGTGCCAGTAAGGTTATCCACATGAATTTATTCAGCATCAGGACTGTAAATATGGGTCTGGAGCCCAGGGTAGATATCTAGATTAGATAAGGAGATTTTTCACTAGGAAGATATGATATTAAAGCCATAAGAATAGGCAAGCTTTTCTAGAAAAGAAAAAGAAGAGAATTTAGGATGGAGCCTTATTAGACTGGATTGGAAGAGGATGATGAATCAATCAATGAAGATGAGTGCAAGCAAGAGGAGAAGCAGGAGAGAATAGAATTGTAAAAAGTAATGAAATATCAGAAGAGATGGAGTGGATTTGACAAAAACTACTGGAAAAATTGGAAGACCCTATAGAAGAGATTAGGTTTGGATCAACATCTCGCACCCTACACCAAGATAAACTCAGAATGGGTGAATGACCTGAATATAAAGAAGGAAACTATAAGCAAATTAGGTGAACACAGAATAGTATACTTGTCAGATCTTTGGGAAAGGAAAGATTTTAAGACCAAGCAAGAGTTTGAAAAAAATTACAAAATGTAAAATAAATAATTTTAATTACATTAAATTTAAAAAGTTTTGTACAAACAAAACCAAAGCAACTAAAGCAGTGCTTGTGGGATCCACTTTAAGTCTTTGAGGATGTGAACTTCCTTTTCTAGTAAAAGGTTCTTCAAGTGCCTGACTAAGTGTGAAAGGAGGCGCATTCCAAGTTCTTGATTGTTTAAATTAAAATAAACCAAGGGAGTTTAAAATTCCCTTTCAAAGCACCTGGACTGCATTGAAACACTTTTGGGATAGGGACTCAGTCTATTTCCTGGTAATTGAGCTGAAGAGCCAGAGCACTTCACCCATTCCCTCTCCCCAAGAGATGCCTTTGCTCTGTGCCCACATATTCAGTCCATTTTGAGGTTATTCTTACAGGAGTCCAGCCTATAATGACAAGAGAACTCGGCTCCCTTTTATATATTTTTTGTCTCATTAAATCTCAACCCTGGAGACAAATTATTTAAAACATGTTTTCACTAGGCTCTTAGGATACCATTGGTATTTACTGAGTAGGGAGGATGTAATCAGACTTGAGTTTAGGAAAATGACTTAGGTAGCTGAATAGAGGATGGATTGGAATATGGAGGAAGAGGCAGGCAGATCCATCAGCAGATTATTGCAATAATCCAGGCAGCAGGTAATGAGGACCTGTACTGGTAGCAATGCCAGGGGAGAGAAGTGGGAATATTCAAGAGATGTTGCAAAGGTGAAGTTGACAAGTCTTAGCAATAGTTTGAGGGGAAAATGAGGGGAAAAGGTGAAGAATAGTAAGGAATCCTTGTAAGACTCCTAGGTTGTAAACTTGGGGTTTAGGATCTGTGGGTTTAGGGCAAAAGTATTGTCCTCTACCCTAATAAAGGAGATAGGAGGTAAGGAAAGCTTAAGAGGAAAGATAACAAGTTCTGTTCTAGTTATGTTGAGTTTAAGATCTCTATTGGGCATCTAGTTTGAGATATCTGAAAGGCAGCTGGAGATACCAGATTGGAGATCAGCAGAGAATTTAGGGCAAGAGAAATAGTTTGGAGAATCATCAGCATAGACATCATAATTAAATTCATGGGATCAATGAAATCACTGAGTGTAAGTAGTACAGAGGGAGAAGAGAAGATGACCCAGAACAAAATTCTGAGAGACACTTCCCATTACAGGGCATAATTTTGAGGAGGATCCAGCAAGGAAGACAGAGAAGGATGGGTCAGATAGGTAGAAGGAGTGGTGACCTGAAAACCTAGACAGAAGAGAGAAGGAGGTAGTTATCAACAGCATCAAAAGCTGAAGAGAAATCAAGGAGAATAAGGATTGAGAAATGGCTGTTGAATTTGGCAACCAAGAGTTCATTAGTAACTTTGGAGAGAGCAGTATCAGTGGAATGATAAAGTCAGAAGTCAAATAGTAATGGATTAAAAAGCAAATGAGAGAAGAGCAGGTAGAGGCACCTATTGTAGATGACCCACAAAGGTCAGAGATATAGGCAATAAGTTAGCAGGGATGGAAGGATCAAGTGAGGATTTTTTCAGGATGAGGGAATCATGGACATGTCTGTAGGTAGTAGGGAAGGAGCCAGTAGAGATAGATAGAGATTGAAAATAAAGAAAAGAGTAGGAATGACAGAGGAGGCAGTATGTTGGAGAAGAAAGCAAGCAGAGCAAGTAAAGGGTTTAGCTTGAGTAAAGAGTAATGTCACTTCATCATGTGAAGTGGTGAAGAGGTGGAAAAAACAGAATGGCAAAAGATATTTGAGGAATAGGAGATAAGAAAGAGGGAGAAAGAGGAAATTCATGGCAAATGGCCTGAAAAATAAAAGGCAAGGTTCTCAGCTGAAAGAGAGGAGGGAAGCGGATCCATGAGATGTTTAAGGAGGGATGAAACGGTTTAGAAGAATTGTTATGAAGAATATAGTAGTAAGTTGATAAGGAAGGCATAATAGGGTCACTTAGCAGACATGTGGGTCTAGGGCTATGTTGGTGAACATATGGCATGTGTGCCAGAAGGGGCTGCTCCCCTCCCCTTCTCCACTGTGCCTGAGGACATTTCTCTTATCACCCTCTCCTCTGCCCAGCAGCCCTATGAGAGTGCTTCTTCCCTACCCAGACAGGGCAGAGGAGAGGGGATGGGGCACACATGCTGCGTGAGGTTTGCAGTTTGGGCATTCACTCTCTAAAAGGTTCACCATCTCTGGTCCAGGATTTGGGAATTGATTTTGTCTGGGACTTTCCAAAAACAGTGAAGTACAAAGGTACTTAATGTCTTCAAATTTAAAATAAGCACAAAACCTTCACAATATAATAGGATCTGGTAACAATTCATAACTATTTTTATAATTTGCTGGAAGGCTGACACTAAAGTCTCATCAAATCAGTTTTTAGGACTGCTGACTGGCCCAGCACTGCCTATCTGAAAATCCAAGCCAGGCCATGACTTTGGCTCCTCCTCTTATTGGTAGACTTGTTCCCTGATGTAGAACTCTCCATTGTTGCCTATAAGTTCCACTCAATGGGCCCAGAACCTCCAGAACTTAAGCTCTCAAGGCCACCCCCAGCATGACAAGGTACACTTAAGGTTAACTTTCTATCACCTACTCAGAAAAAGTAGAAGAGGCAGTCTAAGACCCAAGTGAAAGCTTGACTAGTTGAATCCATTTTCCACATGGGAACAGCCAAGAGAAAAGGGAAAGAACACTATTCATCCCCCATGTCAGCTCACAGGAAGTCTAGAGGCAGAGAACAACATGACATGAGAGAACTAAAGGAGGTAAGTGGTCTAGAAGCTGTCTTCTTTTTAACTGATAAAGCACTCTGCCCCTCGTATGCTGCTAACATGAATCTTTCTAATCTAACTAATCTGTTCTAATACTTATACTACTCAGAAACTTTCAGTGGTTCTCCATTAACTGACAAATTCAAATTCCTTGGATTGGCATTCAAAGTTTTGCCTCATTTGACCTTTTTAGTATCACTTCACACTACTCTCCAGCATATTTCCCCCAGGAAAATTGCAATGAACTATTTAATATTTCTCTATGGAAATGTTTTGCATTGGTTTCACAAATAGAATGGGTATCAAATTGTTTGCCTTCTCAAGGAGTGGGGAAGGGACTGAGAAAGGGAGGAAGAGAATTTGGAAATTTAAATTTAAAAAAGAATGTTAAGTTTTTTTGTTTACATATAATTGAGAAAAAACAATTTTAAAAATTTAAATTATTTTCTGTTTTTCTTATCTTCCCCTACAACCATTTTTAGCGTCTGTGCCTTTGATGTTCTCTTGACCAAGAATATTTTATCATCCTCATCATAAAATTATTTTATACTTGTCTTATCTCTTGTTCTTTAATAAGGAACTAAATTTAATTTCATTTTTGCATCCTTCTGATGGTAATTATCAGTGCCTCACAAAGAATTGGTACATAATAAATGTTTATGGAATTAACGGAATTGAATAGGTGCTTATTGTTACTGTGCAGAAATACAATACCAAAAAATGTACCAAAAGGGATGCTTTAAGAGGAAGTCTTGGGGGCAGCTGGGTAGCTCAGTGGATTGAAAGCCAGACCTAGAGATGGGACATCCTGGGTTCAAATGTGACCTCAGATATTTCCTAGCTGTGTGACCCTGGGCAAGTCACTTGACCCCCATTGCCTAGCCCTTACCACTCTTCTGCCTTGGAACTAAGTAGTATTGATTCCAAGGCAGAAAGTAAGGGTTTTAATTTAAAAAAAAAAAAGAATAATTCTTACCAAAATTTAATCATTTACTCAAAGGAGCATTTCCTGCATGGTTTTAAGAGATTAGTCACTTTTTTCAGGAGAAACTTTATTTCCTTCTTGAAAGTCCTCCAACACAACCCAAATTATCCAAAAAGTCACAAAGCAAACAAAAGCGTATCTTCACAAGTAGGACAGTCTTAGTCCTTTAAGATCAAGGTGTTATTCGTTCCACAAAGGAATAAAACTATAGCTTTACAAACAAGAGATTTGCTACCTTATTCTAGGCCAAAATTTTGAGGGCTCAACTTATATTTTCTAGGTTAGGAAATTCTAACTGGTCAATATATGCCAATCATTTGGCATAATTTTATTATTTGAGATACTCTGGGAAAAAAATTATCTTTATTTTAATTAGAGATACGATTGCTAACATTTTCCTTGAAGGCACTGTTAGCACTATGTTAGCATATTAGAGAACAAGGAAAAAAAAAATTTTAAACCCTTACCTTCTGTCTTACACTGTGTATTGGTTCCAAGGCAGAAAGTGGTAAGGGCTAGGCAATGGGGGTCAAGTGACTTGCCCAGGGTCACACAGCTAGGAAATATCTGAGGTCATATTTGAACCCAGGACCTCCCATCTCTAGACCTGGCTCTCAATCCACTGAGTGGCCCAGCTGCCCCCTGAAAATGTTTCTTAAAATAGCTATGCTTACCCACATTCCCTTCTGCTTCCTGCCTAGCCTGACTCCACCTCTGCCTCTAAGGTTCACTTAGCACATCTACCTTTAAATTTAATGTTGATTTCTCTTGGGGGGTTTTAGAGTCTGCAATATTAGAGAGTGATTTCCAATGACAAAGTCACCAGATTAAGGTTTTCTTTTTTTCAACAGATGGAGCTGCATAGGGATTTGTAGGAGTCATTTCCAAACTTGGGGCTGGGGTATCAGACTTTGCTAAACAGAGTGCCTCAAAGACTTGTCATTCTCACCATTAGCTACATTTTGGTTTTGTTTTCAAATGGACGGTCTTATTGTATGTGACTCATTAACCTAGGGGTACATTTAGAGGATTTTTCCTGATTGTGAAATATTACAGTTTCTGGATTAAAGATTCTATATTGTTTTCATAAAACAATACAAAAATCAGTTTTCTGAAGGTAAAATTAAGGATATTTTAAAGTGTGTAAAACTTTTTCTAGCATTATCTCATTTGATCCTCACAACAAGCCTAGAAAATAGGTGCTATATTCCCATTTACAAATGAAGAAATTGAAGCAAATAGGTTAAGTGACTTGTCCAAAGACACAAAGCTAGTTAAGTGTCTAGATCAGATTTGAACCTTTCTTCCTGACTCCAGGATTATACTGCCTACCTGCCCAAGATGCAAGAGATCTGGATCAGAGTGACAAAAGTTGGCAAATTGTTGAATATAAAGAATGAGTGAGAGTAGAGTCGAGGATGACTCTTGGGTGACTGGAAAGACAGTGGCACCCTAAACAGAAATGTCTTGTCTTTCATTTTTGAGGAGGACCAATAACATCACAGAGTGATGATGGCTTGACTTGTGCAAAAATTAGATTTCAAGGGAGGCGGAGTTGCACAAAGTCTTTGGCCTCCCTCTCTCTTCCACAGTCATCAAAGTCCAGTGGCAGGAAGATGACTGGCCATGACCCAGGATGCAATAGATGACCTTGGCAGCATCTGCAGTTTCTGACCAGGCTCCAAGCACTCCATAGTGCCCACTGCAGCTACCTTCTTAGCCTTTGGAACAAATTGTTCTCCTCTTCTAGCCTACTGGGGGAAATGTTCACAGGCTTGGGGTAGACAATTCCCAATGAGTTTGAGGTCTGTTGGTCAACCTCAACTTGGTTTAGCTTATTTGCCAATATGATTTTACTGGGGTGTGGCTAATGCCTGTTCTACAGTTTCTTGAAGTCACAGGTAAGAGTTGGTTAACAGGTAAGGTTAGACACCAAAGGTGGTAAACAGCAAGTCCTCAAACCAGGGGTGCTAGTCCTCCTTGAACACCCCACAAGAAATAGGGAAGATAGGAAAGGGGTGGGTATTACAGAAAATATAATAAATTATGTTTTGTATATGTTGAATTTGGGATGTCTCCAGGAAATTCCACTTAAATATGCCCCCCCCCAAGAGGTAATAATTCAATCCTAGAACTCAAGAGATTCAAGGGTTAGATATGTAAATCCAAGAATTATCTACATAAAGATAACTGAACCCAAGGGGCCTAATAATTTCACCAAAAAAAGCGATGTAGTAGGAGAAGGTAAGAGGGCCTAGGAGAGAGGCTTGAACTACATCTGAAAGTAGTAGACAAGATATGGCGAATAATACAACAAAGGAAACTGAGAGATAGCAGATTAGATAGATAGATAGCCAGACAGACAGATAGATGATAGTTATAGACAGACAGATGAGATAGATAGATAGATAGATAGATAGATAGATAGATAGATAGACAGACAGATGGACAGATAGACATGATATAGACAGATAGATGATATAGACAGACAGATAGCCAGACAGACAGATAGATAGATGATATAGAAAGATGAAAGTTATACACAGACAGATGAAATAGATAGATAGATAGATAGATAGATAGATAGATAGATAGATAGATGGAAAGATAGATAGACAGATGATCTAGTCAGATGATATTGACAGACAGAAAAATAGACAGACAGACAGATAGATGATAGTTATAGACAGACAGATGAGATAGATAGATAGATAGAGAGATAGATACATAGATAGACAGATGGACAGATAGATAGATAGACAGATGGACAGATAGATGATAGTTATAGACAGACAGATGAAATAGATAGATAGATAGATAGACAGACAGACAGATGGACAGATAGACATGATATAGACAGATAGATGATATAGACAGACAGATACAGACAGATGAAATAGATAGATAGATGATATAGACAGATAGATAGATAGAAAGATAGACAGATAGATATGTAGTAGAACCAAATGATAGTTGTGTCACCATAACCTAGCGAGGAGAAAGTGTCCATGTGATGGTAATGATTCTAAAAGGTCAGAAGGGATTGAAAAATTGTCATAGAATTTGGAGATTTAGAGATCATTTTTGACCCTAGAGTGAACAATTTCAACTGAGAAATGAAGATGGAAAAAAGTTGTAATAGGTTCTGAGGCACTCTGCCGGAGTCCAAAAAGTAAGATGATCTAGACTTAAATTACACCTTTGTTAGTACATACATGAACTTGAGGAAAATCTCTTTCTGGGATTCAGTTTCCTCACCAGAAAAATAATCCCTGAGGTCTTTTCCAACTCTGGAGATTTGTTCTTTTGAAATGAAGTGAAGTGAGAAGAAAAGTGGAAGGTTGGCTTTGAAAAGGGCCTATAAAAGGCAATAGTTTATAATAATTATGGATTCAAGGGAACGTTTTCTATGACACACACTGCTCTCCAAGGAAAAGTTTTTATGTAGGTTTATTTTATATCCTGCAATTTTGCTTAAGTTGTTAGTTGCATCAATTAATTTTTTACCTGACTCTCTAGGGTTCTCTAAACCACTATAGCATCTACACAAAATGAAATTTTTGTTTCTTCTTGGCTTATGCTTAAATTTCTTTTTTCTTTCTTATTCGTTATGATTAAAATTCTCTGGAGACTGCATATTCACTCATAATTACTTATTAAATAGTGAAAAGTGGATCAGAGAAAGAAAAAAGCACATAGTCACATGGCCAGTTGCCTAGCTAACCTGAGCTTGCTGCTCACCTTGCATCTCTGGTCACTCTTGTTGCTTAGGCAGAACAGATTTCTTGAGCTTCCTTGATCCATAACTTAGACACCTATAACATTATTTTTTCCAGATCTCTCTGAATGGACAGATTTGATCTCAGTGTAGGTCAGAGGCTGGTCTTCTGGACATAGGACAAGAGGCAGGGGTATTCCAGGTCTCCAGGAGTCATGTAGGATGAGAGCCAAGCCTCTTCCAGGAGGCTTCTGGTATCCTTCTAGAGTACACATGCATACCCCTTATCCAGGTAAGCCTCAGGCCTTGTTTTTAATCTCATCAAAGGGTGGGAGTGAAACCAAAATGGATTTCAAATTCAAAATGAAATTTTCTTTTTAAAAAGGAAAGAAGGGTACAGATTTATTTTAATTCTCACATATTACTATATCTAGCATTTCTAGCACTATATAGAAGAGTAATGGTGATAATGGACATCCCTGATCTTATAGGAAAGACTGTGAGCTTTTCCCCATTACAGATAATACTGGCTCTTGGTTTTGGACAGATGTTTGATTTTAAATAAATAAAATGATGACATTTTGAAGACAATTCTATTTATTTCTGTGCTATCTAGTATTTATATGAGGTCTGAAAATTGAATCTTGTCAAAGGATTTTTCTGTATTAATATAATCATGTTTTATTGTTCTTATTCATATGATCAATTATGTAGTTTTCCAAATATTGAACCAGTCAGAAATTCCTATTATGTAGCTTGTCATGTCATGGTTATATAATGTTTGTGATATTTACTGTGGTCTCCTTGATAGTATTTAATTTAAAATTTTGTATTAATATATTCAAAATTGGTCTGTAGTTTTCCCCTTTTGTTTTGATTCTCCTTCATTTATATAGGAAGTCTTTGTGTCAGAGAAGGAATTTGGTAAGATCTCTATTCCTTTTTTTTTTCAGAAAGTTTATGTAGTATTAGAACTAATTGTTCTTTAAATATTTGTTAGAATTTACTTTTAAATCCATGTGGTCCTTAAATTATTTCCTTTTAGAATTTGACTTATTAAATTTATTTTCCTAAGATTGGGTTAAGTACTGTAACTGTGAAAATGTGGTTTGCCAAGACTATGAATTGCCAAAACTCTAAAGGTTTCAGCCAAACTGTAAAGATAATTTTTAGTGTCTTGACTTAAAATCTAAAATAAGTGGTCGCCATGGGAAAATTCCCAAATATGAAAATACCCAAGTCAGCTGGGTTTTATGGAGATTTTAATTAATACAAATGAAGGAATTAAGGGAAGGAGAGAGAGAGAGAGAAAGAGAAAATAGTAGAAAGGGCCTAGGCCAAATGGCTTAGGCCTGAGCCTAAGGGAGAGCAAGTCAGTCTTTATCACTCACCACAAGATCATCTTTAAGCAAGCTCCAAACCTCTAAACTCCAACTCCAACTAACTTCCAATCCAAAAAACTCCTCTCAATAAGTCCCTTCCTTTTAAAGAAATTTTCTCTTATGTCACCTCCTCTAAATTGTCATGTCTACCAATCACAGTAGATTCTTTTTCCCAGCACTGCCCATTCTTAGTTCTTATCTTCTTTTGTTCTCACCTTCTCTGGTTAGACTAAATATACTGAGTACTTCACACCTCTTTTGTTAAGCTTACCTTTTATAAGTTGCTTGTTTTAGGTACTAATTTAACCTTTATAGGTACTGAGCACCTTTTTGTATTAGATCTAAAAATAGACCTAGCTTAAGGTTCTAGCTTTACTCTAACTATGAGTTAGGGACTTTTCATTGTTCAATCAGGAGTTTGCAACTTTATCTTCTCCTAAGGCACTGTCTGAGTAGGGTGGAGTAATTTTAAAAGTTCTCAATACATTCCTGATCAAGTACCTCCATTGTTAAAAATGGAGAATAGCTTAATCAAATCTTCTGAAGTAGAGTCTGAGCAGTTTTAAGATTCACAGTACTCAGTTTTCTATTCTATTAATATGGACAAGTTTTATAAATATTTGTGTCATTTGGACTATTAATTTTATATAGTTACATATTATAGTTTCTCCTAATAATCATTTTCATTTTTTTCCATTGGTTGGAAATTCACTTTTTGTTTCATTTTCGATAGTGGTAATTTGTATTTTTTTAGTTAATGGATTATCTACAATATTTTGTTGGTTTTTAAAAAATAGCCCCTAGTTTTATTAATTCAATGGTTCTTTTGCTTTCAACTTTGTTAATCTCTCTTTTAATATTCAGAATTTCAATTTTGGTATTCAATCAAATGTTTTAAATTTGTTGGTTTTCTTTTTTTTTTTTAGTTGTATGTCTAATTTGTTTGTCTGTTTTGGTCTTTTATTGATAAAGATGTTTGGAGAAAAAAATTTTCCTTTAAGTATTGCTTTGGCTTCATTCCCCACATTTTAATATCTTGTTGTATTGTCATCTTCTTTAAGGAAATTTGTTTTGCTTTGATTTGTTCTAAGATTTGTTTTATGATCTACTAATTTATTGGAATTTGTAAGATTTAAATTAATACCAATAACTCTAAATATTAATTTTATAAAGTTTATTAATAATCACTTGAAGTAAAAGAAATGAAAAGAAGAAATAGAAGTTCAAAGTCTAATTTTCTAATGTAAGACCAGGTATGTAAATTCTCCTGCCTGGCTCAACAGCTGTGTTCAGGGAAAAATCGAGAGAGGGGGGCAGGATCACACCAAAACTATATCCTGAAAGTCCTGGAGAACAAATTCTATCCACACAGATTATTATTATTTCAAATCAATTTTTAATTTTTGCTTCTAAAGTAAATTATTAAATATAATTTACTGCTTTAATATTTCTGCTTTTCTATATTTGTGAGGTTTTTATGCCCTACTACATGATCAGTTTTGTGAAGGTGCCATGCACAGCTGAGAAATGTCTATTCCTTACCCAGTATTCTCTAGAGGTTAATAATCTTTAACTCTATTTTTTATTAACTTTTATTTTTGTATAAAATGTAAAAAATTTTTTTCAACATGTAAAAAGTTTTCAACATTTTTCAAAGAATATTGTCTCAAATTCTCTCCCTCCTCCCTAATATCTGCTGCTTGAAATGGTAAGAAATCCACCCATTCCTATTGAAAACACTAGAAAATATAGGAATAGAAGGGCCTTTCCTAAAAATAATAAACAGTATATATCTAAAACCATCAGCAAACATCTGCAATGGGGATAAACTAGATGCATTCCCAATAAGATCAGGAGTGAAACAAGGATGCCCATTATCACCTCTATTATTTAACGTTGTACTAGAAACACTAGCAGTAGCAATTAGAGAAGAAAAAGAAATTGAAGGTATTAAAATTGGTAATGAGGAGAACAAGCTATCACTCTTTGCAGATGATATGATGGTTTACTTAAAGAATCCTAGAGAATCAACCAAAAAGCTAGTCAAAACAATCAAGAACTTTAGCAAAGTTGCAGGATACAAAACAAATCCATATAAGTAATCAGCATTTCTATATATCTCCAACCCATTTCAGCAGCAAGAATTAGAAAGAGAAATTCCATTTAAAATCACCCTAGACAATATAAAATACTTAGGAATCTATCTGCTGAGACAAACACAGGAACTATATGAACACAATTACAAAACACTCCACACAATTAAAACTAGATCTAAACAGGGGAAGTTGGGTAGCTCAGTGGATTAAGAGTCAGCCCTAGAGACGGGAGGTCCTAGGTTCAAATCTGGCCTCAGCCACTTCCTAGCTGTGTGACCCTGGGCAAGTCACTTGACCCCCATTGCCTAGCCCTTACCACTCTTCTGCCTTGGAGCCAATACACAGTATTGACTCCAACACGGAAGGTAAGGGTTTTATAAAAAAAAAAAAAAACTAGATCTAAACAAATGGAAAAACATTGATTGCTCATGGGTGGGACAAGCTAACATAGTAAAAATGACAATCCTACCCAAATTAATTTACTTATTTAGTGCCATACCCATTGAAATACCAAAAAAAGTTTTTACTGAATTAGAAAAAAACATAACAAAGTTCATTTGGAAGAACAAAAGATCAAGGATATCCAGGGAAATCATGAAAAAAAAATGGAAAGGAAGGAGGACTTGCAGTCCCAGATCTCAAACTATACTATAAAGCAGAGGTCATCAAAACAATTTGGTACTGGCTAAGAGATAGAAAGGAGGATCAGTGGAATAGATTTGGGGTAAATGACCTCAGCAAGACAGTCTATGATAAGCCCAAAGATCCCAGTTTTGGGGGACCCAAACCCACTATTTGATAAAAACTGCTGGGAAAATTGGAAGACAGTGTGGGAGAGATTAGGTTTGGATCAACATCTCACTCCCTACACCAAAATAAACTCAGAATGGGTGAATGACCTGAATATAAAGAAGGAAACTATAAGCAAATTAGGTGAACACAGAATAGTATACATGTCAGATCTTGGGGAAAGGAAAGATTTTAAGACCAAGCAAGAGTTAGGAAAAAATCACAAAATGTAAAATAATTTTGATTACATTAAATTAAAAAGATTTTGTACAAACAAAACTAATACAACTAAAATTAGAAGGGAAGAAACAAATTGGGGAAAAAATCTTTATAACAAAAACCTCTGACAAAGGTCTAATTACTCAAATTTATAAAGAACTAAACCAATTGTACAAAAAATCAAGCCATTCTCCAATTGATAAATGGGCAAGGGACATGAATAGGCAATTTTCAGTTAAAGAAATCAAAACTATTAATAAGCACATGAAAAAGTGTTCTAAATCTCTAATAATCAAAGAAATGCAAATCAAAACAACTCTCAGGTATCACCTCACACCTAGCAGATTGGCTAACATGACAGCAAAGGAAAGTAATGAATGCTGGAGGGGATGTGGCAAAATTGGGACATTAATGCATTGCTGGTGTTGTTGTGAATTGATCCAACCATTCTGGAGGGCAATTTGGAACTATGCCCAAAGGGCACTAAAAGACTGTCTGCCCTTTGATCCAGCCACTGCTGGGTTTGTGACCCAAAGAGATAATAAGGAAAAAGACATGTACAAAAATATTCATAGCTGTGCTCTTTGAGGTGGCAAAAAATTGGAAAATGTAGGGATGCCCTTCAATTGGGGAATGGCTGAACAAATTGTGGTATCTGTTGGTGATGAAATACTATTGTGCTCAAAGTAATAATAAAGTGGAGGTATTCCATGGGAACTAAAACAACCTCCAGGAATTGATGCAGAGTGAGAAGAGCAGAACCAGGAAAACATTGTACACAGAGACTGATACACTGTGGTAGAAGGAAGGTAATGGACTTCTCCATTAGTGGCAATGCAGTGATCCTGAACAACTTGGAGGGATCAATGAGAAAAACAACTATCCACATTCAGAGGAAAAACTGTGGGAATGGAAACATCGAAGAAAAACAACTGCTTGAATACATGGATCGAAGGGATATGGTTGGGGATATAGACTCTAAATGAATATCCTAGTTCAAACAACAACATGGAAATAGGTTCTGATCAAGGACAAAAGTAATAACCGATGAAATTGCTCATTGGTTGTGGGAAGGGTGGGTGGAGGGGATGTAGGGAAATAATGTGATTATTGTAACCAAGAAATAATGTTATAAATGGACTAAATAATCTAATTCAAATGGAAAAAAATAAAATGCAATGGGAAATATAACAAAATAAACAAAAATCCAGCACCATATAAAAAAAAGAAAGAAATGGTAAGCAATCTCATATAAATTTTACATGAGCAGCTATGTTAAACACTTTCCCATATTTATCCTTTTGTGGAAGGAAACTCAAATAGAAAAAGTATTAAGAAAGTTAAAAAAAAAAGTTTACTTTGATCTGGACTGGGACAGTTCTTTTTTTCTGGAAGTAGATGACATTTTTTATCATGAGTCTTTTGGAATAGTTTTGGATCACTCCATTGCTGAGAATAGTCATTATTCACAGTTGTTCATTATAAAAGTATTCCTGTCACTGTACAATAGTCTCATGGCTCTGCTTATTTTCATCAATTCATGTAAGTCTTTCCAGGTTTTTCTGAGTTTCTCCTGTTTGTTCTTTCTTACAGCTCAATAGTATTCTATTATAATAGTATACTATAATTTAATCATTCCCCAATTGATGGGTATTGCTTCACTTTCTAAGTCTTTTTGTACATTTAGGTCCCCCATCTCCCAACCTTTTTTATCTCCTTGGGATACAAACCTAGTGTGAAATTTAGATTTCACCCTACTTATTCTTTTTTTTTTTAACCCTTACCTTCCGTCTTGGGATCAATAGTGTTTATTGGTTCCAAGGCAGAAGAGTGGTAAGGGCTAGGCAATGGGGGTTAAGTGACTTGCCCAGGGTCCCACAGCTGGGAAGTGTCTGAGGACAGCTTTGAACCTAGGACCTCTGGCCTCTTGGTTCTCAATCCACTAAGCTACCTAGCTGCCCCTTCCACTTATTCTTTAGAATTTTAGCTACCAGGAAGGTATACGCCCCCATGTAAGGATTAAGTGTGAGGGAGAAAGGTCTATGGCCCGTGTGTGCTAGCAAGGGACAAATCAGAAACAACTGACTGTCCCCCTGGGCAGTCCAAAGCCAAGTTTAAGCCACATGTAAGACACAGGAAGTAACACAAAGAACTGCTTTTATATTTCATGGTCATTTCCTGTGAAGGGGTCTTCCCCCAGAACTTGACTGTGGAGGAGCTCAGGCCTGAGACCTCAGACTGCTTCCCTTGAACTGCCATGTGGTGAGTGAAAAGGCTGACTCCCTTTTCTTGGCTTTTCTGGAGGCACCAGCCTCTGGAAAGGCCCATCATCTTGGGACTCCTTTTCCCTTGGCTTTCTGGAGTCACTAGCCTCTGGAGAGGCCACTCATTTTGGAGGAGGCCTCATGGCTGGAAGCCTTGTTAAATTTAATCCTCTGCCCCACCCCACCCCTTGACTGAGGCCTCTGAATTCCTGCCTGGTTCAGACCAGGCTGGAGCAGTTACCCCACTCTCTTTCTCTCTCTCATTTCCTTAATTTCTTCCCTCTATTGTAAATAAACTACCATAAAAGTCCAATCTGACTTGAGTAATTCATTGAAATTTAGTAATTAAATCCCTGGTGACCAATTCAAAATATACTCAGTTCAATCATAAATTTTACCCCTAACACTAGTAATGGTATTGTTGAGTCAAAGGGTATGTATTGTTTTATAAACCTTTCAGCATAGGTCCAAATTGCTCTTCTGAATAATTGAATCAGTCCATACATCACCCAACAAAATGCATTCATGTCCCAGTTTTCTACATATTCCCTTCAAGTTTTATAATTTTCCTTTTCCATCATAATAGCCAATCTGATAGGTATGGGGTGATACCTCAGAGTTGTTTTAATTTGCATTTCTCTAGTGGATGATTTTGAGCATTTTTGCATAAATATAGAAGGTTTAATTTAATTACTTAGTTTGAGAACTGCCTGTTCATATCCTTTGAGCATTTATCAATTGGGGAATGACTTGTATTCTTATGTATTCAATGTATTTGAGAAATGAGGCCTTTATTAGAGACTTGTAAAGAAAATTGCACCATTATGATTACAGTGTATTACTTTCCATCCTATGTTTAGTTTCTGACTTCCACCTCCCCCAATTTTCCCTCTTTTCCCTCAGCCCCACTCCCTTTCTCCTCCTATTTTCCTGTAAGGCAAGATAGCATTCTATATTCAACCGATTGTGTATGCTCTTCTCTCATTGAGTCAATTATAAGGAAAGGAAGGTTCACATGTTCTCCTCCCTACATCCCCCCATCTTCTCCCCACTGAGAATGCTCTCTCATGCCTCTTTTATGTACAATAATTTACACAACTCTATTTTTCCCTGTCTCCTTCTTCCAATATATTCTTCTTTCTCATGCCCTAATTTTATTTTTTATATCACCTCATCATATTCAACTCATACCCTCACCTTCTATCTATGTGTACTCCTTCTAATTGTCCTAATAATGACATGTAAGAAATAAAGAAATCTATGGGGCAACATTCTGAATTGAAGAATCAAACTTTAATATGGAAAATAAAAACGGGAGTTTTATAGGTTTTTGACAGTTAATTCACATAAGTCATTAACAAGGCAACAGGTACTGTGACAAGGAAATCACTTTAAAAAGACTGATATATATTAATTTAAGGCCACCAAGGAATTCAGCTATGTACTTCCTAAATGAAAACTCAAGTCAGCAGTCAATCTTTTATGGAGTTTAATTACAACAGGAGGAAGAAAGGAATTAGAGATAGAGAGAGAGAAAAGGGAGAGAAGGGAATAGGGCTTAAATACCCCTTCTGTTTAGGCTGGGCCAAAAGGCCCAAGCCCTTAGATAGCTGGGGCAAAGAAAAGAGATCAGTCCCTATTACTCACGTGACCAAAATGGAGAAACAGTCTCAGAGGCCCCCACCTTCAGCTTCCTTCAGAGCAAGCTTCTCAGAGCACACTCCAACCACTCAGCCAAACTCCTCAACCTCTCTTTCAGCTTTCAGACCCCTCTCTCTTTAAGGAAACCATCCAAGTTCCCTCCCCTCAGTTCTCACATCTACCAATCACTGTCCATCAATTTCCCTGTGCCAATGGAGGCTCTAGCTTAACCCAGGACCGCCCAGAGGTCTCTGGCTTTGCACATGTCTGTTGAAGGTCATATTTTCAAATAATTAAATCTTTGATCCTTTGCTACAGCCCTTCCTAAATCCTGTTAACCTGAGTAGGGTAGAGATTGGAATAATTAAATTTTGATCTATGCTGCAGCCCTTCCTCAATCCTGTTAGGACTGAGTAGGGTGGAGATTGATTACAAGTATCTCCATTGTATCAATTCTAAAATCAATCATGACTCAAAGAAATTCCTGTTCTATGCTTAAGCCTAGGTCAAAGTCCTTTCCATTGTTCAGCAAAAGGTTTCTGTCCTAAAGTAATCTTAAGAAGGGAGGAGGAGGAAACTCTCATGCCAATGGGGTTCACATTCCAATAGCCAAGACCCACTATCAAAAGGAAAATTTTCAAGTATGAAATTTCCCAATGGTGAAATTTCCAACATTTATAAGTCTAAGAAATTTTGAGGTTTACAGTACACAGAATGTTAAGAAACATGCTATAACATTTGGTAACATAAACTACAGTACAAAGTTAAGAAAACTTAATCCTCTAGAACTATCACACTACTTCTGGGAGGGGTTAAGTCAAAGTAAACTTTCTTGACAATACTCTAGGGACCCTGTAGTTGGCATACATCTTCACAGGATCAAACAGCATCTGGGCATGCCAAGGTTGTTTTCCTGTGATCTCATCAGCTCAGCCCTACACTCACCATTCCAAAGAAGCCCAGCTCCTTCTGCATTGGTTTCAATTTCCCTAGATAACACACAGGCCTGAAATTTTTATTCATCCAACAGAAGCTCTTACTCTGGTTAAAGGCTAGAATATAAAATGCCAAACTATATCCTTGCTAATACTATGGTTAATATTCTATTATCATAAATGACATCTTATACACAATTAATTTACTAACAGTCTAACTTTTTCTAAAAATCATAACTGCAATTATCTACCTGATATGTTATCATTTGGTTTATGATTAACAACATAAAAGCAATAAAAAACAATTTTCTTTTCAAAGTTTTTCAGCATTAGAAGAATCATTTTCCCATGTAGGGATATACACAATTTACCTTTATTGACTGTCTTTTCTCTTTCCTGGCAACCTTTATATGGTTCTCTTGAGTCTTGTATTGAGAATCAAATTTTCCATTCAGCTGTGGTCTTCTCATCAGGAATGTTTGAAAGTCTTCTATTTCATTGAATACCCATTTTTTCCTCTGAAGGATTATTGTTTTTGTTGGGTAAGGGATTCTTATTTGTAGTCCTAACTCCTTTGCCCTCTGGAATATCAAATTCCAGGGCCCCCATCCTTTCAGTCTTGTATAAATACTGATTATGGCTCCACAATATTTGACTTGTTTCTTTTTTGGCTGCTGGAAATATTTTCTCCTTGACCTGAGAGTTTTGGAATTTGACTATAATATTCCTGGGAGTTTTCCTTTTGGTATCTTTCAGGAAATGATTTGTGGATTTTTTCAATTCATATTTTGCCTTCTAGCTACAGAGTGTTGGGGCAGTTTTCCTTGATTTTTTGAAAGATGCCTAAGCTCTTTTTTTAATCATGACTTTCAGGTGGTCCAATAATTCTTAAATTCTCTCCCTGAATTTGTTTCCCAGGTCAATTGTTTTTCCTATGAGATATTTCACATTTTCTTCATTTTTTTGTTCTTTTCATTTCATTTCTTGATATCTTGTGGGGTCATTAATTTCCACTTGCCCAATTCTAATTTTAAAGTATAAGTTTTCTTCAGTGAGCTTTTATACCTCCTTTTCACTTCTCTAATTCTATTTTGTAAATAGTTCTTTTCCTCAGTGAATTTTTGTACCTCTTTTTCCAAAGGGCCAATTCTGCTTTTTAAAAAGTTCTTCTCTTCTATGGATTTTTGTGCCTCTTTTACCAACTGGTTCATTCTTTTTTTAAAGATATTTCTTCATTTTTTTTGTGCCTCTTTTACCAAGCTGTTGACTCCTTTATTATGATTTTCCTGTTTCCCTGTTTCACTTCTCATTTCTTTTCACAGTTTTACTTCTACTTCTCTCATTTGATTTTTAAACTGCTTTTTGAGCTCCTCCATTAATTCATTTTGAGCTTAAAAGCAATTAATATTTTTCTTGAAGTCTTTAGATGCAGCGGTATTGACTTTGTTGTCTTTTTCTGAGTTTGTGCCTACCCTGTCACCAAAATAACTTTCTATGTTGAGTTTATTTTTGTTATTTGCTCATTTTCCTTTTTCTTTTAGTCTAAAAAACCATTAAAGATGTACTCTGGAACTGTGGTTAAGGGAGCAATGTTCCAAGCTTCAAGTTCTTTGTGTAGCCATCTTCAGAACTGGCACTGGGCATCTATCCACTTTCGGGTCTTCCAAGGTGGTATAATATAAGGAGAAAGGTATTTAATACTCTCCAGGCCTGTGCTTTGGTCTATGAGCCCAAGCACTCTTTTACCCTTTAGAACTGTGGCCAGAGTCCTGTGGTCCTCTGTGGCTGCAAGTGCTGGTGTCTGCTGGTGATCCTCCTCACCCTGCAACTATACCCTAGGGCTGCAACCAGGGCAATACAATAAGAATCTTGCACCCAAAGCCAGCAAAGTGACCCCTGTAATCTCCTTCCTTCAGATATATGAGAAAGTGAGTAGCCAAAGCAATAAATAATATGCCAAGTGAATGGTAGATTTATTAAGCAATATCAGAGTTCAAAGGAAAGAGAGATCACTTCAGAGTGAGGTATTAGAGTAATAATGACTTTGAGCATGCTCCTTTCTATAACAAGATTTTAGTTTCTTCATTTGTAATAGGAATGGCATGAGATTTAGGTCAATGATTCTCAAATTTTTTTATCTCAGAACCACTTTGTACTCCTAGAAATTAATAACCTTCAAAGAACTTTTATTTATGTGGTTTATAGCTGTCAACATTTACCATATTAGAAATTAAAGCATGAGGATTATAATTATTCAAATAGTTTTGACCTTGCAGATCCTTTCGACAAGACTTTCTCCGAGAATCACTGGAGCAGATATCATGTTAGGTCATTCACAATCCTAAAGTAGTGGGGTTTTAGAATATTGTACTCCATGAGAGTCATGGTGTAATGGACATATAGTGCTTATCCCATTGCATTATTGCAAGGATCATTTGAAACAATGAAGAATATTTCCAAAACTTTAAGGCACAGTATAAATGTTAACTGTTATTTGAGCTGGACTTTTAATGATAGGATTTCTAGGGAATAGGGCACGTATAGAAGTTATATTTTTTTAGGGAGATACTGAATAATCATTTTTTCTGAAAAGGTATTATATGGAACTAGCAAAAAATATTGGAAAAATAGGTTGGAACTAGATTGTCTTTTAAGATAGAGCACACATCTTCAGACTAGATTTAAAGCCTTCCACAAATAGCCTCTATCTTTCCAGTCTCATTTCAAATTACTGCCCTCCACACACTATCCCTTACACTGAAGTACTAGTAGGCCACTAGAGTTCCCATAATAGCCAGCCTTCCAGTCTTCATACCCTCACAAAAGTAATATTTGATGTCTGGAATGTATTCCATCCTCACCTCACCTCAGAGAACCTCAAATATCCATTAAAGTGTATCTTAGGTGCTACCTCTTATACAATGCCTTTCCTGATTCCCCCAGTTATTACTCTATCCCTCAAAACGATTTGTCTGAATATACTATGTGTAGTACAGGTGTGGTGTCTAAATGTGAACCCCCAACCTTCCAACCCTCTTCACTCCCTTCAGCTTAGCTCACTCATCCCAATGTGGACTCCCACTGAGAAATGGGGGTGCTGCTACAGTTCTGCTCTAACTCAGCCTCTCAGGATTCTGGTGTAGAGATGTTCTACATCTATTACTCACAACTAGAGTCTGAGTCCCCAATGTGTTTCCCATTTAATAAATCAGTCAAGGTCACTCCATTAGCTCTTAATGGTTAAACAGAATACAAAACAAGAATAATCATTATATGCTTTGTCTGGGGAAGTGCACAACTTGGGACTAGAGCCTTTGAAGTTCTTGATCTCCTCATGGAAATTGTGTACCAAAATGTCATCTCCTAGGCAGGATTGCTTCTCAAACAGATCCTCTACTCAAACTATTTCTTGACTGGGCTCTAAGGCAATGCCATTCTCTTTTAGCAAATACAATTTTCTTAAAAATTCTACCAGTTCTTTCAATACCATAAAATGTTGCTCATCTAAGCTGGGTAACTTAAACTTATTGAGGGAACTTGATGCTCCCTTATCTCTTCATTGACTATTGGTTTCAACTCCTTGTTAATCATTTTTGTTTCACTCTTCCCAGTCTATAGAAGTAGCATGATGTAGTGAAAGAGTATATGATATGGAGTTAGAGGACCCGAGTTCAAAAACCAGTTCTACCACTTTTTTCTTTTTTCTTTTTTTTCCTTTTTTCTTTTTTTTTTAACCCTTACCTTCCGTCTTGGAGTCAATGCTATGTATTGGCTCCAAGGCAGAAGAGTGGTAAGGGTAGGCAATGGGGGTCAAGTGACTTGCCCAGGGTCACACAGCTAGGAAGTGGCTGAGGCCGGATTTGAACCTAGGACCTCGCGTCTCTAGGCCTGGCTCTCAATCCACTGAGCTACCCAGCTGCCCCCTCTACCACTTTTTTCTTGTATGTAACATTAGCAAAGTCACTTCACTTCTCCAGGCCTCAGTCTCCTTCACTGTAAAATGACAATTTGATCAGATTACTTTTTAAATCCCTTCCTGTCTTAAATCTGTCATACTATAATCATTCCTCTTGGGGAGAAAAATAGAAACAAGAGTAGAATAATTCAGCCTTCTTACCTTAATCCATTAACATGCCATCCACCCTACCCAGTGTGGAAACTTAATATTAATTTGTATCCTTCTTTTTGCCCCCCAAAAACTTTTTATTTAAAAAAAATTTATATACCTAGTAACTACCACCAACCCCCCAAATTTAACTAAGCAAATGCGTAAAATTAAGTGCAAAACTACAAACACCACAGTTAATTTGTTTTAAAAATGTGAATTACATATGTAAATTCTGCTTTTGAGTTCCCTTTGGATTTGTTTTACTTGGATATATTTTTTCTTGATTTTGTGGCAATTTTTTAAATTTAATTTTTTAAAATAATATTTTATTTGTTCATTTCCAAGCATTATTTATTAGAGACAAAGATCATTTTCTTTTCCTCCGCCCGCCCCCATAGCCAATGTGTGATTCCACTGGGTATCACATGTGTTCTTGATTCGAACCCATTGCCATGTTGTTAGTATTTGCATTAGAGTGTTCGTTTAGAGTCTCTCCTCTGTCATGTCCCTTCAACCGCTGTAGTTGGGCAGTTGCTTTTCCTCAGTGTTTCTACTCCCACAGTTTGTCCTCTGCTTATGGATAGTGTTTTTCTCCTAGATCCCTGCAGATTGTTCAGGGACATTACACCATGGCAATTTTTTAAAGGTAATCATGGTATCATTTTTATTCTTTTCTTCTCTTTTCATGTCTCCACATACTTCCCTTATAAATTGATGGAGAGGACAGGAAATGGGGGCTTTTTCTGGGAACCTTGGACTTGCTACACAGTTTGGCGCTAGGCTTGCTTAGCTGAGAGGTGGCTGAAAGCACTGGTTGGCCATGGCAGCCCTAGGCTCTCACTCTCTCAGCTAGTCAGCAAAGTGGTTTGTGCTTCTCTCTCTGTGGCCCACTTTTAGCTATTTAATAATAAATATAAAATCAAGATAGTCTTCAGAGAACTTTAATCATTACACTGTAATTCCATTTTTTCTTTTGTCTTTATCTTTTCTCCCAAGGTACCAACTCCTTTAAGTCCCCTCATGGTCCCCACAAACAAGTCCATCTTATTGAAATTAGTATTTATCAGTCTCAACTCATTTTGAGTTTAGCAGTCCTAAAACAGAGTAATACTAGCCTTCCATATTCATTCTCAGATATCTGCCCTTTTTAACACTTTCCATACATGTCATAAAATGTGAGTTAGTTACCCATACTGAGAGATATGAGTCTCTTTATGTACTTCCCCATTTTCCTCCTCAATGGAATAGTTATAACTTCAATTTCACCTTTAGGATCTTCCCATCCTCTTTAGGAAGACTACCCTGCAGAATATTAAGCTAGTCACTTAAAATCTAGAACATATGCTAAACTGTCCAAATCTTTCCACTGTATCTCTTTTCACAAATTCACTTGCTCCCAAAAGGAAGATCAGTGGAATAGACTTCTGAGGTAAGTGACCTCAGCAACACAGTCCACAATAAGCCCACAGATCCCAGCTTTTGGGACAAAAATCCACTATTTGATAAAAATTTCTGGGAAAATTGGAAGACAATATGGGAGAGGTTGGGTTTGAATCAACATCTCACTCCCTACACCAAAATAAACTCAGAATGGGTGAATGACCTGAATATAAAGAAGGAAACTATAAGCAAAATAGGTGAACACAGAATAGTATACATGTCAGATCTTGGGGAAAGGAAAGATTTTAAGACCAAGCAAGAGTTAGGAAAAAATCACAAAATGTAAAATAATTTTGATTACATTAAATTAAAAAGATTTTGTACAAACAAAACTAATGCAACTAAAATTAGAAGGGAAGAAACAAATTGGGGAAAAAATCTTTATAACAAAAAACTCTGACAAAGGTCTAATTACTCAAATTTATAAAGAACTAAACCAATTGTACAAAAAATCAAGCCATTCTCCAATTGAAAAATGGGCAAGGGACATGAATAGGCAATTTTCAGTTAAAGAAATCAAAACTATTAATAAGCACATGAAAAAGTGTTCTAAATCTCTAATAATCAAAGAAATGCAAATCAAAACAACTCTCAGGTATCACCTCACACCTAGCAGATTGGCTAACATGACAGCAAAGGAAAGTAATGAATGCTGGAGGGGATGTGGCAAAATTGGGACATTAATGCATTGCTGGTGTTGTTGTGAATTGATCCAACCATTCTGGAGGGCAATTTGGAACTATGCCCAAAGGGCACTAAAAGACTGTCTGCCCTTTGATCCAGCCATAGCACTGCTGGGTTTATACCCCAAAGAGATAATAAGGAAAAGACTTGTATAAGAATATTCATAGCTGCGCTCTTTGTGGTGGTAAAAAATTGGAAAATGAGGGGATGCCCTTCAATTGGGAAATGGTTGAACAAATTGTGGTATATGTTGGTGATGGAATACTATTGTGCTCAAAGTAATAATAAAGTGGAGGTATTCCATGGGAACTAAAACAACCTCCAGGAATTGATGCAGAGTGAGAAGAGCAGAACCAGGAGAACATTGTACATAGAGACTGATACACTGTGGTACAATTGAATGTAATGGACTTCTCCATTAGTGGCAATGCAGTGATCCTGAACAACTCAGAGGGATCTATGAGAAAGAATCAAAGTTGTTGTAACATCTACTTCACTAGTCAATTTCATATTTATACACATATTTCACTATTTGTATTGTGTAAATGAGACGATCCTTGTACCATTTTAGTCTAAAATCTTCCTATTAAAAATGGTTTCCAGTGAAACTTTTATAGTGTCATAGGTGATTGTTACAGTTTCTCTGATTGTTTGTTCTTGGCTGAAAAAATCCTGACAAGTAGCCATTTTTTTAGGTTGTTCACATTTTATAGTCACTTTTACTATAGTGGTTACTATAGCAGGCACTTGATGACAAAATGTTCCCTCAGATGCCCTGCCCACCCTTGAATGTATAGAGCAAAAGGTACTACATAACTGGCATATCTTCAATAAACTTTAGTCCCTGAACCTGCCATTTTTCTCTTAATTTTCCCTACTCTTCTAGTTTACCTGTTTTATTATTATACTTTTAAACTCCCTCAGTTTGCTTACTTCTTTCAATTTAAAGTGTGGCATTTTTTCTTTGAAAATCTTAAAAATACAACGTTACTGATGGAAATTTTTTTATAAAACTCTGTCAAAGAACTATCTTTCAACCTTATTAACCAAGATCCAACATTTAGTTAAACAAAGCAGACAACTAATGGCAGGAGGACCTGCCATATTTCCCTGGAGTTTGTTCATTAGAGATTTTTCCTGAATTAGGTCTCACTAAATCCCAGGACAGCTAGGTGATGCAGGTAGACAGAGTGCTGGGCTTGAAGTCAAGAAGACCTGAGTTCAATTCTGGTCTCAGACACTTACTAGCTATGTGAACCTGTGCAAGTCACTTAACTCTGTTTATCTCTGTTTCCTCATTTGTAAAATGAATTGGAGAAGGAAGTAGCAAATACTACTTCAGTATTTTTGCCAAGGAAACCTCAAATGGGGTCTCAGAGTCAGACATAACTGGAAAATGACTAATAATAACAATGATTTAACTAGACCTGGCAGTACATTCAAAAAGGGCTTTCTTTAGTTGGCCTCAATCATTTTTCTTTTTGGCTGCATACTGTTTGACTTCTCTGCTCTTAGTTTGATTTCTTCACTGAAGGCAACCTGGTGAGAAACAAGGAGAGGGAGAGGGCTTTGGCCCTCCCCAATGAGGCTAACATACAGACTTAGGGAAACCTCAGTTTTTGCCTCAGATTTATTATTTTTTGTTTTAGGTGAAGGAATTGGAACATCTAAAGTTTTGAGTCTCAAAAGGTCAGGAGAACAAGTGTTTGGGCTTGCTTGTATCTCTACATCTAGGCATTAGCAACCTTACCACTATGTGAAACATTGAATGACATTTGAATGACCTTTGTGACAACCCAGCAATGACTGAGACAAGGACTCATTCAGCAGCAGTGCTGCATTTGTATTTGAACTTGGTGGGACTGATGCTACGTAGGAACTGAACTAAATTTGAGCCCATTCTCCCCAGAGGCTGAGGTAGTAGAAAAGAATGTGCTCTAAGGAGCTAGGGGAAATGTTTTAACTTTTGTTTTTTCTTCTTTATTTTTAGTAAATTATCCCTCTGTAAAAGCTAATAGATGCTAAATGCTTAGAAGTAGGGTACTAATCCTGTGAACCTAATAGTGGGGAAGAGTACTATTAGTGGAGATGAAAGCCAACAATTGAAAATAAATACCTCTAAAACCCTCAGGATACCCCCCAGAATCCTAAGATGTAGCCACCCTGGCTCTGGAAAATAAGCCATAAAGAGCTACATGTTGTGTGTGCTTCTTTTTCAAAGACAGACAAATGACATCATGGGGTAGTTTTGACTTCTGCATGAATTGGATCTGTGATACACATACATGCATTCTGCTTAGAATTGCATATGTCTTGCTCGAGCAAGTTGTAAACCAAATATGATGCCAGCTCCTTCATGAAGCCTTCAATATCTTTGCTACCCCCTCTTGGCCAAAAATGAGTTTTCCATCCTCAGAGTCCTCATACCACTTTGGACATTACCTTTATATTTATGGCATGTTGCCTGTTATTTATGTACATGCCTCATCCTCACCACCTTGACAGCAAAGACTAATCTATTTCATCTTTGTATCCTAGCACCTATTATAGCATCTTGTACATAGTAGGTTCTAAATAAATGTTGGTTATAAAGTAAATGGAAAGAACAAAAAAATGAAACTGACCAAAGCTGGTCCAAGTGAAGAAATGATAAAACGTATCTCTGTCATTTCATTTCAGTTGTAGCATGCTGGGTGTCAAATCCCTCATATACTTAGTATAAGACTTGTATGATGTTTTGGTTATTTTTGTTGCTTTTTAAAAAAATGTTTTATTCTTTGTTATAAGGGATGTTTCACTGGGTATGTAAGGAGTAATTTATTTTAAAATTAAAGTGATATAATCAGAAAATGAAAAGTAAAGCAACTCT
The DNA here is from genome assembly GCF_027887165.1 of Monodelphis domestica. Classification (NCBI taxonomy): domain Eukaryota; kingdom Metazoa; phylum Chordata; class Mammalia; order Didelphimorphia; family Didelphidae; genus Monodelphis; species Monodelphis domestica. Next base: position 424,902,321 of record NC_077229.1, read on the forward strand.
TGTGGTTTGGATTAGCAAAGCTTAGAAAAGAAAGAAAATAATAAACATTGGAGAGAGGCTATAGGGAACAAAAACATTCATGAATTGTTGATAGGTTGTGGACTACTCTAGCTATTCTAGAAATCAACCAAGTTAGTAAACTGTACAGAGCCTCTGACTCAATACCACCCCTAAACTCGGTCTTTGATTATCCCAAAGAGGTCAAAGAGGAAAAGACCTACTTATAACTCTTTTTATAGTGGCAATCTAAAAGAATCCAGTCATTAATTAGGAATGGCTGACCAAACTAAGACAAAAGCAAGTAAGCATAAGCAAAGAGGCAAAATGATTATTTGCAGATATGATTTGCTTAAAGAATCCTAGAAATTCAATAAAAACTGGGATTAGCTTAAGAATACAGTATAAACTGACAAAAAGCTATTAGAAAAAAGATAAAAAATGTAAATTCCATTAAAATAATTAAGAATATATTAAAATATGTAAGTTCATCAAGAGATTCTCAGGACTAATATATGAACACAAAACATTCTACAAAAATAAAGACTTAAATGACTACAATAATAATAATTGTTTATGGCTGAATTGTGCCATAAAATAAAAATGATACTACCTATATTTATTTAATGCTGTTCTTGTCAAAATACCAAGGAGTTAGTTTAAAGAGCAAAATTGAAGAAAACTGAAGAAAAAGCAAAAAATTAACAACAAAGAATAAAAAAAGACCTAGACTGACCAGATTTTAAATTATATTACAGTGGATTATTAAAACTAATTGGTAACAGTTAAATCAAAATATCAATAATCAGAGGATACTAAGTAAGCAAGACCCAGAAGCAATAAAATCTAATATCCTAGCCTTTCATTGAACTCAGCTAGGATTAAACCCAGGTTGTACAGTGGATAGAGTGAATAGAACATAAGAGTCAGGAAAAGCTGGAATTCTCCTTCAGACTCTTACTAATTGTATGCTACCTAGAAAGTAATTTTACTTCTCACAAATAATTAGGAGCTACCCTTCAGGGATGCAGTGAGGATAAAAATGAAGTATTTGTTTAAAAAAAAACCTTTATATTTCTTAGAGCACTAAAAGCTATTATTACCCCAGTACAACTAACAATAGGGTAAAAAAAAATCCTCTCTTTTGTTCCATTACAATCTCAGCTCCTAGAATAGCACCTAACATGGAAGGCAACTAGTAAATACTGATATTTGGTTTTCTAAAATTGGGAACACTGGAATGTGGCAAAAATTAGGCTTAGGTTAGAATCTTACACTGTAAGGATAAATCATCTTGATTTTGTGTTGGTGATATAACTCAGCTCCCTCCCCCCTTTCCAGTATTTTAATTTCCTAATTATCCTAACTCTCTGGATGATCATCATCCTAGGAATTTTTTTTTCACTTTTATCTTCTACCTTACTTTTTCTTCCAACAAAAATCCTACCTTCTATAGGAGACCTTCCCTAACAACACTTCCCTTTTCATAAAATAGATACTAAGTATCTGTTCCAAGGCAGAAGGGTAGGAAGAGTTTAAGTGACTTGCCCTGGGTCATACAGCTGACTTGCCCTGGGTCACACAGCCAGGTGGCCACATTTGAGCCCAGGTCCTCCACTCCATGCCTTGCTCTCTATCAACTGATCCACCTCACTCCCCCTAACATTTAATTCCAATGCTATCCATCTTTTATTTCCTATTATCTTGTATATTGTTTGATTTGTATAGATTTGCTTGCATGTTGTCTCTCCCATTAGATTGTAAGCTCCTAGGGGGCAGGAACTGTCTTTTGCCTCTTTTTATATTCCCAGTATTTAGCAAAGTACCCTATACATTGAAGCCTCTTAAAAATATTCATTGAATAAATGAATGTGAAGGGAAAGGGGGTAAAAGAAAGAAAGAAAAAGATTGAGGGAATAAACTTCAACAAAGAAAAAACAAAACTATATTTCAGATGAGGATTTTAGGAAACCTTTGCAATTCAAGTGAAAAATTTGAGGAAACTGAAACAATAACTTTACTTAAGTAGCAATATATGAAGTTGAGTCACTTAAAATATCAGGCTTTTTTACTTACCAACAAAACCCAGCAGGACTACTGACATATTCCTCTCAAAACCACTATAGTATGAACCTCTTCTATGCACTTAGTACATCCCCCTATTATGATGGCTATTCATGTCTATTTTTCTCCACCTATCAGACTATGAGGACCTCGAGGTTTAGGGAACTTCTTCCTATTCCCAGCAGCTAACCCAATGCTTTGCATATAGCAGACACTTAGATGTTTTAATTTAAATAACCCCTGGGAGAAGAGCAACGAAACTGATTTGGTACAAATCTTAGGCCTTTAGACAGAGAGATTTATTGCGAATTGGAGATTGTGAGCTCAGACGGTTTGATTCAGTTTCTTTCGCTGATCCATCTTTGGGGCATATGGTGGCCCTGGCCTTGGTGCCAATGTTGGGGCTCCAGGGATGAAGTCAAATTACGTCAACTACGCCCCAACCCCCTTAACAAAAACCTCCACCTCACAAAGGCTTGATGTCCCCCTCTCCTGTCATCTTCCTTCCCTTCCCCTCTTCTCCCCTCCCCCTCTACCATCCTTGCCTTCCCTTTCCCTCTTCTCCCCTCCCCTTCTGTCATTCTCCCCTTTCCCTTTCCCCCCATCCCCCTTTCCCTCCTTCTTCCTCTCCCTCATTCTCTCTGTCCCGGTCCCAGGAATGCTCGGGAGCCCGGAAGGGTCCGGTGTCTCTTCCCCTCCTTTCTCCCCTTACTACTCGTCCTCTCCCACCCTCCTTCCGCCGATTCATCATCTTTCTCCTCCTCCTCCTCCTCCTCCTCCACCTCACCTTCTCCCCCAGGAGGGAAAAGTAAGCCTCCATGTCTCTAGTTATTTCTTGACCCAAATCTACCAGGGCTGCGTTCCTGAGCAGTCCAGCAAGACCAAGAAACTCGGAATTCGCCAGGTCACTCCCCTTCGCCCAGACGGGAATGGGAGTCCCCAATCGCCTCCCCCCAAGCACGAGTCCAACGGACGAGGGAATGGGAGGGGGCGGCGCGCACGGCAGCGCACCAACCCCGCTTATCCCGGGAAGAAGGGCGCGGCACGAGTTTCCTCGTTTCCTTCTAAAGTCTCCTCTGATTCAGGACCGGGGCTCGGATCCCACCAGTCTATTTTCTACCACTTTACCCTCGGAGAGCAGGGACCCTGCTCTCCGGTGGTAGGGGGTGTGATAGGGGGCGGGAAAACCACTGCAGCACCGGGAGGGGGAAAGAAGACGAAGGGGGAGGAGTCGGGGGGAACCCGGAGGAGACGACGCGGAACTTAGCCCCACCCCTCCAGGATGGAATCCTGTTTCCCCATTGGTCGGCGCGTGACGTCAGTCTCTCCCCGCCTCGACGACGAGGCCGCGCCCACCCATCACTTTCCGTGCGCCCCACCCCTTTCCGAATCTCACTAGAGTCTGCCAGTCCGCCTGCTTCTGCCAGAGCTGAACCCGAACCTCTTCGCCACGCGGAAAGCTGGAGAGAACACAGGAGGTGGCGGCTGCCGGCTGGGAGCTTTGTCTGGGCTAGCGGAGGGGATAGGTTGCTTCGTGAACAGCAGTACCACCTGTCGCTAGGCGAGAAGCGAGGTAAGGACCCGGGCGGGCTGAATGCTGACTTCCGGGCGGCGTGAGGTGAAAGAAGGGGCTGCCCCAGGCAGGGCTAGAAATCTATCACCCCGCCAGTACGGAGGAGACTGAGAGAGGCTGCGGCCACGGCCTCCATCTCTCTCCCCGGCCTCCCGCACTCCCCCCCCCCCCTTCCCCCTACAATACACCCTGCCTGGCCTGGCGGTCCTGGGAGGGGGGCCCTTCACTTTGTGGGTCGGGGGCGGAGTGGGGGGTCCTTTACGCACTACTTCCTCCCTAGAGCCCCGGTGCAAGAGACCCAGGTCCTGGGTCTTACGGGATGGACTGTGGGGCACAGGGCCCCGGGATCTCCCTCTCTCCTTTCCACCCGTTACCTCATATAACCTCTGACTACCTTCCTCTTGATGCCAGGTGCGCCTTCAAGTTCTGGGTGGTGAGGCACCGGTGGTCTTACCGAGAAAAAGAGAGCATCCCTGCCTGTCTTGGCGCCGCCGCCTCCCCCCATTCGAGTTTGCTTTTGGATAACAATTCTCAAGATAGGCATTTCTATCTGAATTAATTTAGTTGGTGTGCTCCTGTGACCTCGGGGGAGTGAAGTTGTATTGCAAGAAGGGCAACTTCTTATATTGGAATACATATCTGCCACTGAGGGACAGGTGGTTGTTTTGTTTTAAATGGATGAATCTATCTTAAGAGACAGAAGTGGGAAGACAGATAGTTTTCAGAAATTCAGATTCCATTGCATCTATAGGATGGGCAGCAGGTGGTTACTTTTGGTTTGGTTTGGTTTTTGCCTTTCCAGGAATACCTCCAATTATGTTAAAGATTTCTTGGCCCCAAGGATGAAATATCCATTGGTTTCAAACGAATGCTTGTTGATGATAATGTTGAATCTTTAAAAAATAAGTGACTTTGGTGTCCATACTTTCCCAAGTATGATCAAAATAAAAACTTTCAATAGAGATACTTTCTTAGGAAATATTTTGGGCTTCATAAAACGATTACTATGTAGAAGAAATATCAGCATTAATGTAGCTTTGCAATTTGTATTCATGTTTTAATAGTTATCACTAGCCTCATATAATTCTAACCCTTTAAAATTACAAATATATATCTCTTTTTATCTTTCTCATAGCATTGTGGAAGATGGAGAGGAGAGAAACATTCCTACTCAGAAAACACTTAACTGACTTTTTTTAACTACAGAAATAGAAGTGGACTAAGTCTACCCTGTTGATTACTGTTGATTTTGGTTGCACAGTTAAATAATTGGCATAACTTTAGGGGAAAACATGTTAATTAGTAATCATTATATATTAAACTTTAAAGGATCAAACTTGTTTTAAATTTGTTACTTTGTTAGCTGACTTTTAACCTATAGGGGGCTTTAGTATGATAGTTGTAAAGACTAGAAAGTTAGATGTAGAAAATGAAACTGCTGACATGGCCTTAGCAATAAAATGAGTAAGAAATGTTGGTGAGTGTATTTTTAGAGTAGAGTTGTGCATTCCTCTTAGAATTAGGACAAGTTTTCGTCTGTTACATGCTTGAAGAATCATTCTTTAATACTTTTAATTTTTTCTCTGAGATCTATGCATTAGCATAGACCAATTCAAACTCCAGCCCAACATTCATCTCCTTTTCCTGGATTATTTTTTCAATGGTCTTCCATATATTCTTTTTTAAAAAATTCTATTTAATTAGTCAATTTAGAACATTTTTCCTTTGTTAAAAGAATCATATTCTTTCCCTCCCTCCCCTCTCACCACCCCTTCAAGTAGCCAATGCGCAATTCCACTGGGTTTTACTTGTGTCCTTGATCAAAACCTATTTCCATGTTGGTGTTTGCATGAGGGTGGTCATTTAGAGTCAACATCTCCAATCATATCCCCACTGACCAACGTGATCCATCAGTTGTTTTTCTTCTGTGTTTCTACTCCCACAGTTTTTCCTCTGAATGTGGATAGTGTTTTTTCTCATAAATCCCACCAAATTGTTCTGGATCACTGCATTGCTACTAATGGATACTAAACTAAAAATGGGTACTAAACCTAAAGTATCACAGTGTATCAGTCTCTGTATATAATGTTCTCCTGGTTCTGCACCTCTCACTCTGCATCAATTTTTGGAGGTCATTCCAGTTCACACTTCCATATATTCTTAATGAAGGAAACCTAAATATACAAAATATATATCTTATGCATTAATAAGTAAATAGTATGCCTATTAACATATTTATGTGATTTATTTATATACAATAACAAAGCACTTACACAGACTTTATTTTATTTGGTCTTGAGTTTCCTATTTTATTTTCCTTAAATTTAAAGGAAATGTGATTGTTTTCTTTCTATTCCACCATTCCACTTTTAACTAGTAATGCTCATGTATTATTTATATTTATTTTTAGCTTACTATTTAAACACTGTGAAATTAAATTCTAATAGGTTAGTGTAGTGTTAGACCTAAAAGATTAGGTGTTCTTTTGTATATTTAAATTGATATAATTGTAGAGGGTCTAAATGATTATTCTGTGTTAAAATGCAATTGACGTTAAAATCTGGTGTTATCCTTTGAAAACAGTAGAGAGTTGAGTAATGATAACTAGCAGGAAAAATATGTCGAATTATATAAAAGATTGCAAAATTTATTTTAAATTGATCATTTTAGTTTCTTGAATATTTCTTGTTTCATAGTTTTGATAAATGCTGCATATTTCTGTTTTAATTATCATAATGAAATTAATGTTTGTAAATAGTATAATTGTTCATTCAAAAGTTTCTTGCTGAATTCCATATTATATTTGCTGTAAAGACCTTAATCACAGGGAGGTAAAAGAATTTTAGAATACAGTAGAGTTCTTTATTATATTACACCATAGTCAAGGGAAGTGATAATGCTTTTTCTTAACATCAGCATAAATCATTGTTTGTTGCTTCTTAGTATTAAGCGTATTTTATGGTAGTTTGAACAGAGGTCCTGTCTTAAATACTCTTGCCCTTAAAAATGTCTGCAATAAATTTCTGTGAGTTTCCAGAACTGAAATATAGATAGATTTTGCTTTGATATAAATTTTACAGGAAAGCTTTATGAAAATGAAATTTAAAGTACAATAGTTAAGTAGCTTCCAAACTCTTTTGATCACTTATCCCTCTCATCAAAACATTTTTTGAGCATATCCCCATACATGTTTTTCTGTTTGTATATAACATACATGTACAACTGCACTATTGATTATACATAAATTAATAAAATGTAAATAAAATTCAAGAGTGATAAAGAAACAAAAGTAAAAGTGACATGATAGTTGATTCAAGAGTCAATAGAGAGCTCCCAGAATAAATAATATTAATAATACATAATTTAGCAAGTAGAGTTTTGACATGATCAGAAGACCTCACTTTAAAATAATGACTTCTTTCTGTCTTGGAGGGTAGACGAAGAAAGGAATGAAGGAGTTGAAGAAGAAATAAGGAAATTAGGAGGCATTTTCTTCAGTCCTGATGAAAGGCAATAAGCCCTTGAAATAGGATGTGACTGTATAAGTAGATAGAAGTGGGGAGATGTGAGAAATGTGGAGGTAGAAATAATAATGTTTGGCAGAGAACTACATATATTAGGTAAGTAGAATGAAGAACTGAAGATGATGCTGAAGTTGCATACCAGGGTGACTAGAAAAATAGTAATACCCCCAGTAGTACAGATAATAGAGAAGTTTGGAATCTGTATAGGTTTAGAGAAAAGAGAATGAATCTTCACTGAAGAACACAGCACATTCATGCATGTTCATTTTGTACAATTCACTATCCCACTGATGATGTCAAAGGGGTCAGGAATTCCAAGTGGTGTTTCTAGGGGTATTGGGTGCTCTAGAAGGAAGAGGATTTTTCCAGCAGTTTCTGAACTACTGTTGGTACAGGTGCTCAGACAGGGTTAGGCTTTAACAGCCCTAGGAGCCAAGATTGCCACAAAAGTAGGGAAGTGGTTGAAAGCTTACATTGCAAGAAGAGAGGCCTTGGGTATTATTTGGAAATAATAGGTCTGGTTATGTTGGAAAGAAAACCCACAATTGTCCATCACTGAGAGGGTGAGTTTTGGCTTCTCTTTCTGAAGTAGCTGATCTCATACTCCTGTAGTCATTCTTCTATGACCCCAGTTTGTAGACTACCACACAAGATTAAGACAATTATGAAATTACTAACCTCCCCCCACCCCCCTTTTTCTTTCTTTCTCTCTCACACACACAGTCACAGACACATAAATCTGGATATTCTGTACTGGGTTTGCTTAAAGAAATGTACCTATATATTCCAACAACAATAATAATAGCTCACATTTCTTTAAGGTGTTTCCCATAGTACCTCAGTGAGTAGGTATACCATACTAGTGTTTTTTGTTCCATTTTATTAGTGAAGTAACTAAAACTCAGAAGTTAAATGACTTTTCCATTTACATAGATAATATGTATTTGAACCCCAAAGAATGTCACACTAGCTAAACAGATCAAACAAATGATTTGAAATTGGTTTGAGCTACTAAAGAGAATTCATTGTTACATGATAAATTTATGAAGCTTCAGTAGATTTAGAGACAGCTTGGCATAGTAGATAAAGCAGTAGGAGTCTGGAAGAACTGGCTTTAAATTCTGCCTCTGACTTATATGCCTTAAGACAAATAAGTTAGCTTATTAGTTTTATAGGAGTTGAAGTGGTGAAGGGTTTTCCTATATTGGAGATACCCACACAGTGATTAAATTATAGAAATTACACAGAACCTTTATTGAATAGACTTAAAGAGATTATAAAATGTCTACATTAAAGATATTCTTGTTTTCAATATTGCTATCTGTGTTTATAAGTAGCATAAAATACACCCCCCCTTGTGTTTCAATTTACTGATGATAAAATAACAATATCAGATTTAACACCTCCAAAAGTAAACTCATCTCCTCTAAACCCTTCTTCAAACTTTTCTATTTCAGTTGATGGTGTCATCTCATTCACTCAGGTTCAGACCCTCTAGTCATGACTATTTTATTCTTCCCACTCCTCCATAACAAATTGGTTACCAAATCCTTTTCATTATATATCCACATTCATCATCTCTCCACTCAGAGACCACCCTTGTACCAGTCTTTTAGTTCTAAAAATAATGTGAGCCTATTGCAGATTGAATCCAATTTACCTTTCCAGCCTTATTCCTTTTTATTCATTGTTATCCAACCAAACCATTATCCCTTCAAGACTTTTTTAGAAAATTTATCTTTCTTTAAAATCCAGCTCTTATAGTCTTCTATAATTTTTGAGGAGCTAAACATTATAAATTCATAGATTTGGAGCTAGAAGGGTTAGAGGTTAAATCCATCCTTCTCCTTTTACAAAGAGACCAAGACCCCAAGAGATTGATTTGCACAGAGTTAATGTTAGAAGCAGAATTCCAGCTAAGGCTTCTTGACACCCAAATCCTGGTTTGTTTTTTTTTTGTCTCAACCATCCTGCCTCTCATAAATTGTTATACTTTTTTCATCCAAATAATAATTCTCCAGGAAAGAAGTTTTGACTGTGGAGTTCTAGAAAACTGTACATTAAAAAAATGTATTCCTTGTAATAATTACATATTAAGTCTTATTGGCAAATGGAGCATAGGTCTGGTACTGGCTGGTACCTCAAAGACCATCTAGTCCAGCCTCTTTATTTTCCAGTTGAGGAATCTGAGGCCTAACGGGGTTCAAGTGACTTTTCTAAGGTTACTCAGTTGGTAAGTATCAGATTCAGCATTTGAATTGAGATCCTCTGATACCAAAGCCAGTGCTCTTTCAACTAGAAAACATTATGAAAGTAACTGTTCAATTTATGCTTTTCAAATGAGGTTTTTTTAGTTATAGAGATTTTAAATTTTATTCTTTGAGTTCTAATAATGGTACTTAATATAATGACCATTTACAGTTTTATTGATTTCTTAAAAATAGATTTTATTGATGGCACTATACGTATAGTATGGAAGACCACATCAGTTTTGCATGCTATATAAGGTAAATTGCAGTGAAATCACTTTAATGAGTGAGATCTTGCCATTAAAGAAGTATATTTGTAACCTGAATCCTGCTGCTGATCATGTGTTTGCTAACAATGCTGTGTTCAGAAACAAAACAGTCTATAAGTGAACACCTGGAACTAATGCCTCAATTCTCCTCTTCATCAAAGACAAGCTCCATAATAGATTTTCATTAATAATAACTTCTGCGTTGGAGTGGGTCATAGAGGTTTACTTCTAGACATTCTGCAGGGTTGTAGAGTGGAAGCCTCTATTTTACGTCAGTCCGACAAGCATAAACTATAAGTTTTTAAGATTTCAGTTACATGGGAAAATATTTTTCCATTAACATGTTAACTAAATGCTTAGTGTAATTGATAATGCAATTATTTTATTACCTTCTTATGGTAGGGTGAAAAATCTAGAATCACAGTAAACAGTCCTATTTCCCCTAGAAAATTGCATGTCCCTTTCTAGAATCTTACACCTGACTGTAAAACAACCAAACCTAAGGTTTTATGCACACTGATGAATATAATTGAAAACCTAGTCGGGGGCGGGGTTTAAACCATTGGGTTGGTATAATCTTATTAGTAACAATCACTATACTTATACTGTTTCTGGCTCTACCTTTCTTTGATCCTTTTATTCCCTGGATCATGCCTTTAATAAGCCTCTGTGTGTCCTTGGAGATATGAGAGCAGAATGTGGGGTAACTCCCTTTGGGTATGGAAGAAAGGAAACATTTTCTCCATATGTGTTTAAATCCCAGTGGGGTTTCTCTCCATTATTTTATGACAGTTGTTTTTCTATTTCTAGAACAGAAAAGCTAGCTCATTGTTTTAATAATTATGTTTGACAAATTATAGCCTTATGTTTATTATTATTTCTATACAACTATGTTCATATTCACTGAAGATAAAAAAAATGTATGTTGTCCAGGCTGTAATAATTTAGGCCCAGAACTGTAAATGACAGAAGGAGCTTAGTTATCTTTGAAAAATTATGCAATGTTTTTTATTTCTTTTTTTTTCAAGGATGTGACTTCATTTATTATAATATAATATATAAAAGATATACTATATGTATATATATATATTAAGAGAAGCAGAGGTATTAAAGAAGAATTAGACTATCATTCTACTCTTCTATTGGTCCTGTTTGTTGTCCTCTTAAACAATGTTTTTCAGAGTTCCATGCTTTATTGCAGAAGTATTTTAATCAACATAGTTTAATGGGGCATTGTTTGAGTTTTAAGGAAATGGTCTATAGATTTTGGAGTATAGTATACATTTAACACTTAGTGAACAGACTATATGTCACACAGCAACAAGAATATTGGAATTAGAGTAACATGATTCGAGTTTAATCATAAATCTTCCACATAAAACCTGGGTAGCCTAGGAAAATTCACTTAAGCTCTATGGGCCTTAGTTTCCACATCTATAAAATGAGGAGATTGTAGAAGATGGCCTCTAACATACTTTCTAACTCTAGATTGATGATCATGTGATTTATTTCATTGCTTTTTTTTTGTCTTTTATTGATATACACTAGATAAAACATTTCCAGGTATGAAAGTACTGGACAAAATTCACTGTGAATTTAAAAAAAATCATAGAAAAAGTGGCATTCAGTGGAACTTAGCCAGAAGAAAATTTTTCCAAAGTTATATTCTTCATTCGCTAATTCTAACCTTTCTTCTTCAGCTCTACCTTTTAGTCCAGTGATTTACTTTAAATCAGTCCCCCTTGTACTTCCCTTTCTACCCCCCTCCCTTCTTATTCCCTCCCTTATTTTCCCCTGTAGTCTTTTTAAAATTTCCCCCCCACCCTCTCCCTCCCTTGTACTACTTCCCTCCCCACCAGTCTGTTTTTTACCCTTCTACTCCCCTATAGGGCGCAAATCTATTCTCTTCACCAATGGGTTGGATTGTTCTTCCCTCTTGGGGTCAGTTTCAAAGTACGTAAGAGTTGAGTATTTCATATCTCCAACCTCTTTACCCTTCCAGTGTATCGATGTTCTCCCCCCTCCCGCCATGAGCTTCTCTGTGACTTATAAATTTACCCCCATTTGTTTCTTTTCCCATTTCTTTTAGTCATAACCTCTTTTCTTTTTTAGCTTTAGTCATGTATATATATATATATATATACACACACATATACATGTATATGTATTTATGCATGCATATCTCTATATACCTATTTATGTCTTGTCCTTTCATCCTATACAGTTTGTCATTGTTCTCTCTGAGTGTAGTTCTTCTAGCTGCTCAGGTGATAGCAACAGTTTTTAAGAGTTGCCATTGACCTCTTTTCTTATAGGGATACATATCATTTTAACTTATTGAGTCTCTTAAAAATTTGTTGTTGTTGTTGTTGTTTCCCCTCTTTTTTAATTACCTTTTGATGATTCTCTTGAGTTCTGTGGTTGGACTTCAAATTTTCTGTTCAGGTCTGGTCTTTTATTTATGAATGCTTGGAACTCTTCTGTTGTGTTAAATGACCATACTTTCCCCTGTAAGAATATAGTCAGTTTTGATGGGTATTTTATTCTTGGCTGTAGGCCTAGTTCCCTTGCTTTCCGGAATATCATATTCCATGCCTTTCGGTCCTTCAGTGTGGATGCAGACAGATCCTGTGTTATCCTCACCGTGTTTCCATGGTATCTGAATGGCTTCTTCTTGGCAGCTTGTAATATCTGTTCTTTCATCTGATTGTTTTTGAATTTGGCTATAACATTTCTTGGTGTTGTCAGTTGGGGATTAAATACAGGGGGTGATCTGTAGATTCTTTCAATCTCCACTTTCCCCTCTTGTTCTAGGATCTTGGGACAGTTTTCCTGGATAATTTCCTCTAGTATTATGTCCAGGCTTTTTTTTTTTGTCGTGGTCTTCTGGTAGTCCAATTATTCTTAAATTGTCTCTTCTTGAACGATTTTCTAAATCATCTGTTTTGTGAATGAGATGCTTCACATTTTCCTCAATTTTTGCATTCTTTTTGTTTTGTTTTATAGTGTCCTGCTGCCTTGTGAGGTCACTTGATTCTAGTTGTTTTATTCTGGTTCTTAAAGATTGGATTTCATCTCTGGCTTTTTGGTCGTCTTTTTCCTTCTGGTCTGATTTTCTTTGAAGATCATCTTTCATCCTCTTTACCTCGTCTTTCATCTCCTTTGCCTCATCTTTCATCTCCTTTGCCTCATTTTCCAGCTGGTTGATTTTGGCTTTCAGGACACTATTTTCTTGTTTTAGTTCAAGTGCCTCTGTTTCCAGATGACTTATCTCAATTTTTAAGTTCTTTTCCCAATTGTCTTCAGCCTCTCTTAGTTGTATTTTGAGTTCTTCCACAGCCTGTATCCAATTTGCTGGGATTTCTGGTTTATTGTTTGCTGATCCCTCCCCCTCTGTTCCATTTGCTGAGTAGTAGCTGTGTATCGTAGTTTCTTTCTTCTTTTTCTGTTGTTTGTTCAAATTCACCCATTCTTTACTCCCTGTATTTGCCTGTGCTCTTGTTCCTCTCATTTTTTTGTTTTTTGGGGACTTCTATCGGTCTCCCATCTTGGAGCTTTAACAGAAGATCTCTTGGTGTAATCTCTGGGGAAATGTTTTTTTATTTCTAAATGTTTTGTTGATACATTTAAAAAAAAATTTACCTTCTCTTAGAATTGATACTAAGTATGAGTTTGAAAGCAGAAAAACAGTAAGGGCTAGGCATTTGGAGTCAAGTGACTTGCCCAGGATCACACAGTGTTTGAGGCCAGTTTTGAACCTTCCAGCTCCAGGTCAGCTCTCAAACAACTGAATCATGTTGCTTGCCTCATGATGCCATTTGTTTTTTATGCAACAGTTCCCATAGACCTCTGTCTTAAAAAAAATTAGCAAAACCAGGCAACCTCTACATTGGATCTTGAAAATCAGCACTCCACTCTCATAGTCCACCATCTCTCTTCTAAGAGGAAAGAACATCTTTTGCATTTGGTGCAGTGGTTTAAAAAGATCATTGCATTTAATCTGATTTCTGATTTTTTTAATATTGTTTTCTTTTACATTATTATAATTGTTCATATGGTTTTAAAATGCTTTTCAGGCAATGCAAGAAATTATTTGGAAATGTGGCAACTTCCGGCTGCTCTTTGTGCTTTAAAGATGATTCCACTGATAGTGTTAATTCATCATGAGATTATATGAAGAGTCTTAGATCCACACAGCATAAATCTGATGGCCCTTATTTTAATGTATTATTGTTCTTTCCTGAGTTTATCATGTTTTTAATAGCCTCTTATATTATTTGTTTTCCCAAAGTTTTTGTTCAAAATGAAATGTCTTTCTCCTTATGCTATGTAATTGGGTTATGTGCTGCTGGTTATTTCCCCATCACACCTGATAGAGCTTAAAAAACATTAAGGACCTAATACATGCAGAGCTTGATTAGGTGATAGAGAAGATGAATCAACCAATCAACATGTGTTCCCCACGTGCCTGCTAGATGCCAGACCATATGCTGGGCTCCACGGACCTGACGACAAAATGAAACAGTCCTCCCCAGTACATAGCATACATTCTGCCTTGAGAGTTATACCGACAAGTATGTTCAGAACTGAGCAGAGTTGGGGTAGGGTGAGGGACCAGGAAAGGCTTCATATTGTGAGGGGTTAATAATATTGTGATAAAAGTCGAGAGAGCAGTTTGGTAAATCACCAACACTTACTTATTCGAGTAGAGTTGGGATAGGAAATAAAAGATTATAGCTCTTATGTTGTATGACTATGCCTAAAAATCTAAACCCTATATATACTAAAATCTGTAAGAAACCCTAAATCTAACTGCCTTCTTGGGCAGGATCGTATTGCTTGACAAAGCTGAAGGCCTTTCTTTTTTTTTTTTTTTTGCTATTTTTGAATTCATTTAGTCAATTTAGAACATTATTCCTTGGTTACAAGAATCATATTTCCCTCCCTCCCTCCCCCCCAGCTTTCCCGCAGCCGACTTGCAATTCCACTGGGTTTTACATGTGTCCTTGATCAGAACCTATTTCCATGTTGTTGGTGTTTGCACTAGGATGATCATTTAGACTTGTAGACCTTTCTTACCTACACTGACTAAGATTAAATTCCCTACTTATCTACCTAATCTAATCAATGAACATTAATCTCCAACACATCCTTAAAAGTAGTTCTTGGGGGCAGCTGGGTAGCTCAGTGGATTGAGAGCCAGGCCTAGAGACGGGAGGTCCTGGGTTCAAATCTGGCCTCAGACACTTCCCAGCTGTGTGACCCTGGGCAAGTCACTTGACCCCCATTGCCTAGCCCTTACCACTCTTCTGCCTTGGAGCCATACATAATACACAGTATTGACTCCAAGATGGAAGGTGAGGGTTTTAAAAAAAAAAAAAGTTCTTCCTCAACTGTCAATGTGAAACTGCCTGTCACAGTGACACAGGCCCCCTCAGAACTTCCATGCTTCCTCCAAAGCCAGAGAAATGGAGACTTTCTCTTAACTGGCTTTCTTTTTATATCTGGTCTGTTAAAAGAGATAGGGGGAGAACTGTCTGTTACTGCCTCTTAAAGAGACATCGAGATTAAGAAAATTCCTTATAAAAATATGGAACCAGGGAGGCAGAGGTGAGGGAGTACTGCATTCTGTGCCGGATACACAGTCTGGGTGCAAAGACAGGAGACAAGATGAAATGCCAGCTGGGAAGAACAGGGGGAAGGCTAGTGAGGTCTGACTATAAAGAACAAGGGAAATCATCATAATGAGCTTCGAAAGGCAAATTAGAGCAGGCTGGAAAGGACTTTAAAATGTCAAACCGAGGAATATGTATTTGATGCTGAGGCAACAGAGTTTATTATTGAATAGGGCTTTGACATGGTCTCAAATCGTGTCATTTAAGAAAGTTACTTTGTCATCTCTCTGTGAAGATGGTTTGGAGTGATGACAAAGTAACTTTCTTAAATGACACGACACTAGCCTGGGGAGAGACAGTATCCGGGGTGGTGGGTCAAGGATGAGAGAGAAAGTGGCTCCCTAGTCTGAGAGGCCCCAAAAGTAGTGGGCCCAGATGCTCAGATTTACGCAGAATGTATAGGATTACAACACAATGCTATCTCCTCTTTCCCATCATCTGAGTGTTTTTATATTTATCTTGTCCTATCCTTCTTCCCCTATCTTCCTTAATTTTTCCTAATGCTTCTGAGTGTAACATGAAATGTTATATTTCTTTATCTTGTAATATTCCTTAGGTTTGCAATTTCTCAGTTGAGTCAGATTTTGTTATAATATTCCTTGGGTAGCAACATTCAGACTGTAACATTTCTTAGTCAAGATTATAATTTGTAAATTCTGAGATTTCTCTCATAGAAATTAGGACACCCAAACTTCTTCCTAAAAGAAAGGGGAAGGGTATCTCAGCCACCTTTCAAAAAGTATACCAAAGGCCTATACAAATATATATGTAGCTGCTTGGGGAAGGGGGATTCTTCAACTCTTCAAAAGGAGAGATTGATACCTCTTAGTGGATGGCATCTAACTTCACTGTTTTTCTTTAGGAAGTTGCCAATCTATGATTACTAATAGTAAATCAATGTATACTGAATAATGCACAATTGCATCCCACACAGAGAAAATAGAAGAGAATATTATAGAGGGAAATATACAAGTAATGATCATTACTGAAAATTATGAATTCAACCATAGAACCAAGGATAAGAGAATGGATTAGAAAGCAGAATCTGACAATATATTGTTTACAAGAAACATTCTCATGTTTTTTATTTTTCTTATAGCATGTATCTTATGAGTATGATGGTTTTTTTATATAGAAATGGTATCTATTTAAAATCCTGTGCATTTAACAGATTATTTTTTCAATAAACCATATTTCATTCAGTAGTAATATTGAAAGAGCCCCACCTCATTAAGGCAGTGCATTGAAATATTTTTTTAGCAGCAAGATTATACAGAGTATTTTCACTGTTTCTCTTTGGTCAGGTGATTCATTGGTTGAATTTTAATTAACACTACTGCATAGCAGTTAATTAAAATTAATATTGGAAAATATGGCATATTGTAATAATAAAAATAAATGTAATATGTAATAATTAAAATGCTACATGTAATATTTACAAATTGGTTTTGTTAAATAGTAAAAAATAAGTTAAGTAGTAAAAAATTTGTTGTGGTCGCCATTTATAAAATTAACTCTTAACTCACAAGGATGATAGTAGCTTTTAATAATTTAATATAAATATAGTATAAAAAAATAAGGAAGTAGAAAATTATTTCCTAGCCTACCACCCTAAAGTCTGATTCATCTCCACAAGGAAGTCCAGTAGTCTCTGGAGCAAGTGTCTTACCAGCTCACAAGGGTGTCTTCTGCCTGGGCCACCAACGTCAAATGGAGTAGAAGAATCATTCCCAGAAACCTCACACAAAAGACCTTTTTTGCTCTTTTCTCCATGTCCCTTCCTGTCTCTCTCTAAGAGCTGGTCTCTCACATCTCAGGAACCAATCAAAGTCTCTCTGACCCCGACCCATAACTCTTAGTACTGGGTCATGTTCCTAGGGCTCTTAACCTGTAACCTCTGGAGCATACCAGCCTTGCTAATGGGATGGGTTGGATAAGAAGAAAGTCCACGACCCTGGGAAAAAGAGGTTCCCTTTACACAATATGATAGCCTAAATCTCTTTATTATCCTGACCCTTCTACTACCTCCTTCCTGTTAAGCAGATTTTTTAAATGAAAAATAAAGTTCTCTATATAGCTGCATATCCTGGCAAAACAAATTCCCATATTGACCATGTCTGAAAATCTGTTTGGTCTCTTTGTGTATTTTAATTCCATCACTTCTCTGTTAGGTGACCTTTGTGTTTCATCTTCATTCTGTTGGACATTCAATGTTCAGTCATTGTTTTGATCAGGATTCTAAGTTTTAAAAAGTTGTTTAGGAAATGCTTGAAATATAAAATTTATTAGGATTCAGTAAAAAGGGCAAGTCACTTAATCCTGTTGACCTCAATCTCCTTTTCTGTAAAATGAGCTGGAGAAAGAAATGGCAAACTACTCCAGTATCTGACAAGAAAACACCAGTTGGGGTTGTGAAAAGTTGGACATGAATTAAAATGAATAACAAAGCAGTCAGCATCTTAGAAAAAGTGACTTATCTAGAGTCACAAAGCTAGGGTCTGAGGCTTAATTTGAACTTGGGTCTGATTATGAGCCCAGCCCACTACCTACTACAACACCCAGATACCTACTTGATTTTTTTTATTTTAAGAGAAAAATCAAATTACCAAATCAATGACAAAAAAGGTGAATTCACAGCAGCAACAAAAAGAAATAAAGGAATTATTAGAAACTATTTTCCCAGTTGTGTGCCATTAAAACTGATAATCTAAATGAAATGAATAATTTCCAAAATATAAAATATTCATTTACAGAATCAGGAATAGAGGCAATAAAGAGCCCAAACTCGGAAAAAGAAATTAAGCAAAACGTTAAATGAGCTTCACCAAGGGGGAAAAAACCAACCCATGATGGATTTAGAAGTCAATTCTCTTCATCCCAATATTCTATAAGCTTTTTTTTTAATAGGAAAAGAAAGGGATGTGCCAAATTTCTTCCATGATACAATATAGTCTGGATACCTATTCCAGGCAGAGTCAAAACAGGAATGTTGATGCAAAATTTTTAAATAAAATGCTAGCAAAGAGACTACAACAATTTTTTTTGTTTTTTTTTAATGTGAATATGCAATTTTCTTTTTTAAAAAGACATTTTATTTTTCCAATTACATGCAATAACAATTTTCCACATATATATTCTCAAATTTTAAGATCCAAATTGTCTCCCCAAAGATAGTAAACAATTTGATCTGGATGATATGTGTATTATCATGCAAAATCTTTATTGTTATTTAAATGGAATGCTCATATAGAACTGAAACCCCAAAATAGAAAGCCAAATAAACCAAAGTGGAAAATAGTATACTTTGATCTGCTTTCTGACTCCAACATTTTTTTCTGTAGAGATGGATTGTCACAAGTCCTTCAGAATTGTTCTGGATCATTGTATTGCTGAGAGTAGCTGATTCTTTCACAGCTGATCATTACAAAATATTGCTGTCCCTGCCTATCATGTTCTGGTTCTACTTATTTCACTCTGCACCAGTTCATGTAGGTCTTCCCAGCTTTGTCTGAAGTCATCCTCCTCATCATTTCTAATAGCACCATAGTATTCCATCACCATCATATGCCACAATTTGTTCAGCCAATTTTCTAAATGATGGACATCCCCTCAATTTCCAGTTCCTTTGCCACCACAAAAAAGAGATGCTATAAATATTTTTGTGCAAATAGGACCTACCTTTACTTTTTTTTCTCTCTTTGAAATACAGACCTAGTAGTGTATAGAATCAGAGTATGCACAATTTTATAGGCCTTTGGGCATAGTGCCAAATTGACCTCCAGATTGGTTGGATCAGTTCACAACTCCACCAATAATGCGTTAGTGTCCCAATTTTGCCACAACCCCTCTGACATTTATTGCTTTCTTTTACTGCCATATTGGCCAATCTGATATGTGTGAGGTGGTACCTCAGCATTTTTTAAATTTGCATTTCTCTAATCAAGAGGGATTTAGAACATGTTTTCATATGATTATTGATGGCTTTGATTTCATCTGAAAATTCTTGTTCCATATCCTTTGACCATTTGTCAATTGGGGAATGCCTCATATTCTTACAAATTTGACTTGGTTCTCTATAAATCTGAGAAATTAGATCTTTATCAGAAAATTTTGTTACAAATTTTTTTTCCACTCTCTACTAATCTTGGTTATATTATTTTTGTTCATGCAAAAGCTTTTTAATTTAATATAATAAAATTTATTCATTTTACATCTTATAATGCTCTCTATATTGTTTGGTCATAAATTTTTCCCTTTTCCAAAGATCTGTCAGTAAGTTATTCTGCCTTCTTCTAATTTAGTTATGCATCACTTTATATCTAAATCATATATCCATTTTGACCTTATCTTGGTATAGAATGTGAGATATGACCTATACCTAGGTTCTGCCATACTCTTTCCCAATTTTCCCAGCAGTTTTTGTTAAGAGTTCTTATCCCAAAAAGTGGGATTTAGGGGTTTATCAAACACCAGGTTGCTAATGTCATTTACCCCTATATATTGTGAATCTAATCTAGTCCATTGATCCACCATTCTATTTCTTAGCCAGTAGTAGATTGATATCGCTAGGCCACTTTCCTTCAAATTTTTTCATTAGTTCCCCTGATATTCTTGACCTTTTGTTCTTCCAGATGAAATTTGTTATCCTTTTTTCTAGTTCTATAAAATAATTA
The DNA here is from genome assembly GCF_027887165.1 of Monodelphis domestica. Taxonomy (NCBI): domain Eukaryota; kingdom Metazoa; phylum Chordata; class Mammalia; order Didelphimorphia; family Didelphidae; genus Monodelphis; species Monodelphis domestica. Next base: position 424,922,345 of record NC_077229.1, read on the forward strand.
TTTAGTAGTTTGATTAGTGTAGCACCAAATAATTTAGGTAGAATTATCATTTTTTTATATTAGTTTGGCCTATTCATGAGCAATTAACATTTTTCCAGTTATTTAGATCTGACTTTATTGGTGTGAAAAGTGTTTTGTTATTGTGTTCATTTAATTCCTGTGTTTACCTTGGCAAGTAGATTCCCAGATATTTTATACTATTTAGAGTGATTTTAAATGAAAATTTTCTTTCTAACTCTTGCTTGCTGCTGGACTTTGTTGATAATATATAAAAATGCTGATGATTTATTTTGTATCCTGCAACTTTAAAGTCATTAATTATTTCAACTAGCTTTTTAAAGTTGATTCTCTAGGCTTCTCCAAGTATACCTTCATATCATCTGCAAAAAGTGAAAGTTGAGTTTCCTTATTGCCTACTTTAATTCCTTCAATTTCTTTTTTTTCCTTATTGCTAAAGCTAACAAACATTTCTAATACAATATTAAATAATAATGGTGATAATGGGTATCCTTTTGCTTCACTCCTGATCTTACTGGAAAGACTTCTCTAACTTATCCCCATTGCAGATGATACTTGCTAAAGGTTTTAGGTTGATACTACGTATCATTTTAAGGAATGGCCCATTTATGTGCTTTCTACTGTTTTTAATAGGAATGGGTATTTTGTTGAAGGTTTTTTCTGCATCTATTAAGATAATTGTGTAATTTCTGTTAGTTTGGTTATTGATATGGTCAATTATGGGTGGGTGGGTGTGAGAGTGAAGAGAAAGGGAAAGATGTAAAAATAGAATCAGGATTTGACATTTGTGTATTTGGGGCAAGTAGAAGTGAGAAGTTGAGAATTATTACACTTAGTAGTAGCTTGTACTTATTTGTCCAATCTTATAGAATTATGCTTTGAGCATTATTTCACTAGAGACAAACTATTGTTATCCATAGCCAATTGTTGCAATATTGTCATTAATGTTTCTTATACTTAATGGTTGCTATTGAAACTGATCAAGACCTAGACATGATGTCTGTAACGTTTGCACTTCACAGTCACGGAGAAGCTTGAATATTGCCATGCATTCATAATTTGGTCTTGTTTGGTATTATATTGATTTCATGTTTATTCTGTCATTTTTTTGAAATTTTATTTTCTTCATTCTTCCTCCTTTTTAAACTGGATGGCAATCTAGATTTCATCAGATATCACGTTGTCTAAATAGCAGCTATTTAAAGATTGCTTTTGTATAATCCTAATGAAAATCTTGGGTTATATATATCGTATTTCCTTGCTACAAGCTGGAATGTTACCCCAGTTGACTTTGGGTTTATTTTGCACTTCTCCATAGGTTTGCGATGGCTCTAAGGCAGAGGGATGAAGAAATACCTACTCTGTGCTAGGTACTAGTGGTACAAAAACAAAATGAGACACATTCCCTGCTTTCAGGTTTACATTCTACTGGGGTGTGGGGGATAATATCTACACAAGTGAGGACATTCCTGCTCTTTTGAGGAGGAGGAGACAACAAGTAGTGTGGTAGGTAATGGCTTCCTGAAGGAGGGTAAGAAGGAGCACAGGAGCTGTCTTGAATGAAACTATGTAGTTAAAGTGGCAGAGGTGGGATAGTTTATCCAGTCACAGACACAGTTACCAGTGATCTGAGCTCAGAATAACAAGTATGCTCATTTGGCTGGCATATGGTGGTGGTGGTGGTGTTTAGTCATTTTCAGGCTTTGTGACCTCTTTTGGATTTGTCTTGACAAAGATCACTGGAGTAGTTTGCCATTTCCTTCTCAAGCTCATTTGACAGTTGTGGAAACTGAGGTGAGCTGGGTTAAGTGACTTAGCCAGGATCACAAAGCTAGTGTCTGAGGCTACATTTGAACTCAGGCCTTCTTGACTCCAGGACCAGCACTCTATCCACTGTACCACCCACCTGCTCTCTGGGTAGAACATAATGAATATGTAAAAAGATGTGAAATCTGGAAGTATATAGGAGCCAATTTGAAAAGGCATTTCAAGTATCAAGCCTAGGAATTGTTTTATCCTAGAAGCAGTAGGAAGCCATAAAAGATCCTTGATCAAAAGAGTAACACATTTAGGCATAGGCTTTGGGAAGATCATTTTGGTGTCCTTATGGAAGATTGACTGGAGAGGGGAACAACTAGAAGCCAGGAGTCCAATTAGGAGACTGTTGTGGTAGACACAACAGTGGTAACACAAGTGTGGTAAAGTGTTGTGGTGAATTTTTATGAGAGTAAAATATAAATCCAGGTATTCAATCTCAGTCGACCTGAAATTGCCATCCATCCATTCAAAGCCTCTTGGCATATGTAATATAATAAAATGCTAGATTAGGAGTTGAAACCTAGATTGAATCCCTTTTTTTGACACTTAGTAGCTATGTGACTATGAACAAATCATATAACCGCTCTGAGCCTTAGTTTCTTTAGCAATTAATTGGAAATAGTACTAGCTGTAATACCTATCTCACAGGATTGTTGTGAGAATCACATGAAAGAAATAACGTACCTCACAAGGTTGTTCTGAGAAAAAAAATTATGGTAAAAAATGGGGTGTAATTATTAGGAGATTATAGGCATCCTTAGTAGCATCTAGCAAGATTAAGGGGAAGTAGGATGTACTGAATAGAGTAGGGCACTTGTCCTTCTGTTTCTGAACTTCACTTTCCTCCTTCATTTTCTTCATCTGTAAGATTGTATATACTTAGTGACCTCTGGGGTTCTTTTCAACTCTAAATCTATGGTTCTAATTTGATAACTTATAAGGGACTAGATTCCTACAAGATGGACTTTCGCTCTAGAGCTGTGATCCTATCTGTAAGAGAGAAAATCAGATCCAGCCTGGCCAAGGAACAACAAGCAGGGGAAGGGCAAGGAAGATCCAAGATTCCAGAAAGGAACAGAAGAGCTGAGAGGATTCAAAACAGTTACCTCACTTCTCCTTGGGAGCCCTCCTGGAGTGGATGGTCTGAGAGGGAAGCCTCTGAAACAGAGCCTCTCTGGACATTGATCATCTTTTTAGTGAACCCCAAATCCCTCTGGTTCCAGCAGAAGACAAAAGTAGATTTGGGACTTTGTAGAAAGCCATCTACTAAAGAAGATTCTCTCTATCCCCAAAATTGTCCATGAACTTCATTTTACAACTAGATTAGATAGGAGGAAGGACAATCCCAAACTACTGATCAAAAAAGGGTCAGGCAGACAGCCTGAACCCTCAGGATTTGGGGGGGTCAGTTGTTCATTCATAAGGATTTCCATTTCCCACTTTGCCTCATCCAACAACCCCATTCTCTCTGCCTTGTGTGTGTCTCCTAGAATAAAGAGTTATCCTTTTATATCAGGCCTGCTTTCTAATGTCACTGAAGGGGACTGAAGCTTTGAGGGGAATTATACCTTTCTCCCCAAGGAGGGGAGGTTAGTTCCAAACCAGAGCTGAGGAGTAACCCAAGTCTCAAAGGGAGAAAGGACAGTTGGGACATTAGGGAAATTCAGAAGCAAGAGAGTTACCTGCTTCTCAACAACAGCCAGGATCAAGAATGGAGGTAGCAGGTCAATTCTCTGAGACCTCCTCCAGTCCTTAACCTCCTTATTCAACCCAATCTCTGAGGGGACACTCAGTCTCTCCCCTCTCTCCATTTCTTTAGCTCCTTCACACATACCCTTCTCTCTAGTTCCCCTGAGAGAGTGTAAGTGACCCCATTCTGATCCTATATTACATGTGATCCTTCTCAGCAAGGAGGCAGGGGTTTTAAAAAAAAAAACAGAATGTTGCAAATATTATCAGGATTCATTATATTAGTTGTTTTAATATCTATATAGATGCTTCCTCAAACTCCCTAACCTGTCATTTCCTCAACCTTTTTAAGTTCTATAGCCTATTCCTTCTTTCCACTTCAACCACACATTCAGATGATGTATGATACAGGACTCAGCCTGGCGTCAGGAAGACTCATCTTCCTGAGTTCAAGTCCAGCCTAGATGTGTGACCTTGGGCAAGTCACTTAACCCTTCTTGCCTCCATTCTCTCATCTGTAAAAATGAGCTGGAGAAGGAAATGGCAAACCACTCTAGTATTTTTTCCAAGAAAACCCCAAAACTAGTCATAAAGGTCAGATTGAAATGATTGAACAACACAGTTTGAAACTCTGACTGTAGTCTGTCATTCTACCTCTCCCTGTTTCATCCTTTTTTCTTTTTCTTTGCCCTAATCAACACCTTTTTAAAAAAAAAAAAAAACCCTTACCTTCTGTCTTAGAATCTATGCTCTGTGTTGGTTCTAAGGCAGAAGAGCAATAAGGGCTAGGAAATATGGTGGTCTAGTGACTTGCTCACAGTCACAGAGATAGGAAGTATCTGAGGCCAGATTTAAATGTAGGACCTCCCATCTCTGGGCCTGACTCTCAATCCACTGAACCATCCTGCTGCCCCCTCAACACTTTCTTTCCTTTTACCTGCCCTCAATGTTTTCCCAGCCATTAATGCTACTCTGTATTTTATTTCCTTTCCAACTCTAATCCAGTAGTAACCCATTTTAGCTCTATGCTGTCCTCTCCTCTTGAATCCCTTATTCCCCTCCCTATGTCTGCTTTTGTCCTGCCAAAGGTCTGCCCTAGGTTACTCCCATCATTGAGCTCCTGTGCCTTTACTTATGAGCCCCTCAACAAAAATAGAGGAAATCCCACAGACATGCTGAATGGTCACATTATAAATTAATGTTATCTAATCTTAAAACTAGACCATCACTGCAGCAATCCAAACCTTTCATTTCTCCTTAATTGATTCCCTGTCTCCCCAAAGAAGCTATTCCAGACCTTCCTTTCCTTCTTCAAATCCCCCACCATTACCCTCCCCCCTCCTTCCTTTTTATAATTGAAGACTTTCTTATTTTACTGAGAAAATGGAGGTAAACACTTAATGTAAGCTTCTTCTACTCCCATTTTCTTCATCTCAAATCCCTTTATATCTTCCATTGTCTAACAAAGGTGGAACTTCTTGCCAAGGCTAACCCTTCTACATTTGTGCTCAATCCTATTATCCTTACATCTTCTATAGCAGATTGCAACCTCGGTCATCCCTACCCCACCTCTGAATCCTCAGCTTCTCTCTGACAACCAATTGCTTCTCTACTGCCTTCAAAACATGCCCCAACTCTGCCATTTTTAAAAAGCCTTCCCAAGACCCTACTGTCCCTCAAGCTATTGTCATTCATCTTTCTTCCCTTTTTCAGCCATCAACTCCTTAAAAAAGTTGTACTCAACTGCCTCCAGTTCCTTTCTTCTCAACCTATTTTAATTTGGCATCCAGTCATCATTCAACTGAAACCGCTCACTTCAGAATTACCAATGATCCCTTAATGGCCAAAGCTGATAGTCTTTTCTCAGTCTGAGTCCTTCTTGACCTATCTTAGGGCTTCTTAACCTGAAGTTTATGGATAGATTTCATTGAGACTCTGAAAATTGTGTCTATTTTCACTAACCTTTGGGTTTCCTTTGTAATCCTCTTTATTTTATTTTATACAAAACATTGTTCATAGGTATCATCAGACTGCCAGAAGAATTCATGACACAGGGTTAGACTCTTCTGATCTTTCTATTTCATTTGACACTGTTGATCTATATCTTCCTCTTTCTGACTCTCTCTATACTCTGTCCTCTGGGCTTTCATGGCAGCAGTATCTCCTAATTCTCCTGTCATTAGGACTCTTGCCTAGGCTCTCTTCTTTTTCTACATTCTGAGTCTTGGTAACCTTATCTGCTCCCATGGGTTTAACCATCATCTTTATCCAGATGACTCCCAGGTTTTTAATTTTTGATTAATTCATTTGCCTATGCAACTGAATATTTCAATCTGGATATACTAGAGGCATCTGAAATAGAACATAATTCTGCCAAAAGCACCACTATCCTTCTAATATATCAGGTTCATAATCTCAAATTAGCCTGGATTGCCTCACTTTTCTTCACATATGCACTCAGTTGCCAGATCTTGCTGTATTTCTCTCAAAATTTCTTGTATTTGATGGCCATCTCTCCATTCACACAGTAACCACATTCTAGACCGCTCACACAAATCATTTCAACAGCTTCTTCATTGCTTAATTTGGCCTTAAGTTTATCAGCACTCGGGTTTACCCTACTACTGCCAAACTAATTTTGCAGAGTTCTGACCATGTAATTCCTCTAATATAGCCAACTCCAGTGGCTTCCTGTTATTCCTGGAATAAAATCTCTTGAGCTTTTCAAACCCTATGCAACTTGATCCCAATTTATCTTTCTAGACTCACTGAATAGTATTCCTGTTCTCATGCTCTGTGGTCCAGACAATGTTCCTCACACATGATAGTCTAGTTCCCATCACCACACCTTTCCCTTGTAAAGTCTTTTTTTAAAATGCAATTCAGACCTAGTTTTCTATATTAAGCTTTTCTTGATTCTTCCCAGATGCTAGTGCCTTCCTTCTCAAACTACCTTGTATTAGTTATAATGTATATGTATTAACTATATATTTATGCTGAAAATATTTTAGATGTATATCTCCTCCACTAGAATTTAAATTTATTGCAAGTAGGGATTATTTTGTTCTTTATACCTGTATCTTTTGTACCTAATACAGTGCCCAGCACATAGTAAGCACTTAAATAATATTTACTGATTTTTGCTTTAATGTTTTTCTTTATCATGAGGACAGGGTTTGACTAGAAGGAAAGTAGGTATATATCCAGAAATGGCTGTAATAATTGTTCTAATTAGTCAAAACAGTGCTGGCTACACACTTCATCTGCTTTACCAATAGACATCTTAAATTCAATTTGCCCCAAACTGTAAACCTTAAAATTCCTTAGACTTATAAATGTTGGAAATTTCACCATTGGGAAATTTCATACTTGGAAAATTTCTTACTGATAGTCTATTGGAATGTGAACCCCATTGGCATGGGAGGTTCCTCCTCCTCCCTTCTTAAGATTACTTTAGGACAGAAACCTTTTGCTGAACAATGGAAAGGACTTTGACCTATGCTTAAGCATAGAACAGGAATTTCTTTGAGTCATGATTGATTTTAGAATTGATACAATGGAGATACTTGTAATCAATCTCCACCCTACTCAATCCTAACAGGATTGAGGAAGGGCTGCAGCATAGATCAAAATTTAATTATTCCAATCTCTACCCTACTCAGGTTAACAGGATTTAGGAAGGGCTGTAGCAAAGGATCAAAGATTTAATTATTTGAAAATATGACCTTCAACAGACATGTGCAAAGCCAGAGACCTCTGGGTTAAGCTAGAGCCTCCATTGGCACAGGGAAATTGATGGACAGTGATTGGTAGATGTGAGAACTGAGGGGAGGGAACTTGGATGGTTTCCTTAAAGATAGAGGGGTCTGAAGACTCAGGGGGGTGGTTGAGGAGTTTGTCTGAGTGGTTGAAGTGTGCTCTGAGAAGCTTGCTCTGAAGGAAGCTGAAGGTGGGGGCCTTTGAGACTGTTTCTCCATTTTGGTCACATGAGTAATAGGGACTGATCTCTTTTCTTTGCCCCAGCTATCTAAGGGCTTGGGCCTTTTGGCCCAGCCTAAACAGAGGGGGTATTTAAGCCCTATTCCCTTCTCTCCCCTTTCGCGCTCTCTCTCTCTCTATCTCTAATTCCTTTCTTCCTCCTGTTTGTAATTAAATTCTATAAAAGGCTGACGGCTGATTTGAGTTTTCATTTAGGAATTACATAGCTGAATTCCTTAGCGACCTTAAATTAATATATATATCAGTCTTTTAAAGTGATTTCCTTGTCACAAAACAAAAATTATCTTTCCCCCTAAAATCATTCTATCTTCCCTAGTATTGTAGAAGGCAACACCATCCTCCCAGTACCTTGGACTTTCAAGTTAAGAGACATCCTGAACTCATCATTGCCTAGCATATATATAGTAGGTATTTAATAAATGTTTTTTTTGGTCAATTACTTAACAAGAAGTTTATCCAAAGCTCATGACATTTAGAAATGATGCTGAGAGAAGTAAAAATATGGCAACAATTAATTAGTTTATATGTTTTCCAAAATTATATTCACCAACAGGCATCAGGGAAAGAATAATATGTTTTGTTTTTGTCTTTTTATTGAACCTGTGATTTCATTGATAAGTTGGGTAACAAATTGTATTCCGCTAATGCAAATCAGGACCTGCCCTGTGACATAAAATTGAGAATTATCGGAAGAACTAAGCGATTATGCTACTTGTTCAGGGTGACCAAGCCAATCTGTCCTACTTGTGAAGATAAATTTTTGTTTGCTTTGTGATTTTTTGGATAATTTGTGTTGTGTTGGAGGACTTTCAAGAGCAAAATAAAGTTTCTCCTGAAAAAAGTGACTAATCTCTTAAAAACCATGCAGGAAATGCTCCTTTGTATAAATGATTTCATTTTGGTAAGACTTCCTTTTTTTTTTAAATAAAAACCCTTACTTTCTGTCTTGGAATCAATACTGTGTATTAGTTTCAAGGCAGAAGAGTGGTAAGGGCTAGGCAATGGGGGTTAAGTGACTTGCCCAGGGTCACTGCAGCTGAGAAGTGTCAGAGGCCAGATTTGAACCTAGGACATCCTATCTCTAGGTCTGACTCTGAATCCACTGAGCTACCCAGCTGCCCCCGACTCCCACCCCCAAGTCTTCTTTTAACTGACTCTATACAGCTTCTTCATCTTTGACTGCAAAGTACATAATCAATCTGATTTCAATGTTGACCATCAGGTGAAATCCATATATAGAGTTGCCTTTTGGGTTGTTGAAAAAAAGAGTGATTGCTATGACCAGCAAGCTATTTTGACAAAACTGTTAGTCTCTGCACTGCTCTATTGTACTTCAAGACCAAGCTTGCCTGTTTTCCCATTTATCTTTTGATCTTCTTTTGATCTTCTAAAGTATCTTCCTACTTTAGCATTCCAATCCCCTATGATGAATATGATGTCTTTTTTTAGTGTTATTTCTGGAAGATGTTGTAGGTCTTCAAAAACTGATCAACTTTGGCCTCTTTACCAGGAATGTTTGAAACATAGATTTGTATTACTGTAATGTTGAATGGTTTGCCTTGCATTCAAACAGATATGATTCTGTTAGGTTTGAGATTATATCCCAGGACTGCTTTCCTCATCCTTTTTTTCTAACTGAAGACTTCCATTTCTCCTAGAAGATTCTTGCCCACATAGTATATATAAAGATCACCTGAATTAATTCAACCATTCCCTTCCATATAAGTTCACTGACACCCAAGATGCTGTTTAAACTTTCCATCTACTGTTTGACCACATTCAGCTTACTTTAATTCATAAATCTTACATCCCAGGTTACTATGTAATATTGATCTTTACAGCATTGGACTTTCCTTTGGTCATATCCACACATCCCCAGCTGACCTTCCGTTTGTTTTTGGCTCAACCACTTCATTCTTTCTGGAGCAACTTGCAATTTTTCTTCCCCTGTAACATATTGAGCACTTTCCAACCTGAGAGGTTCATCTTCTGGTATCATAATAATAAAATGGGAAAGACAAGAGATCTTTACAAGAAAATTAGATATCAAAGGAACATTTCATGCAAAAATGGCTACAATAAAAGACAAAAAAACAGAAGTTCAGGAAAGATTAAGAAGAGATGGCAAGAATATACAGAAGATCTTAATGTTGCCATCAGAGCCACACATTCTAAAGAAAGAAGTCAAATAGCCCTTGGGAAGCATAGTTAACAATAAGGCTAGCAGAGGTGACAGAATTTCAACTGAGTTATTTAAAATCCTAAAAGATTATGCTGTTTAAGTCTTGCACTCAATATGCCTGCAAATTTGGAAAACTCAGTAGTGACCATTGGATTAGAAAAGATAGTTCATGTCCCAGTCCTAAAGAAGGACAGAAAGAGTGTCCAAACTATCACACAGTTGCATTCAATTCACACATTAGTAAGGTCATGCCTGAGATTCTGCAAGCTAAGCTTCATCAATCTGTGAACCGAGCAGGCTGATTTTCAGAGAGGCAAAGAATTGTCAACTTTTGCTGGACTATAGAGAAAGCAAAGGACTTCCAGAAAAACAACTACTTCATTGACTACACTGAAGCCTTTGTGTGTATCACAACAAAATGTGGCAAGTTCTCAAAGAAATGGGAGTATCAGATCATCGTACTTATCTCCTGAGGAACCTATACATACGTCAAGAAGCAAGAACCAAACATGGAACAACTGATTGGTTTAAGACTGAAAAAGGAGTACCGCAAGACCGTATGTTGTAACCTTATTTATTAACTTATATACAGTAGATGGCAATTGCTATGAAATTTAAGGACATTTGTTCCTTGAAAGGAAAGCTATGGCAAATCTGGACAGCATACTAAAAAGCAAAGATAACTACCTTGCCTACAAAAGTTTCTATAGTCAAAGCTGTGGTTTTTTTTTTTTTTTCAGTTATGCTATGAGAGTTGGACTATAAGGAAAGCTGAGTGCTGCAGAATCAATCCTTTTAAATTATGGGGCTGGATCATCCTTTTGAGAGTTCCTTGGACAGTAAGGAAATCAAACCAGTCAGTACTTAAAGAAATTAATTAATTTTTTAAAGGGTGTATGTGGCAGGGAGGTAGCTCAGTGGATAGAAAACCAGGCCAGGTGACAGGAGGTTTTTGGGTTCTAATCTGGCTTCAGACATTTCCTAGCTGTGTGACTATGGCTGGGTGAGACTTTTGATCCCAATTGCCTTTTCTTTACCACTCTTCTGCCTCACAGAGGATATTCAGTATCAATTCTAAAATAGAAAGAGAGAGTATGTGTGTGTGTGTGTGTGTGTGAGAGAGAGAGAGAGAGAGAGAGAGAGAGAGAGAGAGAGAGAGAGAGAGAGAGAGAGAGAGAGAGAGAGAGAGAGAGAGATACTGGATCCACCCCAAGTTTGAGGACATCTGAAGGAGGAGGAAATACAAAATACCCAATTCTTAAAATATGACACTAACCATATTCTAGTTTTCTATCTCTACAAAAACTTTTTTGAAAGTAAGAGAGAGAGAGAGAGAGAGAGAGAGAGAGAGAGAGAGAGGGAGGAAGGATAAGGGTTTGTTTGTTTGAATTTAGACAAGTGCTTTGGCTACATAATGAGAAGAAAGAACTCATTGGAAGAGATTCTCATGCTGATAAAGATTGAAGGCCTAAGGAAGAGGGAGCAGGAGGAGATGAGATGGATAGTGTCATCCAAGCAATGAATATGAACTTGGGCAGATTTTAAGAGATAGTAGAGGATAGAAGGATCTGGTGTTCTATGGTCCATATAGTCTTGAAGAATTGGATAGTAATGTACAAAAAGTGGCACTAAATGTAAAGAAAAATGAGAAGAGCAGTTAAACTAGAAAAAGTAGATGCAGAAGAAATAGATACTGGATCCACCCCAAGTTTGAGGGCATTTGAAAGAGGATAGAATACCCAATTCCTAAAATAGGACACTAACCATATTCTAGTTTGCTATCTCTACAAAAACTTTGATGAAAGTATGAGAAAGAAACAAGCAGGCTTTTTGGAAATGGTATTCTACAGAAGACCACATCTTGGAAATCCACAGTTGACTTAAAACTGAAGTGAATACAAGTTCTATCATGCTTATTGTTTGACTTTTAAAAATCATTAGATTTAGGAAAGCAAAATGCTGTCATAAAATCTCTAACTAGATATTTCCTATACATATGTTATGTTAAAATGGAAATAGAATCCCTGGGATGATGTTTTAAAGTTAGTTTTGTTTGGTGAAATAACCCCCCCCCCCCACCAAGGGCTTTCCCTCCCTATCTGGGTAGAGAGCTGAAGACTGCCCTCTGTCCCCTTCCAAATATGATGATGGTGCAGGTAAGCAGAGGGCTTTACCAGATTTGGGCACACCACAGGAATGAAGAATAAAGGGTGAATTTTGCAAAACCTAATCTTCCTGGGAGTCCCACTCTGGCAAATCTCTTTTTTTGGAGGAAGACCAATGGTGGAAGAATCAGGACTTTGCTTTTGCCTGATTCTCTTAGAGGTCTTCCACCCAGACCAACCTCCACTTACCAACCTTCTTTCCCTTGTTTTAAAATCTGACTGCTACTGAGTAAACAAACACTATTTGTTGGGATAGGATAGCTATGATGGGAGATTAAGGAAGAAGTAAAAAACAGGAGTTCCTTAAGTTAAAACACATATTATTATGAAGGGTCCTTCTGGCTTAGACTGTCAGCCTATAGGACCAGCTTGTAAACTTTCTGTCTTCTTGAGTCTCCTGTGCTGGCTATCCTAATCTAAAGTTAAAGAAACACCAACTGTTTTTAGGGATAGCTGACCCAGAGGAAGATGTATCTTTCTTCAGGACTGACTCAGCCCACCCTCCAGGGCAAAACCTTCTCTGGGGGCTGCAATTCTGGTAGTCCACAAGGTCTTGTGATAGAGAAATCAAGAACAATTTACAATCTAAATGAGCAATGGATTTGACTGGGAAATCTGCAGGATATGGTGGGTTATCAATCCAGAGATAGGAAAGGAACCTCATTTTAGTTCAGGGTTCAAAATTGAACTTCCCCATCTATTGGTAAATTTCCTGGCAGCCCCTGGTCCCAACATTCCAACTGCCCTTTGCTGTCTCTTTTGCTTCTTGCAATGTTCCATTTCCATTCTGTTAAAATATCCTCTTACATTTAATATTAGGTAAAATTCTGTGATTCAGCAACTAGAACTTTGTTGATTATTTTCTGATGGCTTAATAGCAATCAAAAATAAAATGGCAACAGTTATATATGGCAAAAGTTGTTTGTCATTATTTTAGAGCATGTGTAGCACAGAGTCCAAATGGAAAAAGGATTCCATATAGTGTCCCTATAAGATTCCATAGAGGAAGGGTAAGACCTTCCATATGCCCCTGTTAATAGATAACTTTGTGCTCATTGTGTTAAGCATGAGAACATTGTAATCTTTAATCAAATTTTTTTGCCTACCTATTCTTATAAGAAAAGCCAAGAGATAAATGTCATCTACTTTGTGATATTAAATTGAATAAGCATTATGTATCTTTGGTGTATTAGTATGTCTTAGAAATACCAATGAACAATGAAAGGGGCCTAGAACTAAAAAGGAGGAAAGGAGCAGACCACATTGCATGACCACATACCAAAAAAAAGTATAAATGGTATTGAGGAGATATTGCAGAAGAAACAAGTAAACTAGGGATTGTGCATTGAAAAGCTAGGCTAACAGATGGACAACCTGTATTCCTAATTGGTCTGTATACAATATTAAGCAATCTAGAGAAAGGCCTGGCACATCAAGTGGACTATCTGTGACAGATTTTGCATGAGGATACGGGCAAGATTTGCATAAGGTAAAAAGACCTAGATATTTACATTGAAAAAAATGTCTGATAGATTCCAATCTGACTTCAAGAAATCACTAAAAAAAAATAGGATTCTCAATTGAAAGATTATGATTCTAGAAAGAATTTGTCATCCTACAACATAAATGAGTCATATTTCTCATATGCAACTAGTGGCATACATTGCTATAAAAGAGCTATTGTTACTTTGGGAGGAACTTACAAAGTTGCATAGGATGGCAGCTTCTGTCTTGGCAAAAATTAAATACACTGGTAGCTATAATTTATATATCATCCTGAAATGCCATCAATACTACCTTTTTCTTGCCCATAAATATTTACCTGAAAGAGTAAAAGAAGAAGATAACATTTTTCTCCTTTTCCCTTTCCTTCATATTTACCTTTTCAGGTATTCCATGCTCTTTGATTTTCGGTATCGAACTTTCCACAGAGCTCTGGTCTTTTCATTGCAAAAAGTTGGAAATCTTCTATTTTGTTGAATGCCCATACTTTCCCTTGGAAGTATATAGTCAGTTTTTCTGGATAGCTGATTCTTGGTTGAAGACCCAGCTTTCTTGCTTTTCTGAAGATCATGTTCCATGCCTTACGATCATTCAGAGTGGAACTTGCAAAGTCTTGTGTGACCCTGATTGGCATTCTTTTATATCTAAATTGTCTTTTCCTGGCTTCTTGTAGGATTTTTTCTTTTGTTTGAGAGTTTTGGAATTTGGCAATTACATTCCTGGGAGTTGTCTTTTGGGGGTTTAGAGTAGAGGGTGTTCTGTGAGCTCTGTCAGTGGCTGTATTGCCCCCTTGTTCTAGAATCTCTGGGCAATTTTCTTTGATTATATCTTGTATTACAATGTCGAGTTTGCTGTTTATTTCTGGCTTTTCTGGAAGTCCAATTATTCTTAAATTATCTCTTCTCCCTCTATTTTCCAAATCTGTCACTTTGTCTGTGAGCTATTTTATGTTCTCTTCTAATTTCTTGGTCTTTTGGCTTTGCTTTATTAGTTCTTGCTTTAAAGCCTGATTTTCTTTTTCAGTTTGGTCAAACTGGTTTTGTAGATGCGTGAATTTCTTTTGCATTATTTCCCACTTTTCCTCCCAGAAGGCTTCCATCTTTTTGATCATTTCAGATTCAAATTCTTCATGGGTTTGTGGAGAGTTTCCATTTCCTTTGGAAGGTTTTGGAGCATTTGCTTGTGTTTCCTCTTCTATCTCCTCTGTGTTTTGTATTTTTGCTCCATAAAATGTGTCCAAAGTCGCCCCCTTCTTCTTGTTTTTCTTGGAATTTTGGGGCTTTTGTGCTTCTGTGGAGTTTGCCATCTCTATCTGAGTGGGGAGGACTAGCTTTTCTTATCTCTGTCTGGCGTTCAGAGGTTTTAGCCCTAGGCAGATTGTCCATTCTATGCAGTTGTTGTTCTGTCTTCCCAGGGAAGCCAGGAATTGCTGGTGTGTCCCTGTTACTGCCCTCTTCTCCTCGGCACCCTCCAGATGCTTCTCCATTGCCTTACTTCCACGCTCTAAGCCTGGCTTGGCCCTTGTTTCTGTGCCTTAGGTGGCCAGCGCCAGCACTCTGCGGGGGGAGGGTCCACGGCTTCCAGGAGCTCTGAGGGCTCCTGATGAGATTAGCTTTTCCCTGGGTTGAAGAAGGATCCAGCCAGGGGGTTACAAGCTCCCCCATCTCTCTCTGTTTCCCTGCTGTCTGGGTGCCCCCTCAACTGGGTAAGGTTGTTTTCAGGGTGTGGCCTTCAGAATAGCCGGCTCCCGAGGCCCTTTTGCCAGCCCTGAGGGTTACTGTTGTTCCAGACGACCCTGCTCTCTGAGGGGGAGGGGCCGCGGCTTCCCGGAGCTCTGAGGGCTCCTCCCAGGGGGTTACAAGCTCCCCTGTCTCTCTCTGTTTCCCTGCTGTCTGGGTGGCCCCTTGACTGGGTCAGGTTGTTTTCAGGAAGCGGCTTTCAGATTAGCTGGCCATGGGGCTCTGAGGTTGCCTCTGCTGCCTCAGACTTGGCGCTCTGGGTTGGGGGGGATGGGTCCTAGGACCTTCCTTCTGCCTACCCCTTGGGTCCGAGTGGTCTCGGGTTCTGGCTTTGGGGGGGGGGCGTACCTTTTGATCCAAGTCCAGGTCCAGGAGGAGGACTCCTGGGGTCTATGCTGTTGATCGTTTTGAATTTCGGTGCCCTAGGAGCATATAGTTTGAGTTTGGTAGGGAAGGGTTTCAGGAGATCTGAACTATAGCTTTCTCTAAGCCGCCATCTTGACCGGAAGTCTATTTACCTGAAAGAAAGTGGGGAAAACCATTTCCCTTAAAAATCATAACTAGAAATTTGTATATGTTTACAAACTTTAAAGTCCATATCAATGTTAACTTTTTAGATTACCCATCTGTGTGGAATACTACTTGTCCTCCAGCATTCAAGTACTCAATGGAGCTTGCAATGGATTTAAACCTCTCCCCTCTCCTCCTAAAGATGATATCTGTCTCAATTGAGATAATGATAATAATGGCTCCTGTGGAAGCAAATTTGGCAGAATTCTTGCCCTGGCAATTGTAACAGATGAAATGGAAAAACAAAATGGATCTGCAAAAAAGCAAGCAACTTGAAATTTTGGGAAACCATCAATCAATTAACATGGGCTATAGTTCCAATGGAATCTTGAGGAGAGCAGTTAAAAAAGGTCCAGCTGCTTGAACCCTCACTAATCTCTGACTGTTGGGAAGAAGCTGGAAGCTAGACTTACTCTTGGTCAATGATCATTTATCTGACTGAGTACTGAGAAGAATTTTTGGAGCTTAGCTCAGAAGAACTCAGTCAACCTCTCCCCTTAGAGAAAATAACTATTTCCTGAATTGAACCTACTGTGAAATCTCTAATCAAGAGGAAATTATAGGCAGTTAGGGAAACCTATTTCCTTTTCTTCCCCTCCCTCTCCTTACCTCCTCTATCTGAAAGAATAAACCCTTTTAGTTAAAAGATTTAAAATTGTGGGATTAGTTATTGAGGAAACTCTTTAAGCTTACCATTTCTGAGAGGAACAGTTGGAAAGTGAACAGAGAGTGGTGTGGGAGGGAAGAGTACAAGATGCAGTGTTTCCTTTAGCTGCCTTCCTGGTGTTCCTGTCCTATTACCATAAATCTCCTAATAGTGGTATCTATTACAATTTGGCACCCCCCCCCAAAAAAAAAATCTTACCTGTCCCAGGATGAGAGAAGTATATTAAGGGAAGAAGATGATGTCACAAATCGTTTGTGGAGTGTTAGTATTGGCTGCATTTGCGTGTTATTGGATGTACACCATTTTTTTACAGTGCTGTCCCTAATATATGAACACTATAGGGATAATAGCAAATACCACGGCTTTTATAACAACTATGCCATTCACTACCAACACCATGGCAAATTATAACTCGGGTATATATATTTGCAATGGCTGCAATCCAGACTATTACATATATCAAGAACATCATTAAATTCATAACACCTGAGAAAGCTGCTCAAATTCTTGTGGTAGATACCAACCTTGAACAAATGATCAGGAAAATGTGTGAAGAATATTTGCAGAAACAAAGACAAGGATAAGCTCAGGATAGGAATGGGAAAAAGACAACAGGGCTGATGGATAAAGGAAACAAAGATAAGGACAAGAAATCTAAAGATCAGAATAAGAAAGGGGCTGAGGGAAAAACTAAGGAAGATACAGACACAGAAAAGATCTTGCTTCTAAGGGACATAGCTAAGATTTCTGAATCAGCTGGTGTGGTTCATTCAAAAATACACAAACAATTCTCCACCCAGGAATTGGATTCCATAAAAAGAAGGTTCCCAAAATTTTTAAAGGAGCCTTACTGAGCTCTAAATGAGCTGAAAAGGACCTTTAAAATATTCGAGCCTGATTTTCAAGATTCAGATTTTCTTCTGTCTGAATTATTTATCCCACATGAATACAGGCAATTCATAGAAAAGACTAGGAAGGATAGTTCCCTAACCAGTTGACCCACAGAGGAGGAAAGGGAGGATTTTGATTTTGCCAATCCCACCAGTCTGGCATATGTGAGGAAGTGCAGAAAAGATCTTCTGCAAGCAATAAAATCCTTTTCTTCTAAGCCAAATGCTTGGAGCAAATTTGACAGAGTAACCCAAGAGAGAGAAGAGCTCCCTGCTAGCTTTATACACAGACTCGCAGAGACAGTGGAATCAATCACGGGGATCAACCAGGATTCAGAAGAATCAGTGACACATGTTAAGAGGCAATTCTTAAGAGGTTGTAACTCTCATTTGAAAAATTTCTTTAAAAACTATTTTCCTAACTATGATAATATATCAATAAATGAGCTAAGAGATGCAGCCAGTTACTTATGGGACAGTCACAAAGAACCAGAGGAGGAAAAGAAAGATTTAAGACAGAAATTGTGAAATACAGAACGATCTTAAAGAAAAGGAGATTGAACAAATTAAGAATTTACAAACCATCAAAACCTATATTCTAGACCCTCATAACAGCACCAGAAAGGTCAGAGAAACAAGAAAGTGCTTCCTTTGCCACAAAGTTGGTCACTTGATTAAGGACTGTTACCTAAAAAAGAAATATGAACAAAACGACAAAGGTACACAGGGAAAAACATATTAAGATCCAAAACAAATTCATACTGTCAGCATTGCAGGTTAAAAACTGAATCAGAGGCATCAGACCTTGTTAGCATGAAACAAGCCATAAAGACAGGTGCAAAACCAAAATATTCAGATGTTTTGACAAAAGGAAGACACACCTTATGAAGCCAGGAATTTAAGATACTTGGAAATAAACAAAGGGATGGCAGAAAGGAATGGCAGGATGTGATGAATAATGAGTGACTTGAAGGAGTGAAATACAAAAATATAAAGAGGAAAAAAAAATACTTGGGTGGTACCTAAAAGTGAATTTATTGGGTCTGTGAGAAGTTATGATGACAAACCAAATCAATCCCTGAGTGAAAAACAGAGACAAGTACAGGAGTTAAACCAAGAGATTAAAAACATGGTAGCACAGATACAAGCTGATATTGGAGATTCATACAGAAGAGGCATAGTAAACCTCTCCCCTCTCCTCCTAAAGATGGTATCTGTCTCTATTGAGATAATGATAATAATGGCTCCTGGGGAAGCAAATTTGGCAGAATTCTTGCCCTGGCAGTTTTAAAGCTTCCACCTGCCTGACAAGTAGCACCAATAAATGCCTTATATCAGAATATGCCTTTAGATGAGCTTAGCTGATGACTAAAAATTTTATTATTTTTGCACTTTTCCTTCCCTTCTCTCCCTCTTCTTATGATCCTTCCTCCATTTTGTTCCTGCTCTTTTCTCAGATTTCTATTTCACATACTTTTTCAGATTATAAAGCTATTTGGTAAAAATTAACAAAAGTATTTTTATGTGCATTAAATAGAGCTTTCTGGCTATGCATTTGAAAACGAAAACTTAGCCAACTAAAACTTAGCTTGATGTTTATCTGACCCAGTAGTTTATTTTAATCCTGATTTTTTTTATTCTTTTTCCTAGGTGAAAAAAAAGATGTTCTCCAGATTAAAAGGAGTTACCTCTCCTTGTACGTTGGCATGCCGAAGTGTGCACATCAAAGAAAAAGGCCAGCCATTAATATTGAATCCAAGAACAAACAAAGTTAGTTACATTAATATGATTCTAAATTTTCTCTCTTCTTATATATTAGTTTAAAACAATATTTTGATACCATCAAATGAACTTTTTGAGTTTTGAAAGTTTATTATTCTGTGGAATTTGCATTGGAGATCACCCTGACAGCATTTTCTGGCAGGAGTTGTGTTTCCTCTATAAGTAAGGTATTTTGAATCTACGTTGTCAGGAGGACTAAGGGGCAGATCATTTATAGTACATTAGATAGCTCATATCCTTCCTTCATCTAAAATGTATTACATCACTCTGGAAAGACATGTAACTGTTAATTAGAAAATCCAGTTTCTTTTTTTCCAGTTTGCTTTCTGGATTCTCAGTCATAATGGAAACACTTAATTGCAGGAGTAGAGAACAGTGAGGGAAAATGAGCTTAATGAATGGTCTCTTACTCACTCGTGTCCAACTTGAAACAAAGCCCTAGGTGGCTATTACTGCTCACTTGATAGGTAGTTAAAATAGTTTGTTTTTTTTTCTCAAGTTGAGAAAAAAGTAGAGGAGCTTCTCTTTATCAATTTTTTTCTTCTTTCTATTCTAAGAATAATTACTTTGAAATTGGAAAGGACCTTATTCATAATTGGCCTGCCTTTATGAAATTAAACAGATCTTTACCAAATAACATTTTTGCTAATTTAATTAATTAGTGACTTTTTATTAATAAAATTTTAAATCTAAATTTCACAGCTATTTGAACAAAATATAATTCAAATCCTAATCTATTATATGTTGCAAATAATGCCTATAAATATTCATCAATCTAATTCTTATATTAGGAAACTGTCATTCAACAAATATTATTCAGAGTCCTATTCTAAATTGGCAATTTATCTTGGCTTAAGTAAGGAGGCAAAGACAAAATAATTTATGGCAGTTATTTTGTCCCTGACATAGCTAAAAATATGTTAATTTCTAATTACAAGATATGCTAGTTATATAGAGACTGCTTTCTTCATTTAATTCTGGCATGAAAACCTAATTGTGTTTTTTATTACTGGCTTGACAGATTTCTTGGAGTTGGATGAGACATCAGTAGATATCTAATCTAACCCATTCCTGCAAAGCAATCACTTCCACAATCCACTTGACAAGTGGTCATCTCTCTAGCCATTTTGGGAGTAAAATAGAAGAGGGAAGATAAAAAGGCTTTTTGAGAAGGAAGGCTAAGTTAAAGTCAGTATATTTAGAATTATGAAAATATCCCAATCTTCTTCATCTTAGTGAAGCTTATGATTATGATAAAGGAGATTTTTTCAAGTTAAAGAGCATCTTTTGACTAACTAGCAGGACAGATTTCCTGTTGTCTTGTAGAACGAAATTAGCTGCCTAAGAGTTTTAATAAAATTTACTAACTTTACTAATTAGCAGTATAAGTGGACATTTTTGTTAGTAATCTCCCCAAACCAGGACTTGGTATTAACCATTCTGTGTTATATGCAACAATTGTATATTATCCTTAATAATCAATTAGATAGTATTGCTTTCTCATGGAAAATATATAATGAAAGTACCCAATCCCAATTCTTATCTATTGTAATAGTCATGAGAAAAAGCATTAATAAATGAAATCTATAGATATTCCTAAAACACAGTTTTAAATACCTCGCCTTTTTATCTAAACTGATCAATTCTAGTAAAATTGGCTATGTTTGAGTTTTATCTCTCAGCCCAAAGAGTGCTAATAATGAGGGGAAATAGAAGCAAGGGACTAATCAGTCATTAAACCTATATTAAGAGCTTCCTTTGTCCAAGGAATTTTGCTAAGTGCTTGGGATACAAAGAAAAGCAAAAGGCAATCCCTGTCCTCAGGGAGTGTACAGTCCAATGGCCATATGCAAACAACTATAATTATATATAAGATAAGTAGATAAGATAAGATAAGATAAGATAATCAAAAGAGAAAAGGAGCTGGGATTAAGGGGAAATGAGAAAGACTTCCAGTGAGATTTGATTTGAAAGAAAACTGGGAAGCCTTGAATTGAAATGAATAAGGGAAAAGGATTTAGATAATTCCAAGCCAAATAACTAATAGTTCTGAAAGTTGCTTCTGAATGTGGGTTAATTTTTTTCTAAGAACATTTTACCCTTTTCTCCTTTAGGGAATGGCATTTACATTGCGAGAAAGACAAATGCTTGGCCTTCAAGGACTTCTGCCTCCTAAAATAGAGACACAGGATATTCAAGCTTTACGATTCCATAAAAACTTAAAAAAAATGAGTGATCCTTTGCAAAAGTAAGGATTTATTAGAAGCTTGGTTTTTGGTTAATTTTGGGTGGTGTTGGTTCCAATTTGCAAGTTTTAGGCTAGGTTTTTTTGTGGTATAATAGTTGCTTTGACTTTGTACTAAAATTTGTTCTGTTGTTTTTTTAGTTATTTGAATAACTTTCTTTCACTTTTATTTACATTGTAAATTATTGTAGCAAAATGTTTTGAGTCTCAGTAAGTTTAGTAGAATCATGGAATCTTAGAATTAGAAGAACCCCTCTCAGTCATCTAGTCTGCTCCCCCCAGAGCAGGAATATCCTTTATAACATCCCTTTATATCTAGGTAGTTTCTTAAAATATGCATCCATTTATTCTGGTTCTGACTTTCTGTCTTCTAAAGCTACAAAAATAAGTAATCTTCCAACCGTGTCATTGTCCTTAATATATTTGAAAAGAAGTTGCCATGTGCTCCCCCAACTCAACTTTATATATTTCCTGGGTCTTTCATTGTTTTCTCACATGGACATGAATTTCAAGCCACTAAACAAATATTATTTGCTCAGAGAAACAGCATGATTTAAAGGAAAGAATAATATATTTAATTAGGAAAGGCATGGGATCAAATCCCATCTCTAACAGTTAAAGCTTGATGACCATAGTTTTAACATTTTTTTAAATCATCACCTTAGAATATATACCTAGTATTGATTCCAAGGAGGAAGAAAGGTAAGGGCTACACGTTGGGGGTTAAGTAACTTTCCCAGGGTCATGTAGCTCGGAAGTGTCTAATACCAGATTTGAACTCAGGTCTTCCTGACTAAGTTTTGTCTTCATACTGCCCTGATTAATCTGACCTTAGATTAGATACTTCGTAGTCATGTAACCCTGGGCATCACTTAACACCATTTGCCTGACCCTTACCTCTCCTTTGCCTTGGAACCAATACTAAGTATCAATACTAAGAAGGTAAGGGGTTAAAAAAAAAAAGGTGACATTGTGATGGTAATACCTTGGATTTGTATACTACCTTTTACATCTATTTTCTTTTGCCCAGAACTTAACAAAGGAAGCTATGGGAAGAGTTTTGTAGTAATCAATGTATTATTCTATTTTGTAGATACTTTGCTTTCTTAGAACCTATAAATATTTTAGTTGCCTTTCATAATTTGTCTAGGTCTATATTTTATTATTTAAGTTCTGAAGTAAAAGTTTTTTAAATGGTTATTTTTAATTCTTAGAGTTGAATGAGAATTTTATTTTGTTTTATTTTTCTCAATTTATAATCATAAACACTTATTTTTATGGTCATATCTTGCTTTAAAAAGCAATGTTTTCCATAATATTAACCTAGTGGTCATATGCAGAACTATATTCATGTATATTTTTGGAAGGTTAATATATTAACATGAGCAATAAATTAATCCTAAGCTTGTTTGTTTACTAATCATGCTTGTTTTCAGATATATCTATATAATGGGAGTCCAAGAAAGAAATGAAAAGTTATTTTATAGGATTCTGCAAGATGATATTGAAAGTTTAATGCCAATAGTATATACTCCAACAGTGGGTCTGGCCTGTTCACAGTATGGACACATCTTTCAGAAACCTAGGTAAAGCCAATTTTAATTAATGTTTAGAAATTGCTATCAGGATTTTTTAAAATGATGCTTATATAATCTGCAGTTCTTTTCAACATGTTGACATACCTTCAGACCATTTTTTGTATTGCAGTAGCTTAGATAAAATAAGCAAACTTCTATTTTGACAGAAGTTATTATTGCCATTCCTATTACCCCTAAACTATTTTGTGAAGTTCATCTCATGCTCAAAAGACATAAAACACAGTGGTAAGTAATAACAACTAATATTTGTATAACACCTTACATTTTGCAAAACATTTTATAAGTTGTATTATAATTGTTATTTTACAGATGAAGTAATTTGGGTTCAAAGAAGTTTAGTTTCAAAGCCAGGATAAAAAGCACAGGTCTTTTGATTCTTGGTCTGTTGTTCTTTTAACTCTACCAGGATCCTTCTTTGGGAATTCTTTTCTGAGTCTGGTAGCAGATCCATTCTACTTCTCACTGAAACTGTACTTGAGAATCTGGCCATGACTACCTTTTGACTAAATTAAGAGACTTTCCTCAATTCTTTTTTAGCTTTATATTTTTCTGCCCATTTTTCCTCCCTTCTTAAACTAAGATGGATTTTTCATTTAAGTAACTAAGTATATTGAGCACAAATTCATGTAGTATTGAGTTCTATTGGATACTGTCTCTTATTATTTCATTATATCCTAATGGTTTTTGTTCACCTAATAGAACTAAACAAATACCTTGCCATATTTCTTCCACACTCTGTTCTCTTTCTCTCTCTAAAATGTGAAACTAAACATAATGAAATATAGCCTCCTAACTGCTACTCTTCACATTAGACTCTTTTCCTGCTAGTCCATCCTACATGCATCCATTGGCGTTCTGGGGGGAAAAAACTAGACACTTTGATTATCTCCTTCCTATTTTAGTTTTTCTTTCTACTGTTCCACATGAATCTTTTACTTCATCAAGCCTGATGTACTCATTATCCCCTAAATATCCCTTGCTTGCTATTTTGTCTCTGACTGCTCATTTGCTCTCCTACATGCCTGGAATGTCCTTCCTTCTTTTCTAACTTAGCTGACATCAAAACTTCAGTGCCTAACTTATGTCTTAGTCTTCCTGAAGACTTCTCTAGCTTTCCTTGATCTATCTCTTCTCTGACAGATGTATATGTGGCAGGGTGGGATAAGGATCCTTTAAACTGGAGACATGGAAGGATGTTGTCTGTGTATGGGGGAAGGGGAGTGTGTGATGGGTGGGTAAAAATATTCTGAGAAGTCCTATGGGAGGCATTCTGGCTATAGAGAAGCCTCTGCAGGGCTGGAGACAGAAATGTATGTGAGAAGGCATAAATTACAACTGAGGAAAAGGCATTCAGCTTCTCTTCTGTTGAAAGCAAAGTCAGAGCCTCTGGTACTAGAAGAAAAGAAGGGTATGATTGAGAGGGAATAATGTTCTAGACACTGAAGACTTTCTGTGCATGAGTCTGCCTCAAAAGGAATACCCCAAGGTTTACCTGCCTTCTTGGACTTAGACCAAGCATATATATGCTTTGGTTATACCTCTACCTAGAGCCCTATATATGTGGAGATGACTATATATGAGGACTCGAGCCTACTTTAGAAGATCTTGTTGGCTCAAGGTTCATACCTTATTAAGGGAGATAAACCTTTTCCATTATTCTGAGAATTGTTCCTTTTCCAATATACTGAAAATATCTGAATAGCTGCATCTCTCATGACAGTTCTCTTTACCAAACAAGAACAAAGAAACACCATCATATAAACAAGAAGGCCAATTTTTTAATTAAATAACACAGAAATGATCCAGGAATTAGGCAGGAAGAGAGTTAGGGAAAAGGAAAAAGTCATGGGATTCTAGGGATAGAACCCAGGAAAAGCTATGCCTAGATAAGGGGGTACTAACTGGCAAAGAAAGAGAGTTAAAGAAAACTTACCAGCAACTATAGTTATATATACCAGTAGAGGAATGGGCTACCTCAGATTTGAATTGGAATAGATGACCTTTACAGTCCCTTCTTACTCCAAGATACTGTGGCAGTTTTTGTCTCTGTCACCCATGTTTGTAGTCATTATCTTTTCATTTGTTATTTCTTCAGGTAGATTTTAAACTCTCCATTAGTACTGTGACTTAATCTTTTTGGTCCTCTGCTATTCCTAACACAGTGCTTTTTGCCATAGTAGATATTCAATAGGTAGTTGTTGGTTGGCAAATGATTATTTGATCCAGGTTAGATTCAGAATTGGAACAACATAGATATTAAGTGTCAGGATGAGTTGACACAAGATTAGAAACCGTAGCAGAGTTATCAAGTTATTTGATTTCTATGTGACCACATTTGGTGATAGAGGGAGGGATTTTTTTCAAATGATTAAATCTTCTTTTGCTCTGGATAAGAATATTGTATTTCAGGTAACTTTTCACTTTAAACTGTCACCTCCTATTATAAAAGCTATTCTACAAAGACTTTTAATATATTTTCATCTCTCCCTACGTGCTCCTCTATCAAGCTTTAATGAAAATTTTTTATTAGTTTACTTCATAGAAGTTGTTATAGTTTCCTATTTTCTCATATTCATGATTGACTTTTATATCATTTTGGTAATTTTTAGCTTATTTGAGAATACTAGACTGATCTTAAGTAAAACAGTAACAGTATTTAAATATAATAATGTCCCCTGACAACTGGCTGTGCAATGAACTGTTTTATCGTGTGGCCTAATTAGATCATTTTGAAAATATGCAATGTTGACTTTTTTCAACAAAATATACTAAGTAGTCTAATTTACTAATAGTTGGGAGGGAGGGACATCATAACAAAAGAAAGCAAACTATTGTAAAGTGCAAAAGTGTTTTTGTTCTGTTGCAGGGGATTATATATTTCAATCTCAGACAGAGGCCATATTAGATCAATTGTGGATAACTGGCCAGAAAATGATGTTAAGGTACTAATAGCACAACTCTCCCTTTCACAATATTGTCTTTCCCTTTAAGTTACCTATGTGCATATACACCAACATTTTTCATTGTTGACATAGTTTTATTTTGCACTTATACATTATGGTGCTTTTTTATGAGGATATTATGGTATTATAGAAATATAAGGTGTAGCTTTTCCTTTTTAGGAATCACTGATAAAAAGATCAATTGATTTAGAGAAAGAGAGGAGGGTGACAGTGCTGAGCTCTGCTAGCCTTGGCTTCTCTTAGACTTTAGTTTCTTAATATTTAAAATACCAAGAAGTTTTATTTGGGGTTTCATGTAAGGTTAATTGCTAGATTTTCCAATTCCTCAAAAACTCTAGGTTAGATCCATTTCCTATTTTATTATAAGCATTTTGCATACTTTCTTCTCTAAATTTTATAACAGTGTGAGATGTTTTAATAGAAGTGTTTGCTATTATCCCCATTTAAAAATTTGAGGAAACAGTTTTTAAAGTAAAGCTAGAATTCTGAACACATATCTTTGGATTCCAAATCCATTGCCATTTCCATTATGCTAAGTTGCCTTTCTTTTTTTTATTATTTAGCTTTTATTTTTATATGCTTAAACTTGAATACCTCACTAAAAAAACAATTTCAGAGTGAACATTGTTAGTTCTGAGTTCCAACTAACTGTACTTAAGAGAATGAAACTCATAGTGCTATCTAAGACTTTTAGATCTGTTCTTAGCCAAAAAGCCATTTTATCTGTTACATAGTTTATTTACATGGAAATTTCTTTTGTATTACCTCTATAACTATTAGTGATTCAACACATTTAAGGCTTTTGTTCCTTTACCACATTCTTTTACCTTTATGTTTAAATTCAAAACTTCAAGGGAGAACACTTATAATTAGGCCAGAGTTTTTAGCAGAGAGAAATTAGTTTTAATTCATTTCCTTTTTAAAATGCTTTTAACAAGGAGTAGTTCTAGAATGTCAAGTGTGCTTTTTAAGTTATTTGCTTTGAAAATTTTTAAAGTAAATAATTAAATTTATACGGTTATAGTTACAAGTACAATAAAAAGTAAATCCTGTAAAAATACCATTTTAACCTCTGACATCTTAACTTAACTTTTAATATGTATCTTTTTTATAATTAAGGCTGTTGTGGTAACTGACGGAGAGAGAATATTGGGTCTTGGAGATCTGGGTGTCTATGGAATGGGAATTCCAGTAGGAAAGCTTTGTTTATATACAGCTTGTGCTGGAATACGACCAGATAAGTGCCTCCCTGTGTGTATTGACGTGGGAACTGACAATAATGTGAGTTTAACATTTCCCCCCACCTCTGATTTTTGTCTGCCACTTCTTTGTTATGAAAATTGCTTCCCTTGAACTTTTTCAAATTGATGATGTGGCCATGTTATAGCTGGTATAATAAAGTAAAATCTAAAGCTAAGAGGCATTCATTTAATGCTTCATTTTTACATGGAAATTACACAAGTATAATTATTTTTATATTTTTTGTTTTCTTTTGTAGACACTCTTAAGAGATCCATTTTATATGGGCTTATATCAGAAAAGAGATCGCTCACAGCTTTATGACGACCTGATTGATGAATTTATGGTAGCTATTACTGGCAGGTATATGAAGAAATTAGAAATATATTAAGATATTAAAGAAAATTACTAGATTGTACTGGAGGGGGTTCTAATTACAGGTTAAATTTAAGTTTCTGTATTAAAAATAGCCATAAAGCTTTGTAAGATAATACTAAAATTTACATAGCCCTTTAAAGTTTGCAATGTGATAAGAATTATATGTTAACTCATTTGAGCCTCACAACAATTCTATGAAGTAGGTGTTCTTTGTTATCCCTTTTTACAGATGAGAAAACTGAGACTGAGAGAGGTTAAGTGATTTGCACTGAGTATATTCATCTAGGAACTCAAATCATCCTGATTCCCAAGTCCAGAGCTCTGTACCACCTAGTTGCCTCGTTATGAGATCATAACTCATCTGTATAGCACTTAAAAATTTATAAAAATTAAAATTTACTTGCTCACAAGAACCCTATGAGGTAAATAGTGAAAGTATTATCCATTTTTTTATGAGAGAAAATGTAAACTCAGAGCTCTTAAATGACTTGCCCATTGTCATATATGTGCTTATAGGTTCCAAATACAGTATTCTTTCCATTAATCAACTGATGGGACCTGGGCATAGATATATGTTTGTCTTTAGCATCTTGAAAGCTGAGAAAATTCTAATTGATAATTATTTTAAGTCCCCTGCCTTGTTGTCCTCTAGAAATCTGGGGAATAACCATATGACATTCTCATATATTTTTCTTATACTTGAATCATTTGTCAAATAATTCTTGTTCTTCAGGCCAAGCAACTTCATTTCCTTTTAATCTTTGTCATGGGGTCTAAATTCCATTCCTTTATTTTTTATCTTCTATAGATTCATTCCCATTAGAGGTTTTTGAATCATTATTAACATAATTCCAGTAACTAAAATTTGTCACTTAGATTATGGACAGTTGTAATCTCTTGATCATTTTCTTTTGTATTTATCTCAAGCTAATCTCTTACCATATGCTTATGTTTTGAATTTTTGATTGCTAGATATTACCATCTTGCAATATTAGTTTGATCCTCCTATTATCTTCTTAACTGCTCAGCCTTTAGGTAATTACTCTATCTATTGATATACTTCTGTGGCATTTTTTTTAATCTCATCTGTGGCTTCATTAGTATAGGTACAACTTCTAGGATGTAAATCTTTTTTTGATGAGTATTGGCAATTCATTCTCAACTTAGACTATTCAAGTATTGCATGTGGCACAGAAAGATCAGAAACAGGACTTGAAGTAGCTAGCACCAAGTCTTCCTGACACCAAGGTCCTTTCTCAGCTACTTATGGCTCATTCCATAACTTCAGTATAGAAAAATGTAAAACTAATTTAGATGAAAGTAATGAAAATAAAAGTGTTTTAATCATACCCTTTATTGAAAGATTTGGAAGTCCTCATTTAAAAGTAAATAACTTGAGAAATTATTTGAAACTTGTCTTTAAAGCATGTGGAATTTGGGTGAAAAATTAAGTATATGGAATGTTGGAAGTGAGGAGATTGGAGCAGCAAGTGGTAGTGTGAAGTGAACCTCACTGATTCCTCTTGTGACTCAATTCTAGACCTAACTTAATTCTTTTCTATTATAGATCTAGCCCAGTTTCTGTCCTGTGAGAAAATTATGCAGTTATGAGAATTATGAGAAAACTTTATTGCATTGTTTGAACTCATATGTCCTGCCTGGAAACTGACCCTGTGCTGACCAGTCAGTTCAATGCTTTCATGCTCCTTATGATTGTTTACAGACACTTGGAGGGGAATGGAACACCTCCTTTTCTGAATTCAGAGAACTGCACCTATTCACTCTCCCCCTCCCAACATGGAAAATCCATCTTTCTTCCAATTAGAAATCAGATTACTTTATACTATATTGTTTGATTTTAATTAATTTGGCTTATCTGATTGTCTTTAATGTATAAAAGTCTATATCCCTCTGTATTCAGGTTCCAACCCTAAGCTGAAAAAGGGAATTGGTCCTAATTTGTTAGTTAATTGACATTCATTGCCTAATAAATCAATATGCTTGGGAGCTTGAACCTTTGTTTCCTCAGTCATTTTGTCTTTCCCCATAGAAGACCATGACTGACTCCTATACTTCCTTGTGCCTTCCACATTGAGCATAGTGGGTAGAACTTTAAAGCTAAATGATCTCTAAACTCTCTTTGCCTCAATATTCTTTGACTTCCATGTCTAGCCAGTTAACTTTTCCTGTGTACATATTTCTTTTTACCTTTTATTCAGCTCTTCTTATATTGTATTATCTTAAAATGCTCTCATTTGTCCTTTATCTAAATTCTACCCATTCCTCAAGTTACAGTCTCAGTCTACTTGCAACCCTTGCTGAAAATGCCCACACTTAGCAATCTCTTTCCTTATAGCTCCTTGGAAGTTTACTACAACACAAAACAATTTCATGTTGCTCTGTAATGTGTATTTTTTTCATATTTGCCTATCATCTGAAGCATTTGGTTGAAATCCCTTCAAAAGAAGGACTGGAAAAAATGTCTTCAGTTTTGTAAGTTCTTTCAAAATACTGTTTACATAGTAGGGATTCCATAAATCTTTGTTGAATTGGTAACCCTTCTTGACCATTATAATGCCTAGGGGTTTTTGTTTTGTTTTGGTTTTGGTTTTTTATGAGATTGTAGGAGCAAAAGTGTCCAAGTGAAGTTATATATTAGTAATTGTTGTTGTAACATGAAATCTTGGAATAGAACTTGTTTAAAGATGATCAGTTCAACTACATATGGTTTTTGCTCTGGTTTTAGATATGGCCAGAACACACTTATTCAATTTGAAGACTTTGGAAATCATAATGCTTTCAGGTTCCTAAGAAAATATCGAGAAAAATATTGTACCTTCAATGATGATATTCAAGGTAAAGCCATTTCAGGTTCAATTCCTACTTTTATATAAAAAGAAACTTTAAAAATATACTCTTCCATGTTAAATCATTTTTGTTTCTTATAGGAACCGCCGCTGTAGCGCTATCAGGTCTTCTTTCTGTAGAAAAAGTTATTGGTACATCAATCTCAGAGCATACTGTCTTGTTCCTTGGTGCAGGAGAGGTGAGTTCTTTTAATAGCTTTTTTACTATGAAAAGTAAGACCATATATTAAAATTATGTAAGACTGCATAGAAATCACAATTGCCTATCCTAGCTTGAGGATATAGATAAGATATTGTTTTATTTATGGTTTCTGAGAGTTAATATGACCGAAAAACTTCATTAGCCTCTGACCAAAACTGATAAGCCTCTGAGTTTAGGCTGATAATCAGATAAGAGAGGAAGTTCTTCAATTGAACCCATACTCAAAGCCTTTCCAGCAAAGTAATATTTGCTAAATCTTCTACTCTATTACCATTGTCTCTGTGACTTTAGGGTTATATGTATGTCCAAAGAAGTGTCAGAATAGGAAAACTTATAAACATATGTAGGAGGTGGGGCTAAGATGGCAGCATAGTGACAAGAGCCTTCTGAATCTCCTTCCAACCAATCATTACAAAGTGTCTCAAAAGGACAGAAATCAAAATCAGACAAGCAAAGGGGCTCTCCCAGGGGAAGCCGCCTTAAACATAGGCAGATTTGGGGATTTCCACACTATAAGGGGACAAAACTGCACTTAACAAAGTGCAAGCTGATCACCCCTCGCCCATACCTTACCACGCCAGAGTCAGAAGAGGACCAAGGCAATCTCTAAATCCCCGAGGGCAGTGCAGGTCCTTGGCAGCAAGACTTGAGGCTTGAAGCTGAATAGCATGGAGCCTGGGCAGTGGAGCTTGGGCAGAAACAAAACTGGACACAGCCAAGGCAGTGAGGACTGGAAAGATAGACTCAGGGCAAAATGCTTTAAAGCACACTACACAAAGAACATCACAGTGCCGAGTGAAAGGAGCAGAACCAGGAGAACTTATATACAGACACTGATACACTATGGTACAGTTGAATGTAATGGACTTCATTAGTTGAAGTGTAGTGACTCAAAACAATTCAGAGGGATTTATGTGAAAGAACACTATCCACATTCAGAGGAAAATCTATGGGAATAGAAACACAAAAGAAAAACAACTGCTTGATCACATGGGTCGAAGATATAATTGGGGATGTAGACTCTAAAACAATTACCCTACTGCAAACATCAACAAAATGGAAATAGGTCTTGATCAAGGACACATGTAAAACCCAGTAGAATTGTACATCAGCTACGGGAAGGGATGGGGGTAGGAGAGGAAAGAATATGATTCTTGTAACCAAGGGAAAATGACCTAAATTGACTAATTAAATAAAATTTAAAAACAAACAAAGAATATCACAGATTTACCTGCCCTCACTTGAGCTTCTGACTAGGAAGGGAAGATACTACTAAGGCAAAACTCTGATAAGAAAGCAGTCAACATGCAGGAACCCCAAACCACTAGAGGCAAAAGGAATAAGCAGTAGCAAAAAAAGCTTTTGAATCTAGACAATGTCTCTGGAGAAAAAGCAAAATACAGAAGCAACAGCAAAGAGTGAGAAACAAGCAAATACATACAAACTTTCCCCCTAAAACGGAAATTGGCCACAAGCTCTTAGGAACTCGGAAAGGAGTTCAAGAACCAAGTAAGAAAGAAAAAAATGGGAAGAAAAGTGAGGAAAAGAAATGAAATTAATACAAAAAGAAAATAACAGCTTAAAAGACAAACTTGCCCACGTGGAAAAAGAGGCACAGAAATCAAATGAAGTAATAAGCAAATTGGAGACCAGAACTGACCTGCTGGAAACCATGAAAAGCAGGATAGACCAAACCAAAAAGGGAAATCAAAAGATCATAGCTGAAAATCGGTCTTTAAAGACTAGAATTAGACAAGTAGAAGCTAATGTTCTCACGAGACAGCAAGAATTAATAAAGCAAAATCAAAAGAATGAAAAAATAGAAGGAAACATGAAATATCTCATTGAATAGCAACTGTCCTGGAAAACAGATCCAGGAGGTCTCTCAAATTGTCTAATTTGAGAATTATTGGTCTACTGGAAAGCCTGGAACAAAATTAAAGCCTTGACATCATATTATAAGAAATTATCCAAGAAAACTGCCTTTATATTCTTGAACAAGAGGGCAAAATAGACATTGAAGGAATCCATAGATCACCCCCTACATTAAGTCTCCAAAAGACAACCCCCAGGAATGGTATAGCCAAATTCAAGAACTTCCAGGCCAAGAGGAAAATATTGCAAGTGGACAGAAAGAGACAATTTAGATATCAGGGAGCCCCAATGAGGATTACACAAGATCTAGCAGCCTCCAAACTAAAGGGCAGTAATATTTGAAATACAATATTCAGGAAGACAAGAGAATTGGGTCTACAACCAAGAATCACATACCATCAAAAACTGACCATATACTTTCAGGGGAGAGTACAATCATTTAACAGAATAAAAGATTTTCAAGCATTCCTAAAGAAAAGACCATAACTCAAAGGAAAATTTGATGTCAAAAAAAAAAATTCAAGAGAACCACAAAAAGGTAAACAAGAAAGAGGGGGAGAAATTTTTAAGGGCTTCAGTAAGGTCAAATTGATTATATTTCTATATGGAAAAATGATATCTATAACTCTTAAAAATTGTTTTCATTATCATAGTAGATACAAGATTTAGTCATAGGCAGAGGTTGTAATATTAAATTATTTAAGATGATATGTAGTAAAAAAAAATTGGGGAGGGGACAAAAAAGAGAATGGTACTAAGAGAAACTTGAAGGAAGAAGAAATATAGGATCAATTATACCACATAAAGAGGCACATGGTGGGGGGGGGGAATACTGTTATAAGAAGGGGAAAGAGAGAGTGGTAGTTAATGCTTAAACTTTACTTTCAGTGAATTCAGTTCTGAGAGGGAAGAACAGCCAGAAGTATTAGGATATAGAATTCTATCTTGCTCTAGGGAAATTGAGAGGGAATAACAAAGGAGGAGAGTGAGGCAGGGAGTATTAAAAGTTAGGGAAAGGTTGAGGGGGTGTGATTAATAGAACCATAAAGAGAAATGAGGGGAATAAAAGGGAGGGGGGTAGGAAGGAAAGTAAAATAAGAGTGGGGAAAAGGGAGACTGATTAAAAGCAGAACACTGGTATAAAAGGAAATAGTGAAAGAAGAAAGAGCAGGACTAAAAAGAGGAAATTTAAATGATGGGAATACACAGGTGTAACCATAACTCTGAATGTGAGTGGGATGAACTCACCCATAACATGGAAGCAGATAGCAGAGTAGATAAAAACCAAAATGCTACCATATGTTGTCTACAAGAAACATACATGAGGCATGTAGACACACCCAGGGTAAAGGTAATAGGCTGGAGCAAAATTTATTGGGCATGTACTGAGAAAAAGAAGGCAGAAGTCAACAATCATATCTGACAAAGCCAAAGTAAAAATAGATCTGATTAAAGGAGATAAGGAAGGCAATTACATCCTGATAAAAGGCAGTATAGACAATGAAGAAATATCAGTATTCGACATGTATGCACCAAATGGTATAGCATCTAGATTTTTAAATAAGAAAAAATTAAGAGATGTGAATAAAATCTTTGAAAAATTAGAGTTAATGGATATTTGGAGAAAAATATAAATAGGGATAAAAAGGAATACACCTTCTTATAGATTGATCTTGTACTAGGGCATGAAAACATTGCAAACAAATGCAGAAAAGCAGGAATAATAAATGCAACCTTTTCATATCATAATGCAATAAAAATATAATTAGTAAGGGTACATGGAGACACAAATCAAAAATTAATTGGAAATTAAATAATCTTATTCTTCAAAACTGATTGGTTAAAGAACAAATCATAGAAACAATGATTTCATTGAAGAGAATGACAATGAGGAAATGATACATCAAAATTTTTTGGATACTGCCAAAATTATATTTTTGTAAATATACAATATGAATTTTATCCCTGAGTGCCCATATTAACAAAAAAGAGAAAGAGGAGAGTAATAAATTGGACATGTAACTTAAAAAAAACTAGAAAAAGAATAAATTTAAAACCCTCAGATAAAGACCAAATTGGAAATCCTAAGAAATTGAAAGAGAAATTCATACAATTGAAAGTAAAAGAACTATTGAACTAATAAATAAGACCAGGAGCTGGTATTTTGAAAAAACAAATAAAGTATTAGTTAATCTAATTAAGAAAAAGAAAGAAGAGAACCAAATTGACAGTATTATGAAAGAAAAGAGTGATCTTATCTCTAATAAAGAAGAAATTATGGCAATTATTAAGAACTATATCTAGGTGAAATGGACAAATATTTACAAAAATATAAATTGCCTAGATTAACAAAAGAGGAAGAAAATACTTAAATAATCCCATCTCAGAAAAAGAAATTGAACAAGCCATCAAAGAATGACCTAAAAAAACAATTAACAGGGCCAGATGGATTCACAAGTGAATTCTATCAAGCATTTAAAGATCAATTAATCCCAATACTCTACAAACTATTTGACAAAATAAACAAAGAAGGAGTATTACCAAATTCTTTTTATGATACAAATATGGTACTGATTCCCAAGCCAGGAAGACCAAAAACAGAGAAGGAAAACTATAGACTAATTTCCTTAATGAGCATAGATGCAAAAATATTAACTAAAATACTAGCTAAAAGGCTATAACAAATTATCATAAGGATTAGATTATTCACTATGAGTGGTTGGGACTTATACCAGGAATGTAAGGCTTAATATTAGTAAAACCATCCATATAATTGACCATATCAGCAAACCAAACTAATAAAAATCGTATGATTATCTCAATAGATGCAGAAAAAGCCTTTGACAAAATACAACACCCTAGAAAGTATAGGAATAGAAGGGCCTTTCCTAAAAATAATAAACAATATTTGTTTAAAACCATCATCAAGTATCATTTAGATGCCTTCCCAATACAATCAGAACTGAATCAGGGATGCCCATTATCACCACTACTAATTAATATTGTACTAGAAATGCTAGCAGTAGCAATTAGAGAAGAAAAAGAAATTGAAGGGATTAAAGCAGGCAATGAGGAAACTAAACTATCACTCTTTGCAGGTGGCATGATAGTATACCTAAAGAATCCAAGAAAATCAACTAAAAAACTAGTAGAAACAGTCAATAACTTTAGCAAAGTTGCAGGTACAAAATAAACCCACATAAATCATCAGCATTCCTATATTTTTCCAACAAAATCCAGCAGCAAGAGTTAGAAAGAGAAACTCCATTTAAAATTACTCTAGACAAGTTAAAATACCTGGGAATCTACTTGCCAAGACAAATTCAGGAATTATATGAACATAACTACAAAACACTCTTCACACAAATGAAACTAGGTCTAAACAATTGGAAAAACATCATCAATTGCTCATGGGTAGGATGAGCTATTATAATAAAAATGACAATCCTTCCTAAATTAATTCACTTATTCAGTGCTATATCTATCAAACTACCAAAATACTTTTTATAGAATTAGAAAAAAGTATTACAAAGTTTATCTGGAAGAACAAAAAATCTAGAATATCAAGGGAAATAATGGGAAAAATTGTGAAGGATTGAGGCCTATTTTTACTAGATTTCAAACTATATTTTAAAGCTGTGATCATCAAAACTATATGGTATTGGCTTAGAGATAGAATGGTGGATCAATGGAATAGTAGCAAGATAAGAGTTTGGTAAACCCAAAGATCTCACCTTTTGGGACAAGAACCCACTGTTTGACAAAAATTGCTGGGAGAATTGCAAAACAGTGTGGGAGAAATTAGGCTTAGATCAACGTCTTATACCCTATACCAAGATTAACTCAGAGTGGGTAAATGACTTAAATATAAAGAGGAAATCATAAAAAAATACGTGAACATAGAATAGTACTTCTGTCAGATCTATGGGAAAGGAAGGAATTTAAGACCAAGCAGGAGATAGAGAAAACTAAAAAATGTAAAATGAATTTTGATTATATTAAATTTAAAAGTTTCTGTACAAACAAAATAAATGCAACCAAAATTAGAAGGGAAGCAACAAATTGGGGAAATTTTTCATAACAAGAATCTGACAACGGTCTTATTTCTCAATTTTATAAGAAGCTAAGTCAATTGTACAAAAAAAATCAAGCCATTTCCCAATTGATAAATGGACAAGGGACATGAATAGGCAGTTTTCAGATAAAGAAATCAAAACCATCAATAAGCACATGAAAAAGTGTTCTAAATCTTTCATAATTAGAGAAATGCAAATCAAAACAATGCTGAAGTACCACCTCACACCTAGCAGATTGGCCAATATGATAGTAACAGACAATAAAAATGTTGGAGGGGTTGTGGCCAAATAGGGACACTAATACATTGCTGGTGGAGTTGTGATTAATTCATCCATTCTGGAAAGCCATTTGGAATCATGTGCAAAAGGATTTTAAAAGACTGCACCTACCATTTGAGCCAGCCATACCACTGCTGGGTTTGTACCCCAAAGAGATAATAAGGAAAAATATTTGTACAAAAATATTCATAGCTGTGCTCTTTGTGATGTTGAAGAATTGGAAAATGAGGAGGTGTCCCTCGATTGGTGAATGGCTGAACAAATTGTGGTATTTGATTGTGATGGAATGCTATTATGCTGTAAGGATTGATGATCTGGAGGATTTCTATATGAACTGGGAGAATTTCAGTGAACTGATGCAGAGTAAAATGAGTAGAACCAGAAGAACATTGTACACAGAAAGTGAAACACTGTAGAACAATCCAATGTAATGAACTTTGCTACTAGTAGCAATGCAACAAACCAGGACACTTCTGAAGGACTTACATAAAAGAATGCTATCCACATTGAGAGAAATAACTATGGGCGTAGAAATGCAAAAGCGAAACATATGACATTACTTATCACATATTTATATGGGTATGTGATTTGGGGTTTAGATCTTAAAAATAAATCATTCTATAGCAAAAGTGAATAATATGGAAATGGGTATAAGGGACAATATTTGTACAACCCAGTGGAATTGCTTGTAAGCTCTGGGAGAGGGGAGGGAAAAGGGGAGGGAAAGAAAACGAAACATGGAAAAATATTTTTAAAAACAAATAAATAAAATTTTAAAAGAAGATACAAAGAAAAAACAAAACATGTATATATGTGTATAAATTTATGTATATACACACATTTATATTTATATGAATGCATAGATTGCTACACTCCTCTTTATATCCTTACGTATAATACATCTGTATGTATAGACTCATAAAAGACTTGTACGATTTATGAAGGGGAAGATTGAAATAAATGTTTTTCATTATTCTACCTATATTTATGATAGTAACAATTGGTAATAGATACGGGTCTTGAAAAGAATAAAGTAGTTTTTAATGTAAATTAATAAAATCAAGGTGTTGCTTTGATTTTTAAAGTTCATGTTTTGTTAATCAGGCTGCCCTGGGAATTGCAAATCTCATTGTTATGGCCATGAAAGAAAATGGCATTGCAGAAGAAGAAGCATATAAAAGAATTTGGATGTTTGACAAGTTTGGCTTATTAGTTAAGGTAAGATTCCAACTGAAATTTTGACAATTTAACATTTTTGCCCAGTGATGTTTAAAGTCTAAATTTCTAATGTGATAATCTAATTCAAATATTGTTATATCTTAATATCATAAAACTATCTTATTAAAACTGATGTAGGGGCAACTAGGTGACTTAATGGATATGGTGCCAGGCCTGGAGACTGGTTCAAATTCTGGGTTCAAATGTGACCTCAAACATATCCTAGCTGTATGACCCTGGGCAAGTCACTTACCCAATTGCCTAGACCTTTCTCCTCTTCATGCCTTGGAATGGATACTTAGTATCAATTCTAAGACAGAAAGTAAGCTTTAAAAAAAAAAAATCTAACTAATGTAAGTTTCAGGTTAGGACTATTCTAGTTTGGTAAGTAGAGCAGACAGGAATATAAAATCGTTAAGTCTGTTCTTTGACCTATTAGTGAGTAAGACCCAGATTCCATGGATATATTTTCTTATCTCTGTTAACAGGTGCTTCTAGAGCAGTAATGGTGAACCTATGGATTGGGTGCCAGAGATGGCATGCAGAGCACTCTCTGTGGGCACATACCCACCCTTTTCCCCTCCTCTACCTAAGAAGAAGCTGCTCTCCTTCCCGTCTCCATGTGCCTGATGACATTTTTTCATACCCCCTGCTTAGCACATGGTGGGATTGGGGGGTAGCTCACAGGCAGCAGAGCTGGAAGGGAACACAGTACTAGGGCCACTCCCCTCCCCCTCTCTACACTCACTGAGGACATTCCTCACTTCACCAACCCCTCCATCCAGTAGCCCAATGGGAGTGCTTCCTCCTTCCTGTGCAAGGTAAAGGAATGTGCCTGGCACTAGGTGGGTGGGGGTGCGGTGGGCATGGCACTTAGTCTAGGTGTTGGGGGCAGGGCCTGGCACTGTCTCTAAAAGGTTCACCATTACTATTCTAGAAGTTTACTTTTAGAGGAAAAATATTTTCTTTCCATTTGATTTGAGGATAACACTTTTGAAAATAAAACAATTTTTTAACCAGTAGAATCTCTCTAACACAAAAGATATGGCATGAGAAAGTTCCATGGGTTAAAATGGAACCCTTTGAGTTCTCTGTCACCAGGGCAGAAAGTGCCCCAGGACCATGTGTTTGACTGAGAGCTGGGAAGGCTCCCAGGCAGCCTTAGAGTTTTAATGAGAGCCTCACCGGCTTCCGTCCCATCCCTGAACAGACTTCTGAGCTGGGAATTTGAACTAGGACCCCGGCTCAGTCAGGAGTTTGAGCAGAGCAGGAGCAGGAGCTCAAGTAGTTCAGGTCGGTAAAAGGACAACTGCACCTGCCTGTGGAACAGTCACGGCAAGGGGTTAAGCCACACAGACACCTCACAGGGCTAAGACAGAGACGTCGCTATTTAATTTTTGCTGAGAGAGATGATGGTGATGTTTTTCTTCCCCAAATACTCCTTTTAGTTTTTCTCTGTTTCCTAAGGAATGCATTCCTATTCAGTCAGTGAATCAGCAAGCAAGGATTTAGTGCTTACTCTGTGCCAGATACTGCGCTGAGCTCTAGGGAGAAAAAGGCAAAACTGTGGTCTCTGCCCCTAGATTCTAATGAGAGAGGTATTAGGTAAATAATTATGTGTATACATGATTTAAATAGCTTAAATAGGATACACCAGAAGGAAGTCTCTAGCAATGGAAGGTACAAGAAAAGATCCCCTGTAGAAGGAAGGATTTGGGCTGAGTCTTATAGGAAGCCAGGAGGGGGAAGTGCGAGTGGAAAGCATTCCAGGCAGGGAAGTCAGCCATATAGCAAGGTAGCCACCATTGCTGGATCATAGAGCATGTAGAGAGGAGAGGAAAGGGTGAGAACAATGGAAACATGACAAGGAAATGGTAGGGAAGAACTTAAAGTGCCCAAAAGAGGGCTTTCTATGTGGTCTGAGGAGGAACGGGGAACCTCTGGGCTTTATTGAAGAGGAATGAAACACAGTTATACCCGTCCTTTAGGAAAATGACATCAGCACTAAGCAGAAGATAGCTAGAACAGGGAAAGACTCTTCTTTTTTATAATAACAGAATCATGACTGTCCATAATTGAGGTGAGATGTAGGAGTAGGTCATAGGAAATGATTAGTTTCAAGGACCTGGGGAGTTAGGGCATTTGAATGTGTCAGTGCATATTCTGAAAATCACCTAATATGAGAGGAGGAAAGGTTGTAAGCCTTTAAACTCATTGAGGAAAGCAGGAAAATGTGAAGGGATTAAGTAGATTACAGGACCAGCATCTGGACTGGATGAGACATCTGAATAATGTGGATTGCTGAGGAGAGGTCACTAAATGATAATGGTGGAGGGAGAGTCTAGAAATGGCAGTGGTCATCTTCAAGGGTCACCAGGAATTCGGGGTCATCAGACAGTAAAGGTTTAAGATGAAACCAAATTCGTTAATTACTGGATAGGCATTCCAGAGAGCTCAGAAAGAGGTGGGTAGATCTGAAGAGGAACATTTGGAGGATAAAATGGAGGGAGAGGGAAGAGAGGGAACAGATGATCAGTCTTAGGAAATGCAGTTAGTGCTTCTGTGAACAAGGTTTCAGAATCACTAGAATGAGGAAAGTGAAAGAGGGTTGGTTATACTAATCATTGAAGAATGAATCAAGGCAGAGTTATCAGTAATTGGAGAGTTTTATGTTCTTTAAAGCTTTTTATATCATTTTTTTTTTGTTGTTTGTTTTAAAATCTTTACCTTCAGAACTAAGTATTGGTTCTAAGACAGAAGAGCAGTAAGGACAAGGCAATTGGAATGAAGTGACTTGTCTAGATTCACACAGCTAGGAAGTGTCTGAGGTGAGATTTGAACCTAGGGCTTCCCAACCCTAGGCCCACTTATGTGCCCCATACACCTTTTAAATTGTGTCAAAGCTAGCTTTTTGTTAGATAAAAATAAAATCAATCTTAACTGCTTTTGGATTCATGTTTGCCTATAATTTTGAAAAGAGGACTGGAAGAGAAAATAAAGGCAGAAGTCAGTCTCTTCTAAAAACCCTAGAGTCTTATCCTAGATGGAGACTCCAAGCTAAAAATGATAGGAAACCTTATGGCTTTGATTATTAATAATTTTTAAAATAAATTTCCCAAAAAGCCAAACTAAACTAGATCCCAGGTTTTTTCTTTTGTCACTCTAGGCTAAAAACAAGTCATTTTCCTTTTCTTCTTTCCATAAATATGCCCAAGAGAAAGC
The DNA here is from genome assembly GCF_027887165.1 of Monodelphis domestica. Taxonomy (NCBI): domain Eukaryota; kingdom Metazoa; phylum Chordata; class Mammalia; order Didelphimorphia; family Didelphidae; genus Monodelphis; species Monodelphis domestica. Next base: position 424,963,529 of record NC_077229.1, read on the forward strand.
CCTTGGCAGGAATTAAGCTAGGTGCAACTAGGTGGCATAGTAGACACTGCAAGCCATGGAGTCAGAAGGAATTGAGTTCAAATTTGACATCGGACTCTCCTTAGCTGTGTGACCTGTGGCAAGTCACTTAGTCCCTTTTTATCTCTGTTCCTCATCTGTAAAATGAGCTGGAAAAGAAAATGGCAAACTACTCCAGGATCTTTGCCCAAAAAACAACCACCACTATCATCCAAATAGGGTCAGTCCAACAGCACTAAACAACCACAACAAAAGGGGTTAAAGCTGAGGTCTATGACTAGGGAGAGCCACAGGGGACTGGTGCCATTTAATATTTTCTTTAATGGCTTGGAACATGATAGTTTTTTCTAGAATTTGAAGGAGTATTATGACTAAGAAGAATTAGACTTATTTTGTTTAGCCCTAGATGGTAGAACTAGGAGCAGTAAGTGAAAGATGTTACAGTTAAAATAGTGTTTGACATAAACTGTTACAGATAAAAGAGTGTTTGCCTTAAACTGTGACCGCAAAGATATGTTTTTTATATTAAAAATAAAGTGGTCGCCAGGGAAAAATTCCCAAATATGAAATATACCCAAGTCAGCTGGGTTTCATGGAGATTTTAATTAATACAAATTAAGGAATTAATGAAAGGGAGAGAGAGAGTAATAGGAAATAATGAGAAAAAGGCTAGGCCAGCCTAGGCCAGAGCCTTAGGCTTAAGTCTTAAGAGAGAGATCAGTCCGTCTTTAATCCACTCACCACAAGATTTATCCCAAGCAAGATTCTAGTGTTCAGAGAAACCCACCAGTTCAGCTTCGGCAAGCTGAACTAAGTTCAGCCACCAAGCCCTTCAAGGCAGCTCTGGCAAGCTGCCTCTCTACAATTCAGCTTTGGCAAGCTGAATCTTCAGCCAGCCACCCCAGTTCTCTCAGAGAGAGTTCCTTATAAAGGGAATTTTCTCCTATGTCACCTCCCCTAAGTTCTCACATCTACCAATCACAGTAGACCTTTTCCAAAGGACAGACCATTCTTAATTCACACCTGAGTAGACTAAAACTTCTAAGTTCACACCTCTTTGCCCCTTGCAAGTTTGCAAGTTGCCTGACCTTTTAGTGATTAATTTGACCTTCATAGGTACTTAGCACCTTTTTGTATTAGATCTAAAAATGGACTTAGCTTAAGTGCTTGGCCTCACTATAAGTATGGGTTAAGTACTTTTTCATTGTTCAGTACAGAGTTTACAACTTACAGAGTTACAAACAGAGTTTACAACTTTACAATCTTCCCCTAAAGTATGCTTAAGTATGGGTGGAGTAGAGTTCTCACATTCCTGACTAAGTCTCTTCATTGTTTAAAATGGGGAATGGTCTTAACCAAATCTTATGAAGTAGGGTCTGAGAATTTTTAAGGTTCACAAAGAAAAGAAGCAAATTTAGGCTTAATGCCAAAAAATATTTCCTAATAATTTTACCAGGTATCCAGAAGTGAAGTGAGTTGAAGTGGTGGGAATCCTTCTGTTTTAAGTTCTTCAAGAAGAACTTGAGATTTTAAGACTAATCACCTGTTGGACATATGTGTGTGGGTTGGACTAGATTGCACATGAGGTCCCTCCCAACTCTCAGATTCTGTGAGAAAGAATCAAGTCTATTTCTGCTGCTACTTCTGACTGTCCTTCTCCTGCTATCTCTCAGAGGCCTTTCCTCAGATGTCCCCCCATCCAGATCCTATTCACTGTCATCTGCCAGCCGTCAGGTTGCTCTTTTCTTTATAAGAGTCCTTGTCCTTCTCTCTCCCTGTTCTAATCTATCACCTCTGTTATAACATCACTATTCTCCCTTCCTAATCTTGATTTGAAAAGTTGCTGTTTTAGAAATGTGTTCTGCTCTATCCTCAAATCTCTTAGTTTTGTCCTACTGTCTGGTGGTATGCTAGTCCTCCACCCAGAGTTATTTCCATTTGTCCACCTTCTCCATTCCTGCTCTAGTGAACTTAGACAATTGTGCCTACTAGGCCCATTTCAAATTCATGTTATCTCATTTCCTTTGGGTCCTAACACATTATCCTACTTGCTGAAATGTATATCCCCTCTGTCTTCTGTCAAGCATTAGTTCAGGTTCCATCCTCCATAGTAAAAACCATCCATGATTCTCTAGAATTCCTAGTGTTTTCATCCTCCCCAAATAACCTTGTGTTTATTTATGGACATGTTGCATCCTTCTGATATAGTGGAAGCAGACAGGAAACCAAAGCCTTTTTGCCTGAGGGTGAGTTTTTTAAGTTTGGAAGAGGCCACAAGCAGTTCTCTCCTCCTTCAGGCTAAAACCACTTGAACCATATGTTTCCCTCTTCTAGCAAAGACCACTTAAATTTAAAAAAACTAGAGAGGCTTGAAAAAAGGAAAGTAGACTTCTAGGAGCAGAACAAGGCTAAAACTTTAATACAGTCACTCTAATGAAAAAAACTCACTGAGCTGACCTTTTACTCTGGTGGTCTAACAATTTTTGTTGTGAGAGATTTTGTTTTTTGGCTGCAAGATGGAATTCTGGTGGGGTGGAGAGCAGGGCTCCTTTCCCCTCTAAGTTTTTTTCCTAGGGTTTTCCACACCGCTAGTTAAGAACAAACCAGCCAAGTAGTACTTCAGGGACCCCCCCCCCCCAAGGTGAAAACCTGAGGGTTGGCTAATTGGGCTGTTTGTTCCCTAAGCAAGGGGGTTTGGAAACAGCTTCCCCAGCTGAGTCCTCAGGGCCCTCCCGCTTAAGGTTAAAAATGACTGTGTTCTATTCAATTTAAGGAGAAAATAAAAAAATGTTTTATACTCACCTGATCTAGCAGCTGTATTTAAATAGTAGCCTTACAAGAGGGGGTAGTAAAGAGAGAAAGAGGAAAGAAATTTTCAGGGAAATTGAGGGTAGTCGTCACAACCTTTGTGGATTAGCCAGACTGTTAGGGGTAAAACTTATGGTTGAACTGAATATATTTTTAGTTGGTCGCCAGGGATTTAAATTCTAAGTCCCAATGAAATACTCAAGTTAGAATGGAATTTTATGGTGGTTTATTTGCAATAGAGTGAAGATATCAAGGAAGAAAGAAAGAGAAAAAGGAGAGAGATACCAGGGCAGGAGTGGGGGGGGGGTGCAGTAGAGGATTAAAACTAGCATGGCTCCCAGCCACAAGGCCTTCTCCAAGATGAGGGGCCTCCTCAGAGGCTTGTGCCTCCAGAGAAGCCAAGGAAGGGGAAGTAAGCCTTGCACTCGTCACGTGACAGTCTAAGGGAAGTAGCCAGAGGTCTCATGCTTGAGCTCTTCCACAGTCAAGTTCCATCACCAAGTCCCTCTCACAGGAAGTGACAAGAAATAAAAGGCAGTTCTTTATGCCACTTCCTGTGTCTTACATCTACCAATGGTGGCTTAAACTTGGCATTGGATGGCCCAGGGGGTCAGTCAGTTGTTTCTGACTTGTCACTTGCGTCATAGACCTTCCTCCCTCACACTTGATCCTTAAGTGGGGTATATACATTCCTGGTGGCTAGAGTGGAGTAAATCTAAAATTCACAGAGGGCAGGCCTGGATTCTTTTTTTTTTTTTTCAATGTATATTATACCTAAGAATTTGCACAGTGCCTTATACATAGTAGGCACTTAATGCTTGTTGAATTAAATAGCTCATCTAACTTCTTGCATTAGCTATTAACTCAGAACCATCATAAGATCATAGAATTAGAGCTAGAAGAAGCTAAGGCTATCTAGCCCCACTTTCCAGGAAACTGAGGCCATCACCCAGATGGAAGTAGGATATTTACTGAAAATTCAAGGAAATTGCTTAGTTTGCTTGTACCTGTTGCATATAATTTTTATTGACTTTCTCTTAGATTTGTAATACTAATCAACATAAAAATGATTTCTGTCCTATCTTAACTCCTGTATTTGTTATATGTCTTTAAAACTCTCTACTCTTCCTTCACCTGTTTCAGGTTAGTGGGGTCCCCTATCCCATTCACAATTAAGCTTATTCAAGATAACAGAGCACATAATGCAACAATATAGAAATTACCTGTTATGCAGATAATTCAATTACAAGCCACTTTTTTAAACAAACTCATGTTCTTTTTCTGCAAGTCATGCTACTAAAAAGTTGGCAACATTAGATAAAATTTTAGGTGACCTGATCTCAGTTGGTGAAAAATGCTAATTTACATGTAGAGTCAATAGTCCATAACAAAACACCTTGACCTCATAGTTGCCTGTGATGAATTGTCTACCCCACTAAAAACACTTTAATGATCTCTCTGACATATAAAATTGTTCCATCTTCAGTATCTTAAACTTCACAAGCCTACTCTGACAGTAGAGACATTTGTTCTTCCACCTCTTGTACACCATACTTATTCATTGTTCTCACCAGAATCTCTGAAAATTGGATTAGTGGACAGAGACAGGCCTAGAAGCCAGGAAGACCTGGATTCTGATTCTGACACACATCAGCTATGTATCTAGTGCAAGTCACCCAGTCTCTCGGTGCTCCAGGAAACTCATAAATAGAAATTGCAGAAAATATTCTTTCCTGCACTGATTGAGGGAGCTACTGCACCTGGGTTTTTCCTCTTACCAGTGAAATCAACAGCTCCAGTCCCTGTTCTCTGTGGCTTCTTGACTTTAGTCTTTCCCTATTCTCTAGATCTAGTTTCACTTCTTTACAGTTGGCCATTTTTAATAATTTTCTTGATTCACTGTTTAAAAGCCCATTTATAGCCATATGTGGCTGAGTGGATTGAGAGCCAGGCCCAGAGATGGAAGGTCCTGGGTTCAAATTTGTCCTCAGACATTTCCTGGCTGTGTGACCCAGGGCAAGTCACTTAACCACCCCAATTGCCTAACTCTCACTGCTCTTCTGCCTTGGAACCAGTACACAGTATTGATTCTAAGATGGAAGGGTAAGGGGTTGGGGTTTGTTTTGTTTTTAAAGCACATTTATATAGTGCTTTAAAGTTTACGAAGTACGTTCCTCAAACATCACTATTACATAGATAGTTGTTATTCAGTCGTTTCAGTCATGTCTGACTCTTCTTTTGGGGTTTTATTGACAAAGATACTAGAGTAGTTTGCCATTTCCTTCTCCACCTCATTTTGCAGGTGAGGACCTGAGGCAAACAGGGTGAAGTGACTTGCCCAGGGTCATGTTGTTGGTAAGTGTCTGAGGCCACATTTGAACTCGGGAAGATGAGTCTGCCAACTCCAGGCCTGGCACTCCATCTATTCTGCCCCCAGCTGCCCTGTATGCACATAATATCTCAACTCATAGAGGCAGAACGGAGACTTTAAGAGGCTGAATGGCATAGCCCATGATCTCCCAGCTAAATCCAGGGTCCCCGTTGCTTTATATTGGAGAGGTCAGACTGCCCCCAGAGCCGCCTGAGCCAGATTCAGGTGTAGGTGTGATATGTTTAACAGAATAAATAAAAATACAGTAGGACAGGGCTAACGGCAGTAGGTGGTTTTCCAGGAGCTCGGGGACCCACAGGAATCCTTCTCTATAGTTTAATGGCCTCTTGGCTATTCGAGTTGGACAGCCCTGAGCTAGTTGGCTCATCTTAGCATTCCTTACCCTCTTGGTCTTCTGCTTTTTCTGCCAATCTGCACAACTGCCCCACCTGCTGCTAAACCTTTCTCAAGAAAGTCTCACAGTCAAGTCAACTTCATTCATCCTGTCTCTTCAGAGTAGCACAGTAGCAGAGCATGGACCACTGGCCTCCAGGGCAAGAAGGCTCACGGTGCCCACTGGCTTTGTGACCTTAGAGGCGAGTCATGCGACCTGTCAGTGGCCAAGCTGTAGAGCAAATAATCCCCAGTGGTGATGTAGGGAGTACCTTTACAAGGAGTGATGGGGCGGGGCTTCTTTCTTTTTTCGTATTCTTATCCCAATACCTAGCACCATGCTTTGGCACATAGTAAGCACTTAATAAATGCTCGTTGGTTGACTGAATCCAGAGCTTACTACTGCACGTGACATTTATCAAGTAACTTAATTTCCTTGGTCTCAGCATCTAACAAGTTTATTGGACTTTGAGGTTCCTTCCAGCTCTCTATTTGTGATCTTCTGAGATGTTATTGCTTTTCTTCTCTCCCTGACTGCCTTTATTAGTCCTTTGCTTTAAACCTCGAAGAGAGGGGGAAGAGGAGAAGGAAATTTTCTGCTGTTAAGTTAGATTGGACAAAGAGAGAATACACAAGTTGAAAGGCTGCTGAAGTTCAGCAAACTTATAAACACATCATGTAACCTCCATCTGGGTTGAGGAATACAAACATTGACTATTATATAGTCCCTGCCCTTAGCGGTCTTATAATCTAATAAGCAGAGCTTTGGGGGTTAAAATATGCAGGATGGTGGTGGTCCCAGGAAATATTATGAAGAAAAAATACACAATATAAAGGAAAAAAGAGAAGGCTGGACATTATGAAGAAGCCAGATTATATTTTGATTGTCATGTTCCTTAATTTTTTTTTCATCTTTGAGATCTAAGAGAATTTCCCAGAGTAGGTAAATTTTGAGAAAAGACATCAGTTAGGAAGAAGCTAATTTTAGAAGTAATAAAAGGTCCTCGGATATGTGGGAAAGAATAAATAAAATTGAATACTTCATACATATAAAGGAAGATAAAAAGCTCTGCATGACTAAAGTAGAAATAAGATTATGTTTATAAAAATGATCTTTTTATTACAACTCTAAAATTTTCTATACTAACTGAAGTATTATTTCACTTGGAAACATAGGGAAGGAAAGATAAAATAGATAATGTTCAAGAACCATTTGCTCACTTAGCTCCTGAAAAGCTACCTAATACTTTTGAAGAAGCAGTAAAAATACTTAGACCTTCAGTTATTATTGGTGAGTAAAGATGGTAATCCTTTTTGCTTATCTGTTAAGTAAACACAATCTAATGCTGCAGCTTAGAAGAATCAAGCTTAATGTTATAGGAATCCATATTTCTGTATTCCAAACTTTGGTGTTAGCTCTTGTTTCTTCCTCACCTTCCCCATGTGATGAGTTGCTCTACTGTTTGCTCTCCCATAGTACATCTCTCTTCATTTCCTACAGCCAGCACTCTAGGACAGCCCCTCATAGGCACCTGCAGTAGACACCTAAGCAGTCTTCCTACCTTCACTCCTTCATGCGGTTCATTACTCCATCACCAAATTAATCCTGTTCAAGCCTAGCATCCAGCTAAGGTTGTTGCCCTTCATAAATACTGGTTGAATTAAATATCCCTTCTCAGCTTCACTTTTCTAGTGTCTCCCAGTTACCTGCTGAGTGAAATTAAAGCTCCTGTCCTGATATTTAAGGTCCTTCACAATATACCACCACCCATCTTTTCTAATGTCTCACACTCTTCCTCCCTACACTTACTGAATTCCAAAGTAAACTACTTTAGAATTTCCTGTACATGCCCTGTACCCAGCTCTATACCTTTATTCATAGTATTCTCTACACCTGGAATAGCCTGCAAGTCACACCTGTTAAAATAGCTACCTTTCCCTTAAAGTCTAATGCAAGTACCCCCTCCTAATTTTAATGTACTTTTAGTTCCTTGAATTCACGAAGACCCTTTCTTGACCTCTTATCCACTCATCATATATCATTCTGCACCTCCCATCCCTGAACCTCTATAAGAATAGAGATCATATCTTATTGACTTTCTTTGCCTCTCCCAACTCCCATTACTGAGCTTTGTCAAGGGAATTAATTCATCCTTTTATAAGATTAATATTTACTTAAATATTTACTTAGATCATTTAAGATATATAGAATGTCTAGCACATTATCCAGGAATTATTGTTTCTCTGTTCTTAATTTGTCCATTTCCTAATGCTTCATTGTGGAATGCTTTGTAGAGTCAGTACAGAATAACGGACCTAAGTCCTGAATAAAGCTGAGATAAGATGCCAGACTGTTCTTAGAATGCTGCACATACAATCGGAGATAGTGCATTCAGGTCCTTAAGAGATTTGAGGAAGCACTGAGCTTGGAGGATGGAGGCTCAGGTTCTGCTCCTTTTTAATGGCTAAATAGCTTTGTGACCTGCCTGTTGGTTGGTAGGTCATTTTACTATTCTGTGCCTCAGGTTTCTCAAATGAATTGATTAGACTAAATGGTCTCTAAGAACCCTTCCTTTTAAGTCAATTCTTAGCAAAATAGAAAAATTATCTCTATCTAAACACTAGACTCTTGAAAGAGTACAGAAGATATCAGACTAGTTTGACATGCTGAGATATCTCTTTGAGCAAGGACTTCAGAAGGAAAAAGTCCAAGGACAAAAATAAAGATCACCATAGTATGGTCTATCAAAATATTCACTACAATAGTAAACACAATTTTGTTATTTTTATCCCTTTATAAAAACTCTACAGAGAGAGATCCAGATATTCTAAAATTTTGCTGCAAAGGATAGGGCTTGAAATAAGTAGACCACTATTTTGTTAACACACTTATTCTAGTTGTCTTAGGGCTTTCAAAAGGTTTCTTTCATTCTAGTTGTCTAGACTTTACAGATTCTTTTTCATTGATGAAATAATATTAAAATTAATGTTATTTTTTAAGTACATGCAAGGGCAGTGAGGTGGCTCACTGAATAAAGAGCCAGGCCTAGAGATGGGGGGTCCTGGGTTCAAATATGACCTCAGACATTTCTTGAGTATGTGACCTTGGATGAGTCACTTAACCCCAGTTGCTTAGTCCTTACTGCTCTTCTGCCTTGAAACTAATAGTATAATTCTAAGATAGAAAATAAGAATTTTTTAAAAAAATACATGCAGTTCAACAATCAAGAATTAAGTGCTTACTATTTATAAGGCAATGTCTAGAACCTAGAGATAAAACAAAACTTAGAACTTTCTCAGTAATATATCAGCATGTCTTCCAGACACTTTCCCAGATAATCTTCCTGAGGCACAGACCTAAACTATGTCATTCTATGTATTGCAGAACTACCAATAGCTATGAATTTATCAAAAATAAAAAACTATCATTTGCCTCTACTATAGTATATAAATACCCTAACCTGATATTTAAAGCATTCCACATTCTGTGGCTCCTACCTATCTTTCCAGTTTTATTTCATTTTATTCCCCTTTAGAAATTTGACATTCAAGACCTACTGGACTAAACTAACTATCCCCCAAACTCAGTACTCCACATCTTCTACTTTCATGTATTCACACAAGCTGCTCCCCTTTCCTGGAATACATTCCCTTCCCATCTTTGCCTCTCAGAACCCTCTTCTCTGCCCTAAAACCTTAGTCTTGCTTCAAGAACTAATTTGAGTGTTACCTTCTCTATAATTGTCCAAGCTGTTAGTGGCTTTCTCTTTTGAGTTTTCCTTGTACTCAACTTATACATGCTGTGTCCACTTCTGAAGAATGTAAGCTCCTTAAGATCCAGAGCTGTTCGTTATCTTTGCATTCCCAAATCCCAACAGTGCCTTATATGTAACTGCTGATGGAAGAGGAGAGAGGTGTTATGCATTTCCCCTGTGATGATGAGAATGATGATTATAATCAAATATTGGGGGGGCCGGTGTTCTCCTACTGCAGGTGTTGCAGGTGCTGGACGACTTTTTACTCCTGATGTGATCAAAACTATGGCCTCAATCAATGAACGGCCAGTAATATTTGCTTTAAGTAATCCTACCACAAAAGCCGAATGCACAGCTGAAGAAGCATACACACTTACAGAGGTAATGATTGATGGTAAAAGAATGCATTACATTTAGGAACAAATACAGTTTTCTGGGATTTCATTCTGAGCAGGAAATAATTCATTATAAGCAGTCATTATCTATATGGTTATTCAAAATGCTGTATGTATTAATGGAACTTGATCAGAATGGAATTTGTTTTGTTGGCATTGAACTGGGTAAGTAGGACAAGTGCTCAAATATATCAGTTTTAAGAGGAATAAGAAAATAAGCACATATCTGGTATAAATTTTTTAGTTGTATTTTGGACTTTTTTTAAAAGTAAAAGATTAGTTTCATGAATTATTTGTTTGGAGTATTATTTGAATTGAACTGATCAGTTATTGGAAGCAATTCTCAAAATGAAATTACCTTTGGGTATTGAATGGTTTTAAAGAGTAATTCATCTTAGAAAAAAGAAATTAGCCTCCTTACCTTAAAGGCACTTTCCATTTTTAATCTGAAACAATATCGTCCATCATCTACTTAACTCTGTATCTTTGCTGTTGATTCCTTAGAAATTCAGTCTCTCAAACAAAAGATCAAGGATATCCAGGGAAATAATGAAAAAAAAACACATATGATGGGGGCCTTGCAGTCCCTGACCTTAAACTATATTACAAAGCAGCAGTCATCAAAACAATTTGGTACTGGCTAAGAAACAGAAAGGAAGATCAGTGGAATAGACTGGGGGAAAGCGGCCTCAGCAAGACAGTATACGATAAACCCAAAGATCCCAGCTTTTGGGACACAATTCCACTATTCGATAAAAACTGCTGGGAAAATTGGAAGACAGTGTGGGAGAGACTAGGAATAGATCAACACCTCACACCCTACACCAAGATAAATTCAAAATGGGTGAGTGACTTAAACATAAAGAAGGAAACCATAAGCAAATTGGGTAAACACAGAATAGTATACATGTCAGACCTTTGGGAGGGGAAAGACTTTAAAATCAAGCAAGACATAGAAAGAATCACAAAATGTAAAATAAATAATTTCGACTACATCAAATTAAAAAGCTTTTGTACAAACAAAACCAATGTAACTAAAATCAGAAGGGAAACAACAAATTGGGAAAAAATCTTCATAGAAACCTCTGACAAAGGTTTAATTACTCAGATTTATAAAGAGCTAAATCAATTGTACAAAAAATCAAGCCATTCTCCAATTGATAAATGGGCAAGGGAAATGGATAGGCAGTTCTCAGATAAAGAAATCAAAACTATTAACAAGCACATGAAGAAGTGTTCTAAATCTCTTATAATCAGAGAGATGCAAATCAAAACAACTCTGAGGTATCACCTCACACCTAGCAGATTGGCTAACATAACAGCAAAGGAAAGTAATGAATGCTGGAGGGGATGTGGCAAAGTAGGGACATTAATTCATTGCTGGTGGAGCTGTGAACTGATCCAACCATTCTGGAGGGCAATTTGGAACTATGCCCAAAGGGCGACAAAAGAATATCTACCCTTTGACCCAGCCATAGCACTGCTGGGTTTGTACCCCAAAGAGATAATGGACAAAAAGACTTATACAAAAATATTCATAGCTGCGCTCTTTGTGGTGGCCAAAAACTGGAAAACGAGGGGATGCCCATCAATTGGGGAATGGCTGAACAAACTGTGGTATATGTTGGTGATGGAATGTTATTGTGCTAAAAGGAATAATAAAGTGGAGGAATTCCATGGAGACTGGAACAACCTCCAGGAAGTGATGCAGAGCGAGAGGAGCAGAACCAGAACATTGTACACAGAGACTAATACACTGTGGTATAATCAAACGTAATGGACATCTCCATTAATGGCGGTGTAATGTCCCTGAACAACTTGCAGGGATCCAGGAGTAAAAAACACTATCCATAAGCAAAGGATAAACTATGGGAGTGGAAACACCGAGGAAAAGCAACTGCCTGACTACAGCGGTTGAGGGGACATGACAGAGGAGAGACTCTAAATGAACACTCTAATGCAAATATTATCAACATAGCAATGGGTTCAAATCAAGAAAAAATGTAATGCCCAGTGGATTTAAGCATCGGCTAAGGGGGGTGGGAGGGAGGAAAAGAAAATGATCTATGTCTTTAATGAATAATGCTTGGAAATGATCAAATAAAATATAAAATATAATTTAAAAAAAGAAATATACAACCATTAAAAAAAAAGAGTTAAGAATTCTTTGTATTTGTATCCTCATCACCTAGCACAGTGCCTGGCACACAATAGGTGTTTAATAAATGCTTTTTTGATCTAAAAATAAAAGAAAGAAAGAAATTCAGTCTCTCCCCAAGAGGAAGATTTGTGACTACCAAGAATATTAAAATTAGGGGAACAACTTGGCAGGATAGAAAGAGATGTAGGTCCAGAGGTTTCAAATCAAATCTCTGCCCTCTCACTTAATGCCTCTATGAATTTGGGAGATTGGCTTAATCTTTCTGGATATCAGTTTTCCTCAGCTAAATTGAGGGAATTTCCCAAATCTCTCCAATACCTTTAAGGTCCTGTGTGTTCTGAAATCCTTCTGAGAAAAGAGTCCCCCAAAAGTTTGGAGTTATCATAGCATTTAGTGGTGGTGGTGTTCTGTCCCATCTGGCTCTTTGTGACCCCATTTGACAAAGGTACTGGAGTGCTTTACCATTTCCTTCTCCAGTTTCTTTGTAAGGGGGGGAACTGAGGTAGTCAGGGTTAAGTGACAGCCCAGGGTCACACAGCTAATAAGTTTCTGAATTTGAATTCAGGTCCTCCAGACTGCAGGCCTGGCATTCTATCCACTGTACTAATGAAGAATAGAACACAACTGAATAACAACATCATAGCTTTGTTGAAGTCTCTGTATAGATTAGGAAGATCACTACTTTAAAGGATAACTTTTTAAATAAAATCCATTTTAGAAAGCTTTTCAAAAATATTACTCTCATTATTTTTAAAAATGTAATTATACCTTTTTCCCATTTTAGTAGTCTAGTGCCCTCTGCTGTTTAAGAATCTTTTCTTTTAAAACCTCATTTAGCCTGTCTTATAAGTAGGAGTTTATTTTATTATTCAAGGGACTAAGAGGAAAGAAAATAGATATCAGTTAAAAATTTATAAGAATTAAATGATCTTAATAGAATTAGAGCACTAAGTATAATCAGTCACCTGCCTTTTCAGATTTTGTAATGAGAGAAGTGGCAATGCAAAGTTATCACAAAACTGCCTTAACTTGTGAAAATGTGCCTGTATTATTTTAGAGAGTTGGTCTGTATCCAACTTCAAAATTACCTTTACTTTTATCTCCTGCTCTCCTTTAACATGGCTCATTGCAGATGATTCTTGTATATTCAAAGGCTGATTATATTCATTAATTAACTAGTTTCTCACCTGTTTTCTGATCTTGTGATAATTCATGGTAAAATGACTCACTTTACAAAAATGTATTTTATAAACAAGGCTGAAAGTAATATATTTTACATCTGAAATTTCTTATAAATGCTATTTAGGTTAGTGGTGTTTACTGATTTCCTCTTACTGCACAATACATAAATAATCAGAGTACAAACAAATGTAGAAACTTGCCTTCAAGGCAGTAACAAAGTATACATTATATCATTTTTCATACTCATTTCTCCTCCATTTATGTTGAAAAGCAGCAATATCATTTGGATTGTGGTATTTATTTGCCAAGCATTTTATACTGGGTTTTTAAGTTAAAAATTGAGCAGAGAAATGTTATAAAAAGTTTTTTGTATTGAAAATTAATTTTTCCAAAATTAGTCGGCATCATTTATATTGCTTAGTCTAACATTTGTGTGGTTATTCAATAAAGTATAATTTTGTCCATTCTAATGTATGAATTCCTTTTTTTCATATTATAACATATAACTGGTATTTATTGCACTAGGAATACTGGCTTAGAGCTAAATTTTTTGCTTTATAACTATAGGACTTAATTTGTGTGGATTCATCCTATTCAAATAAAGTTATATATAACTTTATATAAAGTTAAATATATCTTTAACCTGATACTCTAATTTGTTTAAACAGGGTCGGTGCTTATTTGCCAGTGGTAGTCCATTTGAGCCTGTGAAATTAAATGATGGGAGACTTTTTGTGCCAGGCCAAGGAAACAATGCTTATATTTTTCCAGGTAAACTTGAAATTTTACAGTATGGGATTTAATCTCTATCTCTATCTTTTTCTCTCTGTCTTTCTCGTTCTCTCTGTCTCTCATTCTCTCTGTCTCTCTCTCTCTCTCTCTCTCTCTCACACACACACACACACACACACACCTCTCTTAAAAAAATTAGTGAGAAGAAGAGAAGAATGTTTTCATCATAAAGAAATAAGCAAGGGCAGCTGGATAGCACAGTCTATCTAAAGAGTCTAAAGAAATATCCCATTATCCTTTGCTTTTGTATTTACAAGCAGTAGAACATGTAAAAAATGAGCAGCATGCACTCGGGCCTTTTCCCCATCAGGAAACTAACAGAGAAAAAATAACTCCATCCTTAAAAACTTTGCTGTAATATGAAAAGTATTTTATATTAAGTGTATTCTATTTTAACTCACCTTTTCCATTCTTGTGGCCATATTTGTCTTTTCTCAGGTCTACTTACTAATACTACCAAGGCTTCTTTTTCAAAACACATTATAACATCCAATAGTATCATTTGGTTTTCCATTTACATCAAAATGGCAAGGCAGAATGGAGGGAAGCACTTTGTTTTAATATCTAGCAAGTGATTTACACATTTCCTTTAAATGATGAATTTTAAAAAAACCTGTTGGCACAGTGTTGTGCATATGTTTAGAAAGCCAGTTTGCCAGTAATAATTACACTTGATTGCTGTATGAAAACAATTTGGTTTTTTATTATAATAGTAATAACAATTTTAAATTACGTGACCTTTTACAGGTATAAAGTGCCTTCAGTTGTAAGGAAAATGGTTGAGAGGAATCTGATCAAATTCAGGGATTCCAAGCAACCTACATAAAGATTGTGACTTATTAATAGTAGTTGACCTCTAAGAAGTTCTTTGGTTAACCTAAGCAGATTATAGGGCTTTGGCCCTGACATGTGGGCAACTTCAGTAGGAACTCCTAGGGATTAGCTGTGGGAGGTTCAGCCATACCTCCTGCAGCCTCTGTAAAAGCAGCTCGCTCTATTAGCACTTAAAGATGCCTTCATTCACCCCCTCCCCCTGCAGAAGCAGTATTGGGGAATGTTGACAGATGAATTCCAAGACTGTTCCCTGAACCTCGAAATTACTTGGTGACTTCGGCAAATAGTCATTTCCAAGTTTATAACCTGACCAGGAGTAATGCAAATTCAGGAAGTTTTTTGGATAGTCCTCATAAGCCAGTGTCAGACCTGACTGAGGTCTATTCCAAGAAGAGTCATCAAAAGAGAAGGCTAATCCTAAGAGCATTTTTTCATACCTACCCTCTACTACAGGCAGAGCAGAGTGTATTATCTCTGTTTTCTAGAAGGGAGAACTGAAGTCCAGAGAGGAACATCCCCAGAGATGGAAGGGCTAGTAAGTGGAAGAGTTGGAATGTGAACCTGTCATCAGACATAAAGTATAATGAATGTTCTTTGTGCTGTACCATAATATTTCATTGAATAAAGCATAATCTAGCAGTGAACATATTGACACAATTATTTAACACAGCAATTCATTTTGGCTATGCCCAGGATTTCGGGGAATTAGCAGAAGGAATTGATTTTTGTGAGGTTTTAATTTTTTATTAATCTAATGAAATTTCATAAAATGAAAAATAATGAATATTAGCATGTCTTATTTGGACTCTGAAAGCATAAAATTTTATGTGACATGAGGTGACTTGTCCAAGTAATTTATTTTAACATTTTATCCTAGGGGTGGCTCTAGCTGTAATTCTTAGTAGTGTTCGACATATCAGTGACCAAGTCTTCCTGGAAGCTTCAAAGGTAACTGATCTGTGATGCTATCTGGTTCCTTTATTTGATGCTAAACTCAGCTCTCTTCTCTTGTCCCCACCTCATTGTTAAAAAGTTTTGAGGGCAGAGGAACTATTTCATTTTTGGCTTTGTATCTCCAGTTTCTACTTCTGTGCTTGGCTTAGAGCGGGTAAGTTTAATAAATTGAATTGAAGTTGAACATGTAATAAATTGTTCTTCATAATAATAGAAAAAATAGGTTAAATCAAGCTGGCAATCAAAGTGTATATACTCACTGTTTTTTCTGGCTGGCCCATCAAAAGGGATGTGCTTTTTGTAAAACCTTTTTTAAAATCATATTTCTTAAATTTTCTCCTAAGTCAGAATCCTATCCTACCACATTTATAATTCTGTTACTTTATACCTTAATTCTAAGATTATTCATGATAGTATAAATTAAATATACATTTTTCCATTTGAGTGTGGAAAAATTACTTTAAATTTATAGCTGATTTTCCTTGAAGTGTTTGGTTTACTTGAATTGCTGTCCTAAAGCATAAATTCTAAAGTAGGATTTGTGTTTTGAAGATAGCCACAAATGTTCATTTTGAAATCATTTTTGAATCTAATGTTAATACCAACCACTTACATAGTGAAAAGAATAAAGGATTTTGACCAAATACTAGGTTTGAATCTTGATACTGGTACTTCTTGTCTATGTGGCCTTAAATGAATCATTTCATAGCTCTAGGTCTCGTTTTTTTTAATCTGTCAAATGAACAGTAGGATTAGAGAGCCTCTAAGGTTTCTATGACCTTTTGATGGGTTTGCTAGATAAAATTTAACAGGTAAGAATACAAACTACTCCTCTTTTTTGTGTGGTTATGTATTTTCCTATGTCTGGGGTATTTTTAATTTGTTACTGTCAGAAAGCAAGCCTATAGGTTTTATTTTCTTGATACTCTTTTTTACTCTCTCATCCCTTGGATGATTCTGGGTGATTTTAAAAATGCTTATATTTTTTTTTCCTCTGTAGGCATTAACAGAACAATTGACAGAAGAGGATATATCCCAGGGAAGGCTTTACCCACGACTCAGTAGTATTCAGGAAGTTTCCACTAACATTGCTGTTAGAGTAAGTAATAAACAAAACCCAAAATTACCTTCTGTAATGCTTATGTCTGTGAATTTGACATTGTGAGAGGGTGGCCTATCAGTGAATGAACAAAAAAACTAAAACCATTTGCAAGTATTTGAGATGTTCAAACTTATAAGAACTATAATTCTTTTTGGCTGGACATTTATTTATGCAACCAATCTATGGTTAGGCTAAATGATAATCTTGAATGGTCCTAAGAGTACATAAGTGTTGTATAACAAATATTGTGTTATTAAATTAATACTTCCAAAGTATGTAAAATCTGTTCGTTTAAGTCTAAAGATTCCAATAGTAATTTCACTTATAACTACTCATTTGCTTTAACAAACCTTGCTTAGGAGAATGCTAATTTTCATCTAATCAACTTGAATAATGGCCAATTCCAAATTAATAGTCTATGTATTCGATTAAAATAATCCCAGATTTTCCTGGTTAGTGTCCTTTTATTTTCTTAAAAAAATTTTTTTTCAAACATTTATAATATCTCCATCTACTCCCACTCAAATGAACATGGAAAAGCTTATACTAAGCATATTCAATCAAAACAAATCCCCACATTGACCATGTCCAAAAACATATGTCTCATTTTGCCTTTTAAATCCATCAGCTAATTCATAGCAGCTATCTGGCAAGAGGTGGGTAACAGGGAGCAGGTAGGTGGCTTAGTGTATTGAAAGTCAGGCCTGGACACACAAGAGATCCTGGGTTCAAATCTGGCCTCAGACACTTCCTAGCTGTGTGACCCTGGGCAAGTCACTTGACCCCCATTGCCTAGCCCTTACCATTCTTCTGCTTTGGAACCAATACACAGTACTGATTCCAAGATAGAATATAAGGATTAAAGAAAAAAAGAGGTAGGTAACATTTCTTCTTTAGGCCTCTGAATTTTCAGTTTATTATTGCATTGATCAGAATTCTAGAGTATTCAAAAGTTGTTTTTCTTTCTAATATTATATAAATTGTTCTAGCTGCTCACTTCACTCTGACTCAGTTTGTAGAGGTCTTCCCAGTTTCCTATGAAACTGTCCTTTTTACCATCTCCTGTGGCACAATTATATTCCATTATATTGATATGTGTGTGTGTGTGTGTATGTATATATGTGATCACCCCCTTAATTTCTAGCTTGGGGCTATATTATAAAGAACTGTCATAAATAAATATACATCTGTTTACAGATGGGTCCTTTTGCTTTTTCTGTTTTCTCCTTGGGATTGTAAATTTAGTGGTTTTGTCACTGAGTCATAGGGTGCTCTTAGGGGCATAGTACCACATCTCTTTCCAGAATGGCTATTACAATTCACAGCTCTGCCAAATATGCCTTTTCCCTGCAGCCTCTTCAGCATTTGTCATTTTCCTTTTTTGGTGTCTTTGCCAGTCTCAAAGGTGTGATACAGAATCCCAGAGTGGTTTTAATTTCTGTTACTGTAATTTGTTAGTGATTTGGAGTGGGTTGTTTTTTTATATTATTGATCGACTGTATGTATTCCTTTGAAAACTATCTTTGATACAGTAGACATTCCAGGCAAAGATAGTTACATGAAGAAAGACATAAGAATGAGAAAAGCATGGCACGTGTTCAGGGAATGGCAAATAGTCCACCATCATCAGATCACAAGATATATGAGAGGAAATAAGGCTGGAAAGTAAAGAGCAGTGATAGTGAGGAAAGCCTTGAAGTGGAGATCACAGAACATTTCCAAAAAGGAAGATGATGGGATTAGATCTGGGACTTGCAATGGTTAATTTATCAAAAATATAGAGGACAATTTGGAGAAAGAGGAGACATAGATTGATCAATTAGGAGAATATTGAAATAGTCCAGGTATTAATTACTAAAGGGCTGGATTAGAGTATTAACAGTGGAGGAGAAAAGGAAAAGTTATGAGATATTGATTGAGGAATGACTAAACAAATTGTCTCAGTGAATGTAATGAAATGTTTCTGTGCTCTAAGAAATGACAGATGTGATTAATACTGAGAGGTACAGATTTACACAATCGGATGCAGTGAAATCGCACCAAAAATATGTATGTATTGACTACAACCACATAAGTGATAAGAACAACTACCACAAAACAAAAGTGAATGGTACAAAATTATAAAGAATCAGCTTGACCCCAAAGAAGAAATATGAGAATATACTCTACCTCACTCCCTTATAGTAGTGGGAGATCCATGGGTATGGAACTTTGGGTATATTTTCAGCCCTTTTTTTTTTTTATATATATTGATTGGTTTTGCTGGGGTTTTTTCTCCTTTTTTGCTTTTAAAAATATTTATTATATGGGATACGACAATAAAATAGATGCCAGGAGACATGTTGGCAATATTAAAACAAAAGATACTAATACAAATTATTTTTTTTTTTAATTTTAATATTATTTTATTTGGTCGTTTTCATACATTATTCACTGGAAACAAAGATCGTTTTCTTTTCCTCCCCTCCCCCCCATCCCCGCCTTTCCCTCTCCCATAGCCGACGCATGATTCCACTGGTTATCACATGTGTTCTTGACTCGAACCCATTTCCCTGTTGTTGGAGTTTGCATTATAGTGTTCATTTAGAGTCTCTCCTCAGTCTTATCTCCTCCAACCCTGTGGTCGAGCAGTTGCTTTTCAGCGGTGTTTTTACTCCCACAGTTTATCCTCTGCTTGTGGGTAGTATTTTTTTTTTAGATCCCTGCAGATTGTTCAGGGAAATTGCATTGATACTTATGGAGAAGTCCATCACCTTCGATTGTACCACAATGTATCAGTCTCTGTGTATAATGTTTTCCTGGTTCTGCTCCTTTCGCTCTGCATCACTTCCTGGAGGTTGTTCCAGTTCACATGGAATTCCTCCACTTTATTATTCCTTTTAGCACAATAATATTCCATCACCAACATATACCACAATTTGTTTAGCCATTCCCCAATTGAGGGGCATCCCCTCATTTTCCAATTTTTGGCCACCACAAAGAGCGCAGCTATGAATATTTTTGTACAAGTCTTTTTGTCCATTATCTCTTTGGGGTACAAGCCCAGCAGTGCTATGGCTGGATCAAAGGGCAGACAGTCTTTTATCGTCCTTTGGGCATAGTTCCAAATTGCCCTCCAGAATGGTTGGATCAATTCACAACTCCACCAGCAATGAATTAATGTCCCCACTTTGCCACATCCCCTCCAGCATTCATTACTTTGCATAGCTGTCATGTTAGCCAATCTGCTAGGTGTGAGATGATACCTCAGAGTTGTTTTGATTTGCATCTCTCTGATTATAAGAGATGTAGAGCACTTTTTCATGTGCTTATTAATAGTTTTGATTTCTTTGGCTGAGAATTGCCTGTTCATGTCCCTTGCCCATTTGTCAATTGGAGAATGGCTTGATCTTTTGTACAATTGATTTAGTTCTTTATAAATTTTAGTAATTAAACCCTTGTCAGAGGTTTTTATGAAGATTGTTTCCCAATTTGTTGCTACCCTTCTGATTTTGGTTACATTGGTTTTGTTTGTACAAAAACTTTTTAATTTGATGTAATCCAGATTATTTATTTTGCATTTTGTAATTCTTTCTAATTCTTGCTTGGTTTTGAAGTATTTCCCTTCCCAAAGGTCTGACATGTATACTATTCTGTGTTCGCCTAATTTTCTTATAGTTTCCTTCTTTATGTTCAAGTCATTCATCCATTTTGAATTTATCTTGGTGTAGGGTGTGAGGTGTTGATCTAAGCCTAATCTTTCCCACACTGTCCTCCAATTTTCCCAACAGTTTTTATGAAATAGTGGATTTTTGTCCCAAAAGCTGGGATCTTTGGGTTTGTCATATACTGTCTTGCTGAGGTTGCTTGCCCCCAGTCTATTCCACTGATCCTCCTTTCTGTCTCTTAGCCAGTACCAAATTGTTTTGATGACCGCTGCTTTATAATATAGTCTGAGATCTGGGACTGCAAGACCCCCTTCCTTTGTATTTTTTTTCATTAATTCCCTGGGTATCCTTGATCTTTTGTTTTTCCAAATGAACTTTGTTATGTTTTTTTCTAAATCAGTAAAAAAAATTTTTGGGAGTTCCATGGGTATGGCACTAAATAGATAGATGAGTTTGGGTAGGATGGTCATTTTTATTATATTGGCTCGTCCTACCCATGAGCAGTTAATGTTTTTCCAATTGTTCAAGTCTAGTTTTAGTTGTGTGGAAAGTGTTTTGTAGTTGTGTTCATATAGATCCTGTGTTTGTCTCGGGAGATAGATTCCTAAGTATTTTATTTTGTCTTGGGTAATTTTGAATGGGATTTCTCTTTCTAGTTCTTGCTGCTGAGCTGTGTTGGAATTATATAGAAATGCTGATGACTTATGTGGGTTTATTTTGTATCCTGCAACTTTGCTAAAGTTGTTGATTATTTCAATTAGCTTTTTGGTTGAATCTCTAGGATTCTTTAAGTAGACCATCATGTCATCTGCAAAGAGTGATAATTTGGTCTCCTCCTTGCCTATTTTGATGCCTTCAATTTCTTTTTCTTCTCTAATTGCTACTGCTAGTGTTTCTAATACAATGTCAAATAATAGAGGTGATAATGGGCATCCTTGTTTCACTCCTGATCTTAATGGGAATGGATTTAGTTTATCCCCATTGCAGATGATATTAGCTGATGGTTTTAGATATATACTGTTTATTATTTTTAGGAATGACCCTTCTATTCCTATGCTTTCTAGTGTTTTTAGTAGGAATGGGTGTTGTATTTTATCAAAGGCTTTTTCTGCATCTATTGAGATAATCATGTGATTCTTGTTGGTTTGCTTGTTGATGTGGTCAATTATGTGGATAGTTTTCCTAATGTTGAACCAGCCCTGCATCCCTGGTATGAATCCTACTTGATCATGGTGGATGACCCTTCTAATCACTTGCTGGAGTCTTTTTGCTAGTATCCTATTTAAGATTTTTGCATCTATATTCATTAGGGAGATTGGCCTATAGTTTTCTTTCTCTGTTTTTGGCCTGCCTGGCTTTGGAATTAGTACCATGCTTGTGTCATAAAAGGAGTTTGGTAGGACTCCCTCTTTGCTTATTATGTCGAATAGTTTGTATAATATTGGGGTTAACTGTTCTCTGAATGTTTGATAGAATTCACTGGTGAATCCATCAGGCCCTGGGGATTTTTTCTTAGGCAGTTCTTTGATGGCTTGATGGATTTCAATTTCTGATATGGGATTATTTAAGAAAACTATTTCTTCTTCTGTTAGTCTAGGCAATTTATATTTTTGTAAATATTCATCCATATCACCTAGATTGGTAAATTTATTGCCATATAGTTGGGCAAAGTAGTTTTTAATGATTGCCTTAATTTCCTCTTCATTTGAGGTGAGATCCCCCTTTTCATCCTTGATGCTATTAATTTGCCTTTCTTCTTTCCTTTTTTTAATTAAATTAACCAGTACTTTGTCTATTTTGTCTGTTTTTTCAAAGTACCAGCTTCTAGTCTTGTTTATTAGCTCAATAGTTCTGTCACTTTCTATTTTATTAATTTCTCCCTTAATTTTTAGGATCTCTAGTATGGTTTTCTTCTGGGGGTTTTTAATTTGTTCATTCTCAAGTTTTTTGATTTGCATTTCCAATTCCTTGGTCTCTGTCCTCCCTAATTTGTTAATATATGCACTCAGGGATATGAATTTTCCTCTAAGTACTGCCTTGGCTGCATCCCATAAGGTTTGAAAGGATGTTTCGCCGTTGTCATTTTCTTCAACGAAATTGTTAATTGTTTCTATGATTTCTTCTCTAACTATCCGATTTTGGAGTATCATGTTATTTAATTTCCAATTAATTTTTGATTTGGGTCTCCATGTACCCTTGCCGATCAATATTTTAATTGCCTTGTGATCTGAAAAGGCTGCAGTTAATATTTCTGCTTTTCTGCATTTAAGTGCCATGTTTCTATGACCTAGTGTATGATCTATTTTTGTGAATGTGCCATGTGGTGCTGAAAAGAAGGTGTATTCTTTTTTGTCCCTATTTATTTTTCTCCATATGTCTATTAATTCTAATTTTTCTAAGATTTCATTCACCTCTTTTACCTCTTTCTTATTTATTTTTTGATTTGATTTATCTAAATTTGATAGTGGTTGGTTCAAGTCTCCCACTAATATGGTTTTACTGTCTAATTCCTCCTTCAATTCTCCTAGTTTCTCTATTAAAAATTTGGATGCTATACCATTTGGTGCATACATGTTGATTAGTGATATTTCCTCATTGTCTATACTTCCTTTTAGCAGAATATATTTACCTTCCCTGTCCCTTTTGATCAGGTCTATTTGTACTTTGGCTTTGTCAGATATCATGATTGCAACTCCTGCCTTCTTTCTATCGGTTGAGGCCCAAAAGGTCTTACTCCAACCTTTAATTCTAACCTTGTGAGTGTCAACCCGTCTCATATGTGTTTCTTGAAGACAACATATGGTAGGGTTTTGTGTTCTAATCCAATCTGCTATTTGTCTGCGTTTTATGGGTGAGTTCATCCCATTCACGTTCAAAGTTATGATTGTTATTTGTGGATTCGCTGGCATTTTGATGTCTTCCCCTAGTTCTGACCTTTCTTCTTTAGCTTTCTCCTTTTGAACCAGTGATTTACTTTAGGTCAGTCCCCCTAGTTCCCTCCCTTGAGATGCTTCCCTTTCTAGCCCCTCCCTTTTTATGCTCCCTTCCCCTCCCCCCTCTCCTTCCCTCCCTTTTTGTGCTCCCTCCCCCCTCCCCCTCCTTAATTTTCCTTTCTTTCTTGCCCTAATGGATAAGATAGAATTCAGGATCCCACTGGATCTAGATGTTCTTCCCTCTCAGATTTGATTTCACTGAGAGTAAGGTTTAAGTACTTCCACTTCACGCTCTCTTCCTCTCCTTCTCATATGAGAGTTCTTCCCCTCCCCTTCCCATGTGTATCTTTATATGGGAAAGTTTATTCTATTGATTCCCCCCCATTTCTTGAAGTTAATCTTAGTATTATCACGGTTCCCCCCTCCCTTTTCCTTTTTTTGCCCCAACTTTCCCCAAATCTTCTTGATTCCCCAATCTTTCCCTATGCATGTTTCTTCTAACTACTCTTATGATGATACAATTTATGAGAGTTACACAAAACATTTTCCCCACATATTAATATATATAATTAGATGTAAATGTAGTCCTTATAGAAGAGAGTTTGACTTAAAGAGAAAGATAAGATTTATCTCCTTTTCCCTTTCTTTCATATTTACCTTTTCATGTTTCTCTTGCTTTCTGTGCTTGGATATCGAACTTTCCACAGAGCTCTGGTCTTTTCTTAGCAAATGCTTGGAAATCTTCTATTTTGTTGAATGCCCATACTTTCCCCTGGAAGTATATAGTCAGTTTTGCTGGGTAGTTGATTCTTGGTTGGAGACCCAGCTCTCTTGCCTTTCTAAATATCGTGTTCCATGCTTTGCGGTCTCTTAGTGTGTTAGCCGCTAAGTCATGTGTGATCCTTATGGGAGCCCCCTTATATCTGAAGCTCTTCTTCTTGGCTTCTTGTAGGATTTTCTCCTTTACTTGGAAGCTCTTGAATTTGGCAATTACATTCCTAGGCGTTGTCTTTTGGGGATTTAGTATAGAAGGTGTTCTATGAATCCTTTCTATTTCTATTTTGCCCCCTTGCTCCAGAACGTGGGGGCAATTTTCTTTTATAATCTCCTCTAGAATAAAATCCAATTTGTTGTTTACCTCTGGCTTTTCTGGGAGACCGATGATACGGAGATTTTCTCGTCTTCCTCTGTTCTCCAGGTCCGTGACCTTCTCAGTGAGATATTTTCTGTTTTCTTCCAATTCATTAATTATTTGGGTTTGCTTTATTGATTCTTGCTGTTTTATCATCTCACTTTCTTCGAGGTCCTTAATTCTGGTCATTAGGGACTGGATTTGCTTTTCAGCCTTGTCTGCCCTTGTATTGGATGCTTCGAGTTCTTTTTCCAATTGAGCAGTCTTATCTGTCAGACAGCTGATCTCTTTCTCCCATTTTTCTTTCCAGAAGGTTTCCATCTTTTGGATAAGTTCCAGTTTGAGATCTTCCAGAGCTTGTTGATAGTTTCCATTTTGGGAGGCGTGTTCTGAATTTTTTTGGATTTCCTCCTCATTCTCCTCTTTCCCTTGGGTACTTCCACCATAAAAGTTTTCAATAGTCACTTTTTTCCCTTTCTTCCTGGAGGCTTGATTTTGGGCCATGTGAGCCATCCCTTTGGTGGTTTTATTTCCCTTTCCTTTTTGGTCTGGGGTCTGGGTTATAAGAGTGGTTTTTCTGTGAATTTAGGTTGCTTCAGACTAGTTCTTCCCAGCCTCCGAGCCCAGGTATTCAGCTCCGCCCAGATAATCCGTGCGCCTTGTTCAGCGCAGCCCGCCCGAAGTCCGCTGGCTTCTCCAGTGAAAGCGCCCTGAGACGTTTTTTCCTGGCAGTCCCCAGATCCCAAGGACCCTGGAGTGCCCCCCCAGACAGAGACGCTCCCCACTCACTCGCTGTCCCGGTGAGCGCTCAGGTAGCTCACTCTGGTTTAGTGGGGGAGGTGGGGTGGGGGAAGGGCGGCTCAGTTCACTTTTCTGTGCAAGCTTTTCCTTCTTATTTTAGTGTGGAAATGTTCAAGCCCCACGTACCTTTGCCTCTGTGGGGTACTGGGGAGTCCTTCTGTTCCTCCAAAGGTGATTTTATGCTCCTTTGATGTAGTCTATTTCGTTCGGTGCTGGGGAGAGGAAACGTGCCGCGTCTAGATTGCAGCCATGATTACCCGGAAGTTCTACAAATTATTTTAATAATTTTTACATTTAAAAAATAATTTTACATTTTAAATTTTAATTTAAAAGTGAAGCAAAATTTTAAAAACTTTAGTAACTAAATAAATTTTACTTACTCTTTAAACCATAGTTCATATGACATTTTCTCCATGTAACCTTTCCTAAAGACTTAAAACAGAAGTGACATCTGCTAACCTCTAATACTTTGTACCTCTCTTATTTTGATACATTGTTAGACCTGTGATCTTATCAATGTGAATACTCGTTCAAGTGTTTTAAATCACAACTTATCCATGAAATCTGTGTGACTCTTCTTCAAGTCTTCCCTTAAATTTCTACAGAGATTCACCTAATATGCTGGAGGTCTTCCTCTAAATCTCCTAACATTGTATGGCTCCCAGTGGAGTGCTTTAAGACTTGCCATTGGTTATCTCTTACTCATATTGTATCTCTGGACCACCTCATTTTCTGGTCAGATAGCTCTCTGATTACGGCCACTTTCCCTGCACAATTATGTTGCAGCCGACTCACTTTGCTCCTCTACATTACTCTGGGGAAGATCCCACAATTCTGATTTCTTTGTGGATTATGATTTCCCTTATACATCACAGGAAGCAGTTTAATGTTTAAAATATGAACCTTTTGTAAAGGGAGAACCTTGTAAAGAAAAACACCTCTCCAACACTTAAGAACCCTGACCCAGCCATGTCTTCAGGGGACCCATGATGAATCATGTTGTCAACCTCCTGATAGAGGTGCGATAAACTCAAAGTACAAAAAGAAAGCTACATTTTTGAACATCCACTCTATTGATTTGTTTTACTTAAATATGTTTATTTGTTTCAAGGATTTTTTATTTTTACTCCCTACATTTTTTTACCTTCTGCCTTGGAATCGATACTGATCATTGGTTCCAAAGCAAAAAAGCAATAAGATCTAGGCAATGGAGATAAAGTGACTTGCCCATTCATGCAGGTAGAAAATGTTTGAGGCCAGATTTAAGTACCACTTATGTCCCACAAAAGTAGCACTTGACAATAACTCACAAGTGGGGCAGCTAGGTACCATAGTGGATAGAGCACCAGGCTTGGAATCAGGAGGTACCTGTGTTCAAATTTGGCCTCAGATACTTCCTGGCTAGCTGACATCACTAAACTAGTGACTAATCCTTTCCTTTCTTCTGTCTTCGAATTGATACTAAAAAAGGAAGTAAGGACTTAAAAAGAAAAGCTGTAACCCTGATGCCCACTTCCATGTACAAATTTTAGATCTTTTTCATGGTAAAATGCTGTATTTATTGTATATCTTCTGGGCCATTATAAACTGAGGGGGAAGGGAAGCAGGGGGAGAAGGGAGCTGATACAAATCTCCCTCTCTTCCCTCTTGGCCCTTAGTCTAAAGTTCAGCCTGTCTGTCTTTTGTAATACTTTAGGAAGGTTGAAGAACAGCCTGAGGCTGCAGATAGAAGCTTATTAAATATAAATACTTATTGTAGTTTGTGTATTTTTAGCCATTTAATATGTATTCAACTGAGCTATTATTTTTTTATTAGGTTCCTATCTTGTGCCACTGTCAAAGTTTTTGAGGGTTATGCCCCAACCCCATTTTCCCTATAAGCCTTGTACAGATGCCAGAGAAGACGTAGCCCATGGTATGGTCCTACTTCACCCCCAGGTCCCTGATTTTGTAGCTCACCTCTGAGTGAGTACACCACCTGGGTACTGTTTTTTTTACCCATATTTATCTCAAAAGCTCCTCCTTGGGTCCATGCTTTCCCATTCCCCCAAGTGTCATTTGCCCCTAAGAGGGCCAACTCCCTATATCCACGGGTAGAACAAAAGTACTTTTCAAAAACCAAACCTCTAGGATGATACCCAGTGCAAGGCCCCTATCTCCCTTTAACTCTCTTCATCCAGAAAAGTAGAGCCCTTTTCCACCACTAACATAAGGTCTCTTTCCTTTTTCTCTTTCTGAGACCACAAGGATCTCTCCCCTCAGTGTTCCTCAGTTTGACTGCAGCAAATAACACATTCCTTTTTATCCCTCTTCTGTCCTCCCCCCTCCTCTTTTCATGTTGTTAAGGGTTTTTAGGTTGAGACTGTATATAATTTTAGTGGTTGCCAGGGATTTAAATTATAAATCCCATTGAAATACTCAAGTCAGAATGGAATTTTATGGTGGTTTATTTACAATAGAAGGAAGAAATTAGGAATGAGAGAGAAAGAGGAAAAAGGGTAGAAGATCTACTCTAGCCTAGCCTGAGTCAGGGGGAGTTCAGAGGCCTCAGCCAAGGGATCTTCCCAGAAGATTAAATCTAGCTCGACTTCCAGCCACAAGGCTTACTCCAACATGAGGGGCTTCTTTGGAGGCTGATGCCTTCAGAAAGCCAAGGAAAGAGGATTCAGCCTTAATACTCATCACGTAGTCGCCTAAGGGAAGCAGTCTCAGGTCTCCACACTCCAGCCCTCCAAGTCAAGAACCACCGCATAGAGCCACCAAAGGTCCTATCACAGGAAGTGACGTGAAATATAAAGGCAGTTCTTTACATCATTTCCTGTGTCTCACATGTACCAATGGTGGCTTAAACTTGGCTTAGGACAGCCCACAGAGTCAGTCAATTGTTTCTGATTTGTCACTTGCTAGCACACATGGGTCACAGACCATTCTCCCCTATGCTTAATCCTTAAGTGGGGGTGTATACATTCCTGGCTGCTAATTCTAAAGACTAAGCAGGGTGGAGTAAATCTAAAATTCACAATGGTCTCTCCCATGTTGTAATGTATTCAGTCGTGACCCTGTTTAGGGTTTTCTTGGCAGAGATACCAGATTGGTTTGCCATGTCCTTCTCCAGTTGATTTTATAGATGAGGAAACCGAGGCAAACGGGGTGATTTGCCCATAGTCACATAACTAGTAAGTGACTGAAACCAGATTTGAACTGGGGAGGAGGAGGGTTGGAGGGGAGTTTTGTCTTTTTTTTAAATTTAATTAATTAATTTAGAATATTTTTCTATGGTTACATGATTCATGTTTTTTCCCTCCCCCAGAGCTGACGAGCAATTCCACTGGGTTTTACATGTGTCATTGATCAAGACCCATTTCCATATTATTAATATTTGAACTAGGGTGATTGTTTAGAGTCTAGATCCCCAATGATATCCCCATTGAACCATGTGATCAAGTAGTTGTTTTTCTTCTGTGTTTCTACTCCCACAGTTCTTTCTCTGGATGTGGATAGTGTTCTTTCTCATAAGCCCTCAGAAATATCCTGGATCACTGCATTGCTGCTACTAGAGAAGTCTTACATTTGATTGTGTCACAGTGTATCAGTCTCTGTGTACAATGTTCTCCTGGTTCTGCTCCTCTCACTCTGCATCAATTCCTGGAGGTTGTTCCAGTTCACATGGAATTCCTCCAGTTCCTTATTCCTTTCAGCACAATAGTATTCCATCACCATCAGATACCACAATTTGTTCAGCCAGGGTCTGCTGTGCTATCTAGCTGCCCAAAATGTAGCTCCAAAAAAAACATTGATTCATCTGTAGGCAGGTTTTGCCAGATTCTGTCCATAATGCTTCAAGCCTGCCTTTTTACTGTTACCTCCACTTAACGTATGCCTTCCTTCTTGTCTCCTTGTGTACTTTTAGAAAGAAGTCTCCTATTACTCTCTCTTACTGTTAGTCTATTATTGTTCTGCTACATTTATTTTCTCCTCTTATGTTTCTTTTGTTTGAGAAGCAAATAATCTCTCCAGTTTTGATTATCTTTCTTAGAATATTTCAAACTTTGTTTTATTATTGAACATCCATCTTTTTTTATGTATGTTTAAACTCAGATTTTTGGAGTAGGTCACCCTAGTTTGTATCCCAAACTCCATTGCTCTTTGGAACACATTATTCCATTCCCTTCCACATTTTCAGTGGGTACAGAATTGCATTGTATTCTTCAAATGGCCTTTCCTTTGTATTTGAAAGTCTTTCTCCTGATTGTTTGTAGAAGTTCAATTAAATTGAATTGTTCAATTTAATCACTATATGTCTTGGAGTTTGTAGCCTTGGTGGGTTTTTTCCCCCCTGGAGGTAATCTGTGAATTCCTTCAGTTGGTATTTCATCTTCTATGTTCAGAAATTCTGGGCAGTTCTCTCTCTTGTTTCTTTAGCAAGGCTTGCCATCGTAGATTCCAGATTTTCTATTCTGCCCATTATTTTTGCCATATACAGGCCATAAATTCTGCTTTCATAATTTTCATTTCTTTGGAACAACTCAGGACTAGTTTGGGGTTCTTTGTTATCTTCAAATTCCACAAAATCCTCTTTCTCTTCAAGTGTTGGATTGTTTGTCTTTAATAGTATTTCATCTTAGATGCCTGAACTCCTTTACTAGATCTAGAGGTCATATTTCCTCCTGATATTACTGTTTCTCCTGTTGATTTTTCTGTTTTTGTTCAAGATTTTTGAGTTTTCTTCCTTCTGAAATCTTTGGTAATTTCAGTACTTTTCCTGTGTTACTCACTTTCAGTCTCCCTCCCCTCTGATTGTGTTTTCCTTAAGGGCTGGATCTCAAAGAATCTCAGCCTCCTCCCTCACTGAAGCAATTCACTGTTCAGCAGCCTGAGTTTCTGCCTCAGCTGATTTTGGGGAGATCAGAAATGGCCCCATTAGGATTTTTGTTCGTTCATTCAGGATTAGTAAAGTGCTTGCAGATACCTCTGTTCCCTAGTTGTTTGGCCTGACACCAGTTTGGAGCTTAGCAGCATTGGTGCTACAAGGTTATCTCTCCTGACACTGACTCTTCTAGTGTCTTCTAGCTCCATCTCTGCTGGTGCTGCAGAGTTGTCCATCCTGGCTGTCTTCAGATCTGCTAGCCACATGGGTTTGTTGGCTCAGCACTTATATTTCAGGACTTTTCAGCTGGTGCTAAAGGATTGTGTCTCCCAGCAGACTTTTGCTTCTAAGAGACTTTGGTTACCTGGCAGTCTGTCATGGCCAAAGCAAATTTCTAACACCTAGAGTTAAAGTCTCCATAGCACTGAAAAGAGGAAACAGTAGGTTTTATGGTAAGCCTTGGGTCTGCCAAGTAAATTTAGGATCAGTAGGTTTCAGTTTATGGTTTGGGAGTTTGTTTAACCTTTTGTATATTCAGCATTGTAGACCATGGATTCAACTGAAATTGCTTTATCTTTAGCACATAATTTCTGTTTTGGAGAAGGTTGCAAGGTCATAGGGATCAGAGAACATACATATCTGATCTTCCATCTTGTTGTTCACCTGACCCAGAAAAATAAAATCTACTTTAAAAAAACCTACTATCCTAAATTTTTTTTTTGAGGTGGCCAGAATGAGTCTTTATTAATTTTCCATGAGCCATAGCTAAGCTCTGATCAAAGGACCCTTCCAAAGGCTTTTACCAGTCCAGAGATCCATATTTAATACCACACAGGTCAGAGAGGTGAAAGAGAGATAGAGAAGATTTAAAGATGGAGCTTGGCCAGAGGCCAAGCTCCTGCCAGGACAGCCATCAGCTAGCCTGAAAGAGAGAGAGAGAGCGAGGCGGAGCTTGCTGGGCTTCATATACCCTTTGATACGCAGTACATAGGGATGATCCTCATTGGTTAATGACAAGGCATAGGTGTGGTTTCTCTTAACCAGGCGAGAACAAAGAAGCTTGTTTTCCCGCCTAACCTGGGGGAAGCTGGGGTCAAGGGTCAGAGGCCTTCCCAGCCATGTGCAATACTGAGCATGCTCAAGACTGAGGCAATCTGCACATACCAACTGTTCCCCTTGCCCATAGCTAGGGGTGGACTGCTACATCTCCCCCTTTTTGTTTTACACACAAATGAATAGTGTAATATCAAAATGTAGCAACATTACAGCATTAACAAATACAAACACTCTGGTGCATAATCATATTCTGATACAGAGATGAAAAACCCACCCTGATTGTATAACTTAGATATAACAATCAAGAGTGAACATCAGCATAAACTGATTCAATGATCAATCTTAAAAATCCCAAACTGATCTTTCTATCTGCCTGTCTGCATTTCAAGATCAATGCAACAGTCTTAGTAGATATAAAAATGTTAAGAAAATAATTTCCACGCTATTGATCCTGGTTTAATGAGGTAGAATTCTATGGCTCACATGACAGGTGCTTCACTTAACCATGTCACTCCTCACCAGTCAGAACCATGAGAAGCTGTCAGATCTCATCATGATTAGTAAAACTGACCTCCTCTGGACCCGAAGGATAAATGCTTTCCTTCTCTTGAACTGATTCTGCATCTTTGGGATCTATTCGTGCTCACTGCCAGATGCCCGCCACCTAAGAAACTGGTTGGAAGGACGATGCCAGGACATCCAGCGACTGAGGGCGTCAGTGCGCTATGTCTCTGCATTCCCCAACCTCAAACATCCATTTCACATGGAAAATGCATCACCGTGGCTTAGGCTGTCTGGTCCATAATGAAAGATTCATTATGATTCCCATTGCATGCAATCAGACATCACTCTCCAGAATGGTCAACTGAAAATTAACAATTGCTGCCATGTTCTCATGTTTACTGACCGTAAGGTGACTGTAATTCTAGAAATCTTTGCACCTTCATAATTCTGGATCAGAGCATTAACAGTACCTTCTTTGTACTCAAAGTTCTGGCATTAATAGTGTAAAAGAAAAAATCAAGGTTGAATACTTGAAAATGAATCAAAAGTGTTCTCTAAAATGAACATACTGATATCTATAATATTCCTCTCCTGTTTCTTATTGTTTGTGTGTTGGGAGAGATCCCTTCAAAGAAAAACATCCTCTCTGAACAATTCTGGAGGACCATGTTATTACATGTCAAGTGATCTTAGAAAATGATCCTGGGAACTTGATCCTAAAATTAATACAAAATTCTCTTGGCTCACTGTCTATGTGGTATCTTTGAAACTGAGCCAATGTGTAAAATACCAGAACTTATATCCCAATGATTTCTAATTCCTGATCTAAATAGATCAAAGTTCATCTTGTATATGAACATAATTTTGCACCATTACAGGCTTTGCAAAAACATTAATACAACAATCACACTGCAATTTTTAACAAATACCAATATTCCCATACACTTTACATTCTCAATTGTAGCTTGAATAACCATGATGGTGATAATGAAGTAATATTTCAAGTTCTGACTGCATATTCCTTATGTCTTCCTTATTTAGATCTCCGCTTGTATAACTAAACCCATCAATATGATAACCAAGCCTATACCATTACCAATATTTGCAAAATTCATTTCACCAAACCAATGTTTGGGTATATAGAAGCTTAAGTTGTTTTCCATGTAGAAACAATTTCTACAGTTTCTTGTTCCTATAGAATTTGACATAGCTTTTTTATTCCTAGTTGTCAGTGAATAATATTCAATGGGCTTTTTCTACAAGCTTATCTGTGCCTATTGTGTCATGTTTTCAATCCATACTCCAAAACAGTAAAACTTAGATTATACTTTGCCCTTGCTCCATGTTTTTGTGCAATAATAATTTTTTCCACCTAGGAGAGACAATGACTGCGCGTCCACAGAAATTGTCAAACCTATAGCCCTCAGTTTGCTCCTGAGGTCTTACTTCCATATACCAGAACGTCTTCCAGTATATGAAAGGGAAGCCAATAGATCCCGAATCCAGCGGCCGTCTGAATTCTGGGACTTTTGGGAGAGAGCAAGACATTTTTCCTATCAAGATAGTACCCACAAAGACAAGGTATCAGGAGTAATGGTTAACAATGGTATTAACACTTAACTACTTCTATGGTAGTCAGCCCTTAATGTCTATCCTGGTATTGTCAGGAACATAATCTGTGCCTGGATGTCAATGATCTCTTACAATAACTCATGTTCCTGATTAAAGATTTCCTAGTGTCTTTTCCCTGATCTCTCATCCTTTCTTGAGAGTAACATCAGTGTCATCAGTCCATTAACCATGAGTGAGCAGCATTTTCTGCTTAGCACCTCATTTTTGTTGTCAGAAGTATCAGATCTATGCTATGAATGAAAGTTTTCTATCTCCTACTCTTTGGAGAGTCATACCAAGGTCTGTACCCTTGTGGATAACAGCATTTCTTACATTACAAGCGGAAGCTTTACAATGCATACAATATACATTCCTTTTGACAGTATCATATACAAAATACAAGGTATACTTTAGTAGCTGAACAATTGTAGCTAATTCATCTCAATCCCATAGCAAAGTCTTTGGAGTGTGGGACATATCTGGTGTCTTATACAGAAATGAGTGTGTCTCAGGCCTTCTGAGTTAGCATACTTGATGTTGCTCTGGGTACCACATCTCAATGGATGTCAGCATGACAAGTGTCCATCAGTGGTCTAATAGCAAACGTCTCTAATAGTGTAATGTCATTGTTCTGGAGTGATATTAGTCACCAGAGAAGTGTCCCTCCAGCGTGCCTGGATTGTGGCTGGCATGCAGATAGCTGATGCCATCACCTTCTGTCTGCTTCTCTTCCTGGTCTGTGTCAGCTGGCATGAAGCATGACGTGGGTAACCAGATGTTTTCATTATCTGTGAACATACAAACAAGACCTCGACCCAACATTATCATCTCCTTGGGTCCCTTACAGTCTTAATATCTTGATGATATTTAACCCAATTCAGGTATATCATACAATGTAATCTTTATCATTACATTCAATACTGATTATTGCAGAGCTTTAACTTATATTCCTTCTGGGGTGTAGAAGAGATAGATGATTAGTGATACCATATCCACCCCTTTTTCTTATGAAAGTGGAATTGTCACAGCTTAACAACATTGACTTCTAGATAAGTCTGATTCTAATAAAGACATGTTGTTTGCAAATATAATGTACCCTTTAAGACAATAATCATAATTACATTTTAGATAGTAATACCCTTTTTGTGCTGCAAGTGGACAGCATTCCTTATACTATCATAATATTCCCAATTGTACCCTTTTGATATTTGATCAAATTTGGCTAACATGGAACAATTCCAATAAAATTTCAAGTTACACATTGTACCAGTACCATTCAAAATTTTCAGGCATGTAATAAAGTTAGATCTTTTACCAAATACCCATATATTCATAGAACAGAATATCTGTTAGTGACTTAATGATACTCTTCTGCATGTACATTGTGTTTCATTCAATTACATGTG
Source organism: Monodelphis domestica (assembly GCF_027887165.1). Taxonomy (NCBI): domain Eukaryota; kingdom Metazoa; phylum Chordata; class Mammalia; order Didelphimorphia; family Didelphidae; genus Monodelphis; species Monodelphis domestica. Next base: position 424,998,251 of record NC_077229.1, read on the forward strand.
TGTGTGGATAGTGTGTTAAACCTGCCTATAGGGCAGTGATTATCTTTCCAGCTCATTTGCTGTTTTTCCCAGTGTCCTGTGCCAGACACCTCTGCAGTCTGTCCTTCTTTTGGGCAGATTGTCTTGCCATCATACTATCCTAAATTCTAATAAGGCCTAAGGTGAAGTGGTCATTTCTCACTACCACCACCCCATTTCCACCCAAGCCACTGTTATATCCCGTTGGTGAGAACCAGATACAGGATAGCTTTTCTCCTTATTCATTCTAATATCTTTGAAGAATAGAATGAACATTAAAACAAGTTGTTTGCCTAAGCTTTTGGTAAAAGAGAGCTCCAGTAAATGTTCAGATAATGGAAATCCCCATCAGTACCATATTGTGCTTCTGCCAAGCTTATGTTATATTTCTCAGAGTCCTCATCAATTCCTTGGTCTGTAATAATCTGGTGATAATACCATTTCTTTTTCTTCCTCCATTGGCAGAAATACAGCAAATGTATTTCAGGCAATATCAGTGTATGCTTCTATTTTATCTACCCTTTACCCTCCCTTCCCCCAGCCCTCACACATAAACATATATCCTTTGTAAGCATTGTTTTTAAATAAGATGTATATGTATGTGTGTGTATACCTAAAATATAATATGTTTTTCCAGTGGCATGTTCCAGGCATATATCTTTTTTTTTTTCCAAAACCCTTACCTTCCGTCTTGGAGTCAATACTGTGTTTTGGCTCCAAGGTAGAAGAGGGGTAAGGGCTAGGCAATGGGGGTTAAATGACTTGCCCAGGGTCACTCAGCTGGGACATGTCTGAGGCCAGATTTGAACTTAGGACTTCCCATCTCTAGACCTGGCTCTCAATCCACTGAGCCACCCAGCTGCACCCCCAGGCATATATCTTAACCTATCAAGTCTCAGAGATACCCAAGACACCAAATTTGCTTCCTTGCATTTGTTGTATCAATAGTTCATCTTGTTCATTATTCATACTTAAAGTATAGGTGTTATTATTAGATCCCTTCTTGGATTTTATCTCATGAACTAATGAACCTCTAAATTGTTTTTACTGTCACATGATAGCTACTTTCTATGATATCTATCTTAGATAAATATATCATTTTCCCTCCCCACTCCTTTTCAGTTTAAAAATCCTCTTGATTAACTTTGCAAAGTTCAGTTCTTTCTTTCCATCAGTTGCATTACATCTCTGGGTTAGGAACATCTTATTCCTGAATGTTAAATCGTGTTCTAAAAATAGTTTTAAGACAATTTCTTAACCAATTTTTCAATTTCAAAAACATGTAACTAAGGACCACTCACTGCAGCAATTAAAATAAGGATTCTCTAAGTTCAAAAATGAGTATACCTGATCAGTTTCTCCTACCTGTTTGAATGTTTTCATTTAGTGCAAATGCCTCTACAAATGAGTGATTATTTGATAACCAAAAGTTCATACTAAAGAGAAAAAATGCATACACATACAACACACATATCTGTATACATGTGTATAAATACATATGTATGAATATATACCAAGCTCTTAGCAACACACAACCTATGCATGCATATATGGGTGTATATTTCTTTAACAAAATTTATTCAAGACTATTCTTATAGCCAGCTGGAGTAAACTGCTGTAGGCCTATAAAAATTTCTGTCACAATTGGGATATCACTAAAGTAGTTTATTTCATTGAGCTTCTATAGTTCCAAAGATGGTTTCCCAATTTTTCCTTTTTGCATATGAAAAGTCTTATCTCTTGACATTTATTAAAGCTGTGACTTCCTTTTGAAGATTTCAGGGTCGGTGTTTGGTAGGGAGCAAGCTATTATCTGCCATTTTTGTTTTCAAATCAGTACTTTGGGATATTTCAGTGCAATAGTTAAGGGAAATGAGAGTATAAAATCAGAATATTTCCCGAGTTACTCAGTGTTGGCTGACAAGGGAGAAATTAAAGGTTTTGTGATGCCAGGGACTGAGGAATTACTTAGAGCCAAATAGATACTTATCTATGAATTTACTGAGGGAAAAAGGCAGGGCTTTCTCTTTGAAAAGAGAAGCTAAAGAAAGCAAGAAAGTTGACTTAAGATGCTAGCCAGTGGCAGTGCAGTGATCCTGAACAACTTGGAGGGATCTACGAGAAAGAACACTATCCACATTCAGAGGAAAAACTGTGGGAGTAGAAACACAGAAGAAAAACAACTGCTTGATCACATGGGTTGAGGGGATATGGTTGGGAATGTAGGCTCTAAATGAACATCCTAGTGCACAAACCAACAACATAGAAATAGGTTCTGGTCAAGGTCACATGTAATACCCAGGGGAATTGCCTGTCAGCTGTGGGAAGAGTGGTGGGAGGGGGGAGGAAGGGAAAGAATATGATTCTTGTAACCAAGGAATAATGTTCTAAATTGACTAAATTAATTTAAATTTTAAAAAATTAAAATAAAAAAAGATGCTAGTCAATTGATATAGTCTCAAATATTCCCAGGTATTTCTCCATCTTAAATTTTCTGACTAATGCTAGAACTACAATTTTGAAATAAAGAATTTATATTAGTGCTTACTTACTCTCCCTTCCCTCGGAATGTAAGAATACTTCTTCAGATACAATAGGAGAGGTAGAATAAACTTTGAGTATATCAAGACCCCAGAAAAGGTACAGATTTAACCATGGGAAATCCCCAGGGTAGAGAGAAACCCCCATCATGGACCTTGGCAGTAGCTAGTCTGGACAAGGATATTCCAGGCCCAGGGGTGCTAAGATCCCATTCTATAGACAGTTAAAGATCCAGGACACCAGACCTACCAAGATACAGGGGGTGTTAAAATCTACCAGTACTCTCCTATAGTCATGCTCCAGAAGAGGAGGTCAGTGCATAAGCCAGGTGACTATCCTGCCCAAAGGTACAGCAGGAGGCAGAGTTCAGCCTTAATATACCAGTCTAGGAACTAAGGCTGGAAATAGGAGTAAACAGAACACCTTGACCACCATAAAGGTCAGGAACAGCTGGGTGATACAACAGAGAGAGTGTCTAACATAGAGTCAGGAAGACCTGAATCCAAATCCTGCTTCTAACACTTAAATAGTTATGTGACCCTAGGCAAATCTCTTCAACTCTGTTTGCCTCACTTCCTCTCTAAAATGGGGCTAATATATCTACTTCCTAGGATCATAAGGATCAGATGAATAGTTGTAAAATACTTGGCACAATGTCTGATACATAGCAAGATTTATATAAAGGTTAGCTATTATTATTATAGTATTATAGATCCAAAGAAATCTAACCCAGAAGATGAGAATAACTCCAAAACAACAGGAATAGCAAATCTAAAAGGGGACGGGGTGGCAATTTCTTCAAGGATTACATATACATAAATAACTAGGGGGAAAAAGTGATCAAGGGACAAAAAAAATGGAATAAAAGCTCTGAAGGAAAGAATTGAAAGGAGAATAAATATCTTAGAAGAGGAAGTTGGCAAAAGAATACCATAGCCCAAATCCAAAGCTTTAAAGTAAAAAAAACAGCCAGAAAGGAAACATTTCAACAATGAGAAGGGATTGTGGAGCATAATATTACAAAATGCAAAAGATACAGGCTTACAACCAAAAATAACTTACTCTGCAAAGTTGAATTTAATACTGCAAGGGGGTGGGGGGGAGCCTTTAATAGAATTGAGAATTTCTAATGAAAAGACCAGAGCTGAAGAGAAATTCTGAGCAAATACAAAGTTGAAAAAAAAACCCAGAAAGGTTCCTTGTTTAACATTAGCCAGCTTTATGCTTGCCATATTTTAACCAAATTGGATTTGTCTGTTCCCTTCAACTTGACCTCCATTCTACCACCTCTACACATTCAGTCAAACTTTGCCCAGTGTCTGGAAATCACTCCCTCATCTTCTCTTTTCAAAATCCTTGCCTTTTTTCAAGGGTCAGTTCAGTGTCATCTTTTTGGTGAAGCCATTCCTGATGCCTTCCAATTGCTAGTGCTCTTAATTTTTACCAATTTGCATGCATTATATTTATTCACCACAATGTAATCTGTTTGAATGCAAGTGCTATGTGTTTGTCTTTATATCTTTACAGAGCAGACACTTCATAATGTTGTGTTCAATTGAATCTTATCAATTATTAGCTATTAGCTCAGCCTCAATGAGAAGATGATAGCACAGTCATTGGCTTTGGATTCAGCATCCTTCCTAGGAGAACTGTCACTTCACCTAACGATTTGTTTCCTCACAAATGTGGGTTTTTAAATGAATAATCAATAACTAAATATTATTTTATAAAGTTTTATTAATAATTACTAAAACAAAAGAACTACCTGACTTCAGCCCAGTTGCAGGTCCAAGAGAGGAAGCGGGAGGAATTACCACCACTTAAATACAATCACGCAAAATGTGGGGAAGCAGGAAAATGGAATTTTGAGAAATACTAAGGGACTTCTGGGGGATGAAGTCCAAAGGCTCAAAATCTCCAATTATACATACCTCCCTGTGATCCTATTGGGACTCTAGTTTCCCCAAAAGGATCATGGAAACATAATCAACTTAAAAATTGCAATAATTTGTGGATAAAAGGAAAAGAGAACAAAACCAATGATTACTAGGTTGACAAAAAGCCAATTTGGGGGCAGTCCCCTTTTGGGGGTATACATTCAAAACAAAGGCATTTCAACCTCATAGTTCAATTCACATCCCAAAGTTCACTCTGGATCTTCTGGTGCAGCATGTGGTCTCTGCAGGCATCTATCTTAATGGCATTTTCTGGATCCTTGGAGGTAGCAAGTTTCTTATCCTAAAATTGCTCAAATTTAAATCAAAGTTCACAACAATAACTTGGCCCCCCTGAGGTGAATTATAACAAACACAGGGATCACTCAGGGATGCATGGCTGAGTTATGAGGTATATGAATCAATTTGCAAAAGAAATTCAAAAACATGAAAAAATTCAGATGAAAGAGAAAAATAACTTGTGGATGAAATACAAAGTGTAAAAGTCTTATGTCTAAAAAAATCTTAGTATCTATCTATCTTTACTGTAAGGCTATCTGCTCAAAAATTTTTGAGAATTCGTAATCGTTTCATGGTAAGCCAAAATGTGGGGTTTCGAATTAATAATCAATAACTAAATATATTTTATAAAGTTTTATTAATAATAACTAAAACAAAAGAACTGTCTGACTTCAGGCCGGTAACAGGTCCAAGAAATGAAGCGGGAGGAGTTACAGCCACTTAAATACAATCACACAAAATGTGGGGACGCAGGAAAATGGAATTTTTGGGAAATACTTGGGACTTCTGGGACTTTGGACTTGGGACGAAGTCCAAAGACTCAATATCTCCATTTATACAAATGTGAGGGTTTGATTAGATGGCCCTTGAAGTGCTTTCCTGTTCTAGCATAATCCTATGATCCTGTGACTATTGAAATAATTTACTAATTGGTCTCCCTACCCCTTCTCCCTTCCTCCTCTGACCTATCTTTCACCCAGCTGCCAAAATTGCTTTCTAATGTACAAGTGTAACTTCTTTGGTCAGAAATCTTCAATGGCTTCTCTTTACCTCTAAAATGAAATATAAAAACTATCTGACATTTCAGGCCCTCCATAAGCTGCCTTTGACTGACCTTTCCATTTTTCGATTCTACTCTTCCCCCTTCACCCACTCTGTGTTGCAGCTAAACTGGACCAACAGCATCCTGCCTTTTCTTCCATGATTTTAAGAAGACCATCCTCTCTGGCTAAAATTTCTTCTACATCTGCCTGCAAAATCTTTCTATTCTCTCAAGACCAACAATGTCTTTCTCAGATATTTTATAGCACCTTCTTTGGCCCCTCTTTTGTCCTCCCAATCTAGCTCATGTCATACATATTTTTACACACTTCTAATTCCACCTTTTAGACTTGATGACAAGGACTATTTTGTATTTCATCTTTCTATCATCAAAATGATATTAAAGTTACTTTGGTGCCTAGAAGTAAATGATCGTGCTTTTTTTTTTAACCCTTACTTTCTATCTTGGAATCAATACTGTGTATGTGTAAGGCAGAAGAGTGGTAAGGGCTAGGCAATGGAGGTTAAATGACTTGCCCAGGGTCACACAGCTGGGAAGTGTCTGAGGCCAGATTTGAACCTAGGATCTCCTGTCTCAAGGCCTGGCTCTCAATCCACTGAGCCACCCAGATACCCCCATAATCATGCTTTAAAGATGACAGAATCAATCTAATTTAAATATATTTTTGTGTATCAGCTTCTCTCTAAATAAAAGATAAATGTGTAAAACCTTTAGACACTTCGAAAAGATGATATTTCCTCTTTATAACAGTTTTTGTTTTATGAGAATTTGCGTCATTAGCACATACTGAAACAGCATTTTCATGTGTTACCTCATAGAGTAAGACCTGCAGACTTAGCCAAAATAAACCAGGTTTGTAAAAGTGTTCAGAAAAGAGACCTTTGGAAAAAAGTCAAAATTGTTTTTTACCAGCAGCATTATGAAATATCCAGTGAGACATACATAGATGCCAAAGCCACCTATCAAAAAAAATTTATAATCATTTTCTCCTGGGAAAAAATATGCCTTTTCTGTTTGCTTTGGAGCAAATAAGAGCATATTCTGATACACTTATAGGAAAAAGTTTAGAAGCCATGCTAGAGATTGGTATCTGTGTTGTACGTGTTCTACTCGTCCTATTACTCCTTTTTTATTTTTAACCCTTAGTTTCTGTCTCGGAATCATTACTGTGTATTGTTTCCAGAGCCTTTGAGTGGTAAGGGCTAGGGAATGGAGGTTAAGTGACTTGTGCAGGATCTCGCTCAGCTATGAAGTATCTGAGGTCACATTTGAACCCAGGACCTCCTTTCTCCAGCTTGGTTCTCTAGCTACCCTCATCACACTTGCCCAGGCTATTCACATAGCCTTTTCTTTGGTCTCTCTGCTCCCATATTGCTGCCCATCATTTCACACCTTTGCTCAGAAACCTCCAAGGGTTCCTCTTGCCTCTAGTATCAAATATAGATTCCCCTTCTAAGTACTTCATGGTCTGGCTCCAGCCACCTTCCTAGACTTATGACCCATTTCTTCCCTTCCTTTAGTGTACATTCCAGCCTCATATGCTGTTTTCTCTATACAGCATTCCATTATCTACTTTCAGGCCTTTGCACAGGCTGGAAGACTCTCCTTTCTTTTCTGTACCTTGAAAAATTCCTCAACAGTCAACCCAAGAACCATCTCCTGCATGAGTCCTTGTTTATGTCTTCCAAGAGCCAGTGTCTTTCCACACCCCCAAATTACTTTTTTGTGTGTATTCTGTCTGTATTTACTCATAGACATGTTGTTTCCCCACAGAGAACACAAGAAGCTCCTTGAGGACAAAGACCATTTCATCTTTGTCTTCTATCTTTGGCACCCAGCACAATTTCTTGCATCCATATAATAGACCTGCCAATTCTATTACATCAAGTCTCCTGCTTTTTCCAACTATTTTACTGTTACTCAGGGATAATTCCTATGTTGCCTGACAGGTTTTTTTTTAATTGGGCATTTTACTTTTTTGCTTTGCTATTCAAGGTGTTTAAAAGTATAACAGTAATAATTTAAAATGTTTTACACCTCTGGAAGGAAACAAGGGACAATTGGGACAGGGACAATTGGGACATAAAAGTAAATTCTGGGGGCAGCTAGGTGGCACAGGAGGACCTGAGTTTAAATGTGGCCTCAGACATTTCCTAGCTGCCTGACCCTGGACAAGTCACTTAACCTGACTGCCTAGACCTTGTCATTCTTCTGCCTTAGAATTGGTAATAAAACCGAAGGTACAATTGCTTTGTTTTGTTTTGTTTTAAATTTGAAACCACAAAAAAACAAACTTTTCAACAGATGTAAATAACTTATTGTGTATTACCTTTACTTTTTGTTGATACATGCAAACTGCATGGTCTGAGTAACATTATTTATCTTTCAGGTTACAAATTATCTGTATGCCAATAAGATGGCTTTCCGCTACCCAGAACCAGAGGACAAGAGCAGCTTTGTTAGATCAAGAATGTGGAAATGCAATTATGATTCCTTGCTGCCGGATGTATACGAATGGCCTGACTTTGCAGAATCACCTCCCAAAATAGTTGAATAGAAGCATTCCTACTAAAAGAAAACTTGCTAAGTTGCAGGGACCTCCCGTCTCCCCCATCCCCCTTTTTCCAGACCAAGTAGAAAAAATGTTTGAGATTTTCAGGTTTTCTGTGTTTTGTTGTCTTACTCTGTTTGCTTGATTTATGTTCCCCAAGTAGCCACAAATATCATTTGTGATACAGTATATCACCTACATTGTTCATGCTTTTAAAAAAAGTTCAATTGACTATAATGTTCTCATTCAAACTTGGAGCGTGTACCACACGATATGTTTTAAATATATAGATATATATTTTTTAATATGTATTTATTTTTACTCCCATTCCCTGCTGAATGCCAAAGTAAAGTTACTTCTGCCATTATAAGAAATCATCTTCTCCCAGCCAATTCCTTCAGGATTATTATTTCAGATTCACTCCTATGGATGTGAATAACAAATCTAACTTGAAGCAAGAAATCCCTTTAATTAGACAAATCTACACTTAACCAAAGTCTAGAGGAAAATTGTTGCTGGTATCCAAAATGTCATTCTTCATTCAGCTCCTTTATTCTAACCATGGGCTTTGAAAATCTCTTTACAAATCTGACAGACTAGGATGTGAGATAGGAAAAGTTGGACATACTCTTTATTTTCTAAAACATTTTATTGGTTGAGTGAAATGGGAGCTAATGCTAAGCTTAGAAAAAGTAACAACATGAAAAGTACACCAAAATTGTAAGACTCTTTTCTTTGTTAGTTTTACATAGGTTCTGTTGGTGTGGAATTTACAGAACACTAGTTAAGTGCTCATTGTTGGAAGTTATATTCTAAAGCAAGCATAGTTCATATTTCCATTTTCTTGGATTTCCAATGATTCCTTAGAGACAGAAGATGTGACACAGTAAAGGACTTAATAATATAATGTACCATATAGTCATAAATTATTAAGCTAAATGTATCATCCTCTTCATAATCATCATTTAGGGAATCTATATGCTTCCACCAACCGTCCTGCCATTTCTCGGGTTCTGGGGATTCCTTGGAGTTATTTTCAGAGGTTGTTTGTCTTAATACTAAAAATTATTTTTAGAAATAGCCAAAAATTGTTCAGAGACAAGTCTGGTAAATAAAATGGGTGATTAATATAGGTAATGTCTTTTACAGGTTAGGAATTTAAATATGAGCATAAAATAACAAGATTAATTTTCTTTCTTTTAAACTGGCTTTGGAGGTAATTCCAGAGTTTCCGAATTGTTTTGAGCAGTGACAACAGGTGGGAGATATATATGGATATATATATATATATATATATTCAAATGTGTACGTTACTTAATTCTTTCCAAAACATTCATGTGCTTTACTAATAGAAGACTATATAATAACTTTTAGGAGAGAGTGGTTAAAAGGCAGATTGAGAATAGTTCTGAGTATGATTAAGTGTTTTTTGGAAACTCAGAAAACTTTCAGTTGATCCCTCTTTTATTATAGGGCTGTGTGGGAGTTTTGGTTTAAACAGTTGTAAACAGATGCCTTAATTACTCACCACTTAGAAATCTGTGCTTTATAAATCTATTTCCTGTGAATAAGTAATTTAGGTCCACAGTTTGGCATTTTTTATGCTTGGAGATAAAGCATTTAACTTTTTTTTCTCCTTGATCTTCATTTAAAATAAGTAGCCTTTAAAAAGCCCCTACCTGTGAAATTATAATTCGAGATATTAATGTAGCATTAAACAATGATAATTACAAATATCTTCCAGCTATTGTTGGAATAATGAATTAGGAAGTTGATTTTATGTTCTTGGCAAATATATTCAATACTGTATCTTTACTGTATAGTTAAACATTTTAGAAATAAAATGAGTATATTTAATGATTGGCATCATAGATATCTTGAATTAGGTAGTAAGCTTGGTGTTTTCTTGTCTTAGGGCAAAATGGCTGATGCCTTTTGGCAATTTGGTTTTCAAGAAAATGCTAGGAAAATAAAACCTGGGAGTGTGAGTTGAAGAAAGGACTTAAATTTTAAATAACATGATTGTCTGTAAGGCTGCTAAACACCAGTGATTAAAACTTATCTCTTCTAATGACAGAATTAAGGAGAATTTTATTTTTATTTAACAATAGAGATTTGCTTATGCCGCATGATTATGATTGCAAATCCATGTTCTAATTCTTAGTAGTAGTGTACATGTTACTCAATAATTGGTAACTTTCTAAATTGACTACAACAATATGCACACTGGCTGAAAATATTAACACAGAAACATCTGAAATAAAACCAAAACATTTTGGTTTCTGTGAGGGTTGTATCTGGGAGAAATGTAAATTTCTTTAAGGAACTGAGAAATAGTCATACTTTCTTGGGAGAAGGAAGAAAACCAGAACCATTGTTAGTTTGTCAGAAATGTTTTCATAGCAGAGAGTGAAAGAATGTTATCATTTGATACCCAGAGTCATGTAGGCCAAATAGAGCACTTATATAAGAATAAGGGAAAGATTGCTTCTTTGACCTCCTTTCCCCAGATGAAGAGATGGTTAACTTACAGTATAATGGGAAAGTATATATTTAAATTTTAGGTTAAAATGTTTCAAGTATAAAGTGTGGTATGAGTTTCAAGTTCTATACTGTGAATGGTTTTCTGCAATTTAAATATTTTTTAAAAACCAGCTCAAATGATGTTTTTACATAGGATGACTTCATCTATTTTTGCTATGCTTAGTGTTTACAATCTATAAGTTCACTTAAATTTAAGGTGTTAATCTGAGAACAAGTGTAATTCATTTGACTTGAGGCTGTTGATTCAGAAGTGTTCCTGAAATGACATCGAACTACAATTTATTTCATTTGTATTGGTTTAACAAATGGACTCATCAAATATGACGGCCATTTTTTTACTTGGCAAAAGAGGGAGTAAGCTGGAAACAGCTAATTTTTTCATTTATCGTTCTCATCTTCTGACGTGATTTGCATTGCCCTATGACACTGAACTTGAAGACCTTAAGAAATGAGGCCTGTTCCTCTGAACGAAGTTTGGCTGTGTTTCGGGATTCATGTGTAATGATTATTAAAAGGGAATGCTGTGTGCTCTATTAGCTCTGATTTGGTAACTGCAATTTTAAACTAAAAAAATAAATAACATTTGCCACAGAGTTTCCAAGGAGGATATGGAGAAATTATTTTCTTAGAAATATACTCCAAGGGGCAGCTGGGTGGCTCAGTGGATTGAGAGCCAGGCCTAGAGATGGGCAAATCTGGCCTCAGATACTTGCCTCAGATACTTCCTAGCTGTGTGACCCTGGGTAAGTCACTTCACCCCCATTGCCTGGCCTTTATAATTCTTCTGCCTTGGAAGCAATATGCAGTATTGATTCTAAGGCAGAAGGTGAGAATTTGGGAAAAAAAAGAAAGAAATACACTCCAGAAAACAAAAAAGGAAAGAAGTACACTCCATTAATAAGATATTATCTATATTTTGTCTTTTTTAGATCTCTGAGCTTTTTTTTTTTGCCATGGGAGAATTTCTCTGCACTGTTGAACAATGATGGAGTCCATTTTATATGAGTGCAGTTATAAGAGCTTAAATTAAAATTCCCCTCCTGAAATTTGACTTTTAAAGGAGTGGGTACAAAGAACTAAAATTGGCAGTGCTTGTGTTATCTGATATTGCATATGTTCAGATACTGCCATATTTATAATTTAGAAAGTTACAGTGAAACATCTGTCACTCGTTATGAAAAATAGTACTTGGTTCTCTATCTTTTGATGTTGATAAAAACTATTTTCAGTCAGTATTGAAATAAGCACACTGCAGATAAACTAAATAGATGAGTCTTAACATTTAAACATCCAGATTAAGATGATTCAGGGGGCAGCTGGGTGGCTCAGTGGATTGAGAGCTCGACCTAGAGACAGGAGGTCCTGAGTTCAAATCTGAGCTCAGACACTTCCTAGCTGTGTGACCCTGGGCAAGTCACTTAACCTCCTTCGCCTATCCCCTACCTTTCTCCCTTAGAACCAGTACTGATTCTAAGATGGAATGTAAAGGTTTTTTTTTTTTTAATGAATGAATTTTTTTTAAAGATGACTCGATTACAGAAAAATTTCCAGTCCTTTAAGTTGGCTGAGACTTTTCAGTATTTTAACGTAACCAACAAATTTTGCCAAGTTGTCAGTGTGTAGAAGAAGCCCACAGTGTTTTCAAATTAAGTATAAGTGGACTCAAGAAAGGCCAGTAGTCTTTATGAAATATTGATTTGCTTTCTCTGAAAAACTTCCATGCAAAATGGATTTAAGAATTCTGAAACTTTTGCTTTTTTATAAGGGGTAAGTGGGACAAAAATGAAAGTATGTCAAAATTTCAGTTGCAGAAATTGTGCATGTTAAATAAAATGTCTTTTAAAAGCTTTGTATTTTTCTTTAACAGCTTCTTGCTGGCAAGCTGTGTTTTTATATTCCTCTACTCTTGTCTATTCTGTATTAAAAAAAATTGACACATTCTCGTTGCTCTTACATTCTCTAGTGTTTGGCAAATTTTTTAAGCTATATGGTTGAGGAGGCAATGTTGCTGATAAAGAATTTACTTGACCTTAAGTATTTCCTTTAGCATTCTAAGGTCAATGTTTTTCTTTAATGCTTTTCCAATTTAAGAAATACTTACCAAAGCATTGATTGTAACATATTCCAATTACTATAAATTAGTAGTGCTGAGACATGAAAGGGTGATGGGGAAAAAATAAACTGTTTCACTAAGCCCTTTCAGTTGGATCCTGAATACAGATGCCTTTTATTTTAGAAAATTGTCATTTAAATGAAACATTCATCTACTCATCTAAGGTCATATTTTTTCATGTTTACCTTTCAACTCAGTGTTATTTCAGGCATTTTTTAGTTTTTAGTCTGACTCTGTGACTCCTTTTGGGGTTTTCTTGGCAAAGATATTGTAAGTGGTTTGCCATTTCCTTTTCTAGCTGTATTTTAATTTAAAATCTAAGATTTTTTTGTTTGAGATTGTATTTTTATAAAAATCCAAAATTTTGATTTTTGTTTGATAAAGAGCTTCAAGGAAGAAGCTTGCAAACTCCTAAATCCAGAGAATGAACTGTTACAGAAAGAAGCCAGAAACTACACTACATCAAGAAGATCAAGAATGAACTTTGGATATGGTTGATTGAATTGAAATTTGATTGAACATTTATTGTAAATGTACACATTTATGCCAAAAGGGTCTGCCCCTAATTTGGCTTTCTGTCAATGTGCCTAGCAAAACATTGGTTTTGCTTTCTTTTCTATTCCTCCCTAACTACTCTCAATTTCTTCTTAGAAAATTGAATTTTGTATGCATCTGTAGTTTGAAGTGCATTCAGGACTACAAGATGATTGTGTTAAATGATCAATGGGGAGACTAGTCTCCCAGTGATCATCAGGGGGGATTGTGAATCTTAAAACTTCTCAAACTGTACCTTAAAAGATTTGGTTAAGCAAATTCCCCTACTATAACAATGTGAGAACTTTTAAAATTACTCCACCCTGCTCAGACAGTGCCTTAGGGCAAGATAAAGTTGCAAATTCCTGGTGGAACAATGAAAAGTCCCCAACTCATAGTGAAGCAAAAACCCTAAGCTAGGTCTATTTTTAGATCTAATACAAAAGGGTGCTCAGTACCTATAAAGGTTAAATTAATCACTAAAAGATCAAGCAAACTTACAAAAGGCAAGCTTAACAAAAGAGGTGTGAAGTTTTAGTCTACCCAGAGAAGGTGAAAACTAAAGAGTGGTGAGAACTAAGAATGGGCAATCTTGGGAAAAGAGTCTACTGTGATTGGTAGATGTGAAGATATAGGGGAGGTGACACAAGAGAAAATTTCTTTAAAAGGAAGGAACTTACTGAATTTGGGTAGTTGGAGTTCATAGTTGGAGATGGAGTTCAGAGGTTTGGAGCTTGCTTTAGGATGATTTTTGTGGTGAGTAAAGACTGACTAGTCTCTCTTAAGGCTCAGGCCTAGGCCAGATAGGTCCTTCCTACTATAAACTCATCTTTCTACTCTCTTCCCTTAATTCCTTCATTTGTATTAATTAAAATAATACCCAGCTGACTTGGGTATTTTCATATTTGGGAATTTTTCCTATGGCGGCCACTTATTTTTTATTTAAATCAAGACACTAAAAATTATCTTTACAGTTTTGGTAATTCACAGTCTTGAAACCCACATTTTCGCGGTCACACAGCTCATTTTTCAGATGAGACAAATCAAATGACTTGCCCAGGGTGGCAGGCTAGTCAGTAAATGAGGTCAGATTTCAACTTGGGTCTTCCTGATTACAGGCCCAGAGCTCATCTACTGCACTACCTAGCTGCCCTCAACCCACAATTTTTAATTTCCCATTTATAACTCAAGTACCATATTATTCATCTGATATTTCTGGTTTCAAGTCATACTGTGAAATGCTGATTTTTCCCCTACTTCCTTCTTTGACTCCATGTCTTCCAAACATACTTATCTCTGTTGTATTTTTATCTTAAACTATAGAAAAATGCAGTCTTAGACCAAAAATTCATAAAATATTGCTCATTTGATTATTAGTAGGAAGAATAAAGTAAAAACCTTGTCACAAAGTACAAAATAATTATTTTTTGCATCATTTAAAAATTAATTATCCCATGAGAGTTCTGTGGCATCAAAAATAATGTTTATATAGCACTACTGTGTGTTATATACTGTACTAAGCACTGTGTAGTTGTTGCTCATTAGTTCCTCACAACTCTGGAAGGTATTTGCTATTCCTATCCCCATTTTACAATTGAGGATACTGAAGCAAACAAGTGATTTGCCTAGGGTTATATAGCTATTAATTGAGACTGGATTTGAACTCTTTTTCCTGAGACTAGCCTAGCACTAACCACTAAGATACCTCATTGTCTCTTTTAAAGTGAAGGTTTCACCTTTCATAGAAATCACAAGGACCAACAAAAAGAAAGGTTTTTTTGCCCATCCTCTACAGTGGTGTGTCTTCACTGCTGTTATATTCAGCTCCTGTGTACCTTCTCTGTAAAGTTCAGCTTTGAGAGAGTATTCCAAAAACAAGAAATCTCAGGTGTTCAGTCTATAAGAACTTATTCTATGCCTGCTATGTGTCAAGCACTATGAAAGGCTCCAGAGATACAAAGACCAAAATTTAACAGTTCCTAAATTAAAGTATATTTGTGGGCAACAAGAGAAGCTATGGATAAGGAGATATTGAAAATTAGAGCAAAGAAGATTGTGGAAACAATTCTCGAGAAAAAAAGACCAAAGGATGTGGCCATGCCACATTCCATAAGAATATCATGAGAGACTTTGCCAGTTGATGACTCAAATCTAGGTAATCTGAGCTACAGAATTCTCCTGACTTAACAATTTAGTAACCACCAAAAAAGTGAAATTTTCATTGAACACAACCTGTTCTTGATCAGGGTATGCTTATTCTTTGTGATCACTGATTCTTTTTCAGATGTTCTCTAACCATTCCCTTAAGAGTATAGTTGAAGGGAAAGGGTCATTGATTTCTTCCCTCTTCTATCTCTGCTGGTGTGATCACAGAAAGGTATAGATATGGTGTTAGTGTGTAAATGACATACAGAGGCAGGTCTAGCCCTGATGTTACTTTAAGAAATCAAGCCAAAAAGTTTTATTGAATTGGAAGAGAAGTTAGCCATGAGCCCAAAAGCCTGCTAGCCCTGGGGACATTGAGGCAGAAAGCATATTTATGGAGTGTGAACCCCTTTACTTCCACCAAAAAGCAACAACAGGATAGAGATCATTGTCTCTTCCTCCACTGCATTAGCTAACAGTGACGGTTCTCACCCAGCAGGAGATAATTGCATCCAGCCAGGTGCAGAGAGAGACATTTGGGAGCCAAGCTTTGATGGATGGATTTGATGGTCAAAGAGCATGACACCTGGCAACTCCTTGAGAGGGCTAACACGACTTCAAAGAAGAATTAGCTCTGGCAATCAGGCACAGCTGAACTGAAGAGCAGAGCAACCCCTTGGAGCACTGGGGAATGAATGACTGACCAGGAGAGAGCAAAAAGAGAACACTATAAGGAGAGCAAAGAAGGCCTTGCAGTACCATAGGCATGAGTTACCCAGACCACATACTTCACTCCCAGTGCACTTTAAGTGTGGGCCAATCCTCCGGTGCTATGTGTATGTCTGTTTGGGGGAACTATGCTCCAGGTTTATTGGGGAAATGTTTTATAACTACCTTGCCTACTGACTGGCTAGTAAAGATAAACTCACCAGGGGAGAACTTGGTATCTATAAATCTTAGGAATACAGATGCACAGGCTACCTTTGAAACTGAAGTGGTTGCATGGCC
This sequence comes from Monodelphis domestica, assembly GCF_027887165.1. NCBI lineage: Eukaryota > Metazoa > Chordata > Mammalia > Didelphimorphia > Didelphidae > Monodelphis > Monodelphis domestica. Next base: position 425,014,723 of record NC_077229.1, read on the forward strand.
CCAAAGGAGAGCTGTGAGAAGACACCCCAACTCTATTCCTTTGCAAAGGTAGGGGTCCATGGGTCTGGAATATGGCATTTTAAAAATGCTTTTCAATATATTGGGAGTTCTATTGATTTTTTTCCAATGGTATACTGATGGGTTCTGCTGATTTTTTTCTCTTTAAAATATATTTGTAATGTGGGATGGATGAGGGAAGGGATGGGAAGGATATCAATAAAAATTCATTTAAAATAAAAAGTGACATCATCCTCCTAAGGATTCAAACTATAAATGTTGTACAAAAACATTCTAGAATTTACCAGGTATCAAAATTAGGGGGGGGGGGGGTTGGCCTATAGTTTACAGGCTCAACTCTTCCTCTTCGTGATAATTGTTATAATATTTGCTTTTCTCCATTCAATAACTCCCACTCAGGCTGGTGGTAAAGATGCCTATACCAGTGATGGCAAACCTTTTAGAGACCGCATGCCCCACTCTCCCTCAGACCAAGTGCTGTGCCACACCCATTCCCCCCACCTTACCCTCCCGGCCACCTAATCCCACACAGGGGAAGGAGAAAGGGAAGGGAGAGGCCCAAGCAGTCTGATCAGGAAAGGGAGGAAGTGCTTCCATTGGGCTGCTAGGTGGGAAGATATGGTGGAGAGGGGGAGGGGAGCAGCTGGCCCAAGTCCCTCTGCTTTTCTAGTAACTAACTTGGGGGGGAAGGGGCAGCACTTGCCAACAGAGAGGGCTCTGCATGCCGTCTTTGGTACACATGCCATAGGTTCACCATCACAGGGCTATACCAAGGTGTTGGTATTAACTCCTTGGTTCACACTAATCAGACCATTGAAACCTTTTCCATTATGCTGCCTCTTTTATTTACATGATTTCAATTCTGACTCATATGATTTAACTTATAGTACTGTAGCAAAGAAAGGTAATTATAGCAAGAGCAATATTGACAGGCCTGGATTACAAGCTCCTGGGTCAGGGTTCCAAACTGTTGAAGAGACAGTTTCTCCAACAGCACTCTGGACCTGAGAGAGAAAGGAGACAGATGTATGTGAATCATCTTGAAGCCCATCTATCAAGTTACTGGCCATTTTAATATCTTGTGGCTGTGGTGTGGAGTCATCCTTCAGTCTTCTTCTGGACAGTGGTTGAAGAGTATAATATCTTCTTGGAAGGAACCATCTGTGGACGTAACACCTGGGATTCCTGTTTCTGGCTCACGAAGGACTCTTTGTGAGATACTGATTCCCTGATGAATTTGCCTTTAAATAACTTAGGGTTTAGTCTAGTGTAAGTCAGATATTGATTATTTAGTGAGTAAAACAATTCAGATTTCACCCTTTCCTTCATCCCTTCTATGTTTAAAAAATTCAATATTTATATGTTTTCCCTCTGTATTACTTTCCTTCCCCCTATCCAAATTATATTAAATTATATATACTTTTTTTAAACATTATTTTATTTGGTCATTTACAAACATTATTCATTGGAAACTGATCATTTTCTTTTCTTCCCCCTGACCCCCTCCCACCACTTCTCCCATAGCTGACGCACGATTCCACTGGGTATCACATGTGTTCTTGATTCGAACCCATTTCCATGTTGTTGGTATTTGCACTAGAGTGTTCATTTAGAGTCTCTCCTCAGTCATTTCCCCTCAGCCCCTGTAGTCAAGCAGTTGCTTTTCATCGGTGTTTTTACTCCCACAGTTTATCCTCTGAATGTGGATAGTATTTTTTAGATCCCTGCAGATTGTTCAGGGACATTGCATTGACCCTAATGGAGAAGTCCATTACCTTCAATTGTACCACAGTGTATCAGTCTCTGTGTATAATGATTTCCTGGTTCTGCTCCTTTCGCTCTGCATCACTTCCTGGAGGTTGTTCCAGTCTCCATGGAATTCCTCCACTTTATTATTCCTTTTAGCACAATAGTATTCCATCACCAACATAGACCGCAATTTGTTTAGCCATTCCCCAATTGAAGGGCATCCCCTCATTTTCCAATTTTTTTGCCACCACAAAGAGTGCAGCTATGAATATTCTTGTACAAGTCTTTTTCCTTATTATCTCTTTGGGGTACAAGCCCAGCAGTGCTATGGCTGGATCAAAGGGCAGATAGACTTTTATCGCCCTTTGGGCATAGTTCCAAATTGCCCTCCAGAATGGTTGGATCAATTCACAACTCCACCAGCAACATTTTTATAAAAAACTTGGTGGAAAACACATATGCTATACTTTTCACATTTATTGGCTGACACAAAACCAGAAGAGTAAGATACTATGTGAGTTGATAGAGTCAAGATCTAAAAAAAAAAAAATTCTTGACTGGCTAGAACACTGGATAAATCTAATACGATGAAATTTAAACATGACAAATATGTTTAAATAAATATAAATATGTCATACATGTGAATCAAAATTTAAACTCTCACAAGTACAAGATGGGGAGGGCATGGCTACATAGTTTGTGAAAGAAAGATTTGAGGATTTTAGTGGATGGCAAGCTATTGAATATGAATCAGCATAGCAAATAAGAGACAGCTAGATGGTGCCTAATGGATATAGTATAGGCCTCAAGTCAGGAAGACCCAAGTTTACATACAGTCTCAGATAGTTGTGTGACTTTGAACAAGTCACTTAACCTGTTTTGTCATTTAAAAAAATGCCCAATCTGCAATAAAAGCTATTGAGTCAGAACTCAAAGCCAATAATAATTTGCTAAAGGAACTTGGCCCCCTTACTGAATGGAACCTCAAATCTTCCTCACAATCTGAGATAACCCACTGCTCACCAGTACAGAATTTAAAACCCTCAGGTCCTAGATATAAAAATAAATTTGGCAAGTTATAAAATAAAATTTACATGGAAAAACTGTTCAATATAGGTTCAAAACTTTTCAAAACTGTTTAACTAACCAATCAGGTTCAAACTGTTTGGATACTTTTGGATACTTTTTTAAAATTTTATTTTAAACCCTTACCTACTGCCTTGGAGTCAATAATGTGTATTGGCTCCAAGGCAGAAGAGCAGTAAGGGCTAGGCAATGGGGATTAAGTGACTTGCCCAGGGTCACACATATAGGAAGTGTGTGAGGCAACATTTGAACCTAGGACCTCCCATCTCTAGACCTAGCTCTCAATTCACTGAGCCACCCAACTGCCCCATACTTTCAGATACTTTTGATAGAGGTAATCAAAAGTATCCTCAGTGATGAAGTGAAGCTTAAATGTGAATTTACCTTCAAGGCCAGGCGCAAGGACACTAAAGAGACTCTTATTATAAACATAAACTATTTATTGAAATATATAAGGATAAATAAAGGATTTCTAATTCTAAGGGATTCTAAATTCACCCAAATAAACTCCCTGGATCCACAAGGAACCACTCTCCTGTGTTTCACATGCTACCCTAATCCTTCCTAATCTAACTAACCCAAATTTATACTATCTAAATAAAAACTAAAGCTATGATCCTTATAAATATTAACTTTGCCTTCAAATTATAAAATAGCAAAGGCTAGTTGGTTGAGTCTCAACTAAAAATCCAGTTAGGACTCTGTGCCTTAGCAGACTCAGAGTCCAAACCAAAGATCAGATCTTTTTTTGGTCTTCTCAGATATAAACCAATCTATAAAAACCACAATAGATATTCAATAATGTTTCCCAAGTTGGGAAAGGATAACACTGAGCTCCTTCAGATCTTTCCCTCAGAGAGAGGCAAAGATGTTACCTCCTCCATCCCTGAGAGAGCCTCTGAGAGTGTGTGTCTCTGCCAACTGCCAGAGAGCAACTCCCAACTGCCAGAGAGAGTAACTGACATAGAAAAAGGTTTTAACTGTCACATCTGAAATTAACACATTCTTTCAGCTTTGCTTCAAACTCCAATTCTTTTCTCAAGTCATCCACTTGTACTTCTTATCTCTAAACTAATAAAACAATACTTATTTTCTAATATCATCCTTACAATTTCCCCCCTTAGTGCATATGGAGAGATAAAAAAAAAATTTCTCCCATATGCTCAGTATTCTATGTATATAGAATTCTAAAGCTATACCTAAACTTATTATTATTATATTTCCTAAAAATAGTCTTAATCATATGCTTATCTTATCCTATTCTTATTGCTACATTTTATCTATACTAATCTGTACTAGGGATTATAAAAATTAAATTTATATCTCTAATAATAAAAGTATTATATTTTATGAGGTTTATTAAGTATCATTAAAAATCAATAATAAATAGGATAGGAATAAAGAGGATACAAAATAACAATTATGTGCCTATGACTGGTTAGCCATTTTCAAATTTTCCCCACCTTACCATCATCGCTGCTAATGCTACATCATACAAGGAGAGAGAGAGAGAGAGACAGACAGACAGAGAGAGAGAGAGAGAGAGAGAGAGAGAGAGAGAGAGAGAGAGAGAGAGAGAGAGAGAGAAAGTGTTACTGTCAGTTAAATACCAATAACATGATCTCACCAATGTGGAGACTCAGGAGAGATTATATGGAATTCTGGGAAATACCAAGGACTTCTAAGGAATGAATTCTAGGGTTCAAAATCTCTATTTATACATTCCCCCTGAGACCTGCAAAAGACTAGTCTTTCCAGTGGGTCTTGTAAACATACCAGCTATGAAATTACTATAATTTGAGGATAAGAGGAAAAGAGAACAAAACCAATAATTGTTAGGTGCATTGACAAAAAACCTATTAGGGGGAAGTCCCCTTCGGCATAAGAGTATACATACAAAACAAATGCATTCAACCCCACACAGTTCAAATCACCACATCCCAAAGTTCACTCTGGATCTTCTGGTGCAGGGTATTGCCTGTGGATGCATATTCATGGTGCCTTCTCCAAAGAGTTCACTTTCTGGATTTGGAGAGGAAGCATATTTCTTAACCTAAAATTACTCTCAAAAGGAATTTAAACTTTGCAATTTAAAGTAACAATAATTATACAACCCACCCCCCCTGAAGAGGGTGATTGAAAAACACAGGGATCACTTAGGGATGCATGGCTGAGTTATGAGGTGTATGAATCAATTGGCAAGAGAAATAAAAAATATTTTTTAAAAATCCAAATAAAAGAGAAAGCAATTTGTGGATGAAATGTAGACTATCAAAGTCTGATGTGTAAAAATTCTAAGGAAAAGAAAAATAAATCTATAACAGGTCCTTGAATCAGGACCCAATTAAAATTATTTAAGCAATTATGTAGTTACCCAGCCAGTAGCCAGGACAATATAGTTTGCCACACCATGAAAGACAGAAAAGGGACTAGATTATAGGAGCCAGGTAGGAGCCAGATTTGACATACTTGGTAGAATGTGGGACAAGGAAGACCTGCCTTTAACACATATTATACAGCCTTAACCTCAAAGCCCAAACAAGTTCAAGTCCTCTTGTCATGGCTCAAAATTTTCATCATTCCCATCAGGATTGGTTGGTTTCTTTGACCTTGTGCTCTATTGGCCCTATGCAGTTTAGCTTTGTGCTTCTTTGGCACTGTGCAATGGCTCTTTTTGTATTCTCTTGTCCTGGAATCAGACAGAATCATTGAGCAAAGTCCCATAATTTTTTAAACAATTCATTGCATAATTTTTATAGTCTAAAGCTTTTGAGGTATGCATTGACATCATAGCAAATATATTTTAAACTTATATTACTGCAAAATCAAAAAAGTTAAAGAAAATCTCAATACTGGTGACATGTGCTTCAAATACAAAAAGAAGCGAAAAAATAAAAAAAACTGAAATAGTATATCGCACATGCAAAAAAATAATGAGAGTTTTAAAAATCAAAAATAGTTTATAATCATTGACAGTGTCAACTAAGAAAAAGTAGAATACAAAAGTTTCTCACCAAAAAATGAGATCCATTTCCTCTTCAAACCTGACCATGATCCACTGTGAGTAAATGCAAATGATTTACACAAAGTAACAGTTTTTTATAAAGAACAATAGTACAACATGTAATTCACATTCAAAAGTATCAGAATCCCCAAAGTTATAAGAGCCCATTTAATAACAAGAGCAAACAAACCCACTATCATATTTTACATGAACCTGCTGTATGACATTTAAGAAAAAAAAAATCTTAGAAGCTAATGGATACTTTTCACAACTTTTTCAGGTGTAGCAATGTTTCAACCTTGGCTGAGATATTTTTTTAAAAGCTATTACTGTCATCATTACAAAAATGTGGCAGAGAATCTAGAAAAAAACAAACCTCTGTTGTGTTGATGTTGGGTCTGAGAATGTCACCAAGAATCTGGAGATCATTCTGGTGAATGGGTAGAGTGAGCTGAGGAGTTACAAATGAGAGATGCCCCTCTTTTGGGAGCCATCCAGGGGTACCATGCCCTGGGATCAACTTCCCAGCTCCTTTGGAATGAGACTGTAATGTCCCATCGGGAGGTGGGGATTATAATTGTACTTCACTTCAGCTACTAAAATGGACCTTGCCTCCTATTAGAGGCAGGCAAAATGTTCACAGTTGTTAAAAACAAAAATCTAAATTTCATATTTGAAGACCCCTCAAAATCAATTTGAGATATTTAGCTCATTAAATTTACCAAAGGTTGTTATACAATTGTAAGCAGTTTTTGATGAGGTCCATCCATACTCTATGTGACAATTAACAAAGCCAAAATAGGAAGAAAAAAAAAGCCGTTTTTATATGGGCTTATTCAATAATATTTTTTTTCAGTATAATTATAGGGGAAAGGTAACAGAATAAAACAGTAATTAAAACACAGTACATTAAAATGATTCAGTGTAACAGAATAGTGTTGAATGCATTAATGTATGAACTTAAAACCACAAAATTAAATCTTAAACAAAACAATCAGCAAAATGCAATGAAATACAGAGGCTTTTATAAAACATTGGAGTCTGAAAAGTCTAAAAAATTTCACCTCCAGTCTCTTTAAAGTTCCTTTTTCTATCCATTCAGATTCCTTTTGTCAGAACTGTAGGATCTCCCATAGCGAGAGAGAACATGGGCTTTAGGAATCTCAAACTGGGCAGGCCCAAATGGCAAAGGGTTGTAGGGAGATGAATTTCTCCCCTGAATCTCAGGTAAGATAATTGAAAGATCAGTGTACTCATGAAAAAACACCCTAAAGCTGGAAGCTGTTTGAAATAGGCAATGCACTGCTCTCTCATAGAAAACACCATGCTTGTAATCAACTTCTGTTTGGAAGTGTCTCTTCCTTCTCCTTGCCCCCACCCCCAAAGTCCCCCATCATGTGGAGGCTAATTGTTGCCTAAGAAAAGAACATCCCCAGTTTTTACCAGTTGGTTTATGTTTCTGAAGACACAATGGCAGCTACCAGTGGCCTGGGGTTGGATGAGCCATCTGGGTTGGAGGCAGGAGATCAGGAGTAGAGTTGCTGGGGCCTGAGGCTGGGGCCAGGGCTGGGACTGATGAACGATCTGGGTCAAGAAGGACAGGAGTGGACGGCTGGGACAACTCAGGAGTGGGCAGCAGTAGCAGGAGCAAGAGTAGGAGTAGAGGCAAGTTGCTGGAATTTCGCAGTAGGAGTGAGCTGAATCAGGAGAAACGGCTTTGCAAGAGTGGATAGGTGGGGTGGGCAAAAAGCCTTGGCAGGAAAAACGTGGCTTAAAGAAATTATCTAGGCTAAATTAAAAAATAAATGGAAATTCAAATGGAAAAAAAAGGCCAAGACCAAGAATATTAAAAAAAAAATTAAGAAGTTCTCATCCAACTAGTGGTTGTAAAAACTGTAAAAAATAAATTTATATTTCTAATAATAAAAATATTATATTTTATGAGGTTTATTAAAGATCACTAAAAATCAAGGAATAAAGAGGATACAAAATAAAAACCATATGCCCATGGCTGATTAGCCATTTTCAAATTTTCCCTGCCTTACCACCATCACTGCTAATGCTACATCATGCAAGAAAGAGAGACAGAGACAGAGACAGAGAGAAGCGTTACTGCCAGTTAAATACCAATAATATGATATTGCCAATGTGGAGACACAGGAGAGATTATAGGGAATTCTGGGAAATACCAAGGACTTCTGGAGAATGAAGTCTAAGGTTCACCATCTCCATTTAAACAGGATATAAATGAAAACATATTTTTATAAATGCAAATGCAAAACATACAATTACAGAATTTCAAAATGGAAAATACAAAATGCAAACTTTTGAAAAACTTTTGAAACAACAAAATACAGTTACAAACTAACTTATGTTTTACAAAAAACTAAAGTCTATCTCAAATAATAACTATGCAAAACTCAAGCAAACTTCATTTTACAAATCCTATTAGAACAATTCAAATGAAACTTTTTACTATGCTAAGACTTTATTCTATTGCTAATACAGAAAACCAAAACTAACTACATTAAAACTCAGTCAACTTACTATCCTAATAAAATAAAAAGGTTTCAATAATTTAACTATATACACATCTATATAAATATACAGAGCTGTACAATTTCTACACCTACGTATATGTTATGTATAAACTATTTACATGTTGCATGAGGAAAATAAACGTCCCTCCCTTAAAATAGTCTAAGAAAAACTTAAAGATTTTCTTTAGAAAGTTATGTATGTTTTCGTGATTTTATCTCCAAGGAACACATAAAGTCTTCCTGTGAGATAAGATATTATTTTAATGTGTACAATTATCATTTTCCCAAGGCTATTTATCTGTATTTATTTCTATGAATACTCATCACCTGGTTATGATGTTGCAGAGTTTCTGAGAAATGTGTCCTATATGTGTATATTATTTTGTAGTGAATACTTACCAAATCTTTAAAGTTACCTCCTCTGCTACTGTCTTCTGTCTTCGTGTTGTTACTATGTAGTGTTTGTTTGCAACTATAATGTAAGTGTGTAGTGTTAGAATGGCGCAAAAATCTTTTGGTTTATGTCCATAATCAGTCTGTGTTCTTCTCTGTGTTGATCTTTTCTGCATTGTCTTTGTTACAGTTCAATTGTCCTTTTTGCTGTCATCTATGTTTCTCCTAGTGTCTTCTCCTTTGTCTTGATCTTCATCTCTGTCTCCATTTTCTTCTGATATCTTTTTGACTGAAGCAATGTTGTCTGAAGTAATCTCTTCTGCTGCTGCTGCTGCTTTTTTCACATGCAAGCAATGCAGCCACGTTTCTTTCTCTAATACACGAATAGCTGATGGTGCTGTCAAAATAATATGGAAAGGTCCTACCCATAATGGTTGTGTTACACTGGTTTTATTAAAATTTTTTATGTAAACTGAATCCCCAGGTTTTATTGAATGGAGTGCATAACCTAACAGACCCCCTTGAGTTAAAATTCCCATTTCTTGTAATACTCTAACCCTGTTTTGTAACTCTGTGATACATTCAGCAAGTGCAAGATCCCCTCCAAGCATAGATACATAAGCTGTTTTAAAACTTTTGCCTGTAATGGTGAATGTCCAAATAACATTTCATATGGTGAGATATGCACATCTCCTCTTGGTCTAGTGTGTAGATAAAATAGCGCTAGAAGTAAAATCTCTGGCCACTTCAAATGAGTTTCCATGCATAATTTCCCAACCACAAAGTGATGGTCTCATGGTCAAAGAAACTTTGCAAGGGTTTCTCAGCTTTAACCCCTTGATTGGGTGTTCCTGAGAAGCCCTTGCCAAGATTGGCATTTGGAGTGCTCAACCCCCCAGCAAACATGTTTTTTTTTCATGCGGCACATAGGGTCTAGGGTGCACAAAGGGTTAACGTTTCTTCTTGACAAGCTTTGTGACCCCTGATGGGTGGGATGCCTCCCAATAGGGGCTCTAGACTTTCGAGGGGACCTAATCCAGAAGGCTCCCCCCTAGACAGATTTTTAAAAGCTTGGGATAATGGAGATCTGCCTATTGAACAAGGAAAAGATAGGGACAAATCTATTAAATACTGTTTTCTTTGATCTAAAGCCCTTAAGAACTTCTGACCAAAATTTGGGACCCAAAATTTTATGATTAAGTTAGAAACCCTCTTAGAGAAACAAGAAAATTGGAAACAGCTTGAATATTTAGGAGATTGGAAATATCTGGTTGAGCAAGAAAGTAAGAAAAATTGAGCAGGAGGAAGAGGTGAAGACAAATAATTTTGGATTTCAAACTGGGACTGTTTTTGCAAACCCCCTTAGCCCAAACTTTCTATTCTGAAACTGGAAAGGGGAAGAGCTGTGTCCAAAATCAGGAACCCAGCAAACGCCTGGCTGAGAGTCCAGTTTCTGGGAATGTTGCCAAGATATAGATGGAGAACAAAATTTTGCCCAGAAATAGGCAAAGAGTGCAGACTAGGTGTTATTGAAGAGAACCCCCTCAGATTGGGGTGATTGAAACCACTACAGAGTAGTGGCAGGCCCAGGAGGTGCTGGGACCTGGCCATTACAACATCTGGGATGGGATTATAACATTGTTGGGGACAGAATAGTTCAGCTGATACCAGAAATAACCTAAAAAGGGGAATGAAATTATTTTCAGAATGTCCAGAAAATTATAGAAAGTTTCAAGAGGCTGTGCAGAAGAAGGATGAATCACCTATGAAGTTTTATGACAGGCTGTGTAAAGGTGCCAAGACATTCACTAGTCTAGACGCTATTAACCCTAGGATGGCAGAGTAATCACTGCGGCATTTGTAAACCAGTCTCTCCCACACATTAAGGAGTATTTCCTGAAATACTGTCCAGGCTGGCATAAGAAGTCTATAGGTGAATTGAAGGCTATTGTTTTGTATGTGTTTGAAGAAAAAAGACGAAGTGAAAGATAGAGAAGCTGCTTCCAAGGCCAGGACAAAGTTCCAAGGCAGTTTTAGCTCTGCTTCAAGAAAGACAGTGGTCTGCAATAGGTCATATGCAGAAAGAGTGTTGTCAGAGAAGGAAATATTTAGTAGATGAGAACTTTAGGAACAGAAGTGTAGCTGCCCAGGTGGAAAACAATAACAGAAATTGGCCACAGAATAGAAGTTGGAATCCACAAATTCAGAGTTGGAAACCCAAATATAGGGATTGGAATTTTTAGAACAGAAATACTAATCCATAAAATAAAGAGACTTCTCCGGCCTGACAGGGCAAGGGAGGGGCAGATTCAGAGGCATGCTTTGAGACTCACAGGGCAGACTTTCCAGCTGCCAAGAATGATTTTTGAAAATTGCTGTTTCAGTTTCACCTATTCTGCCCATTCTAGCCTCTCCCCTTCCCCAAGTAGATCTGTATATTGAAAGTGTTAAGGTTACTTGTTTAATTGATATAGGAGCTTCACTATGTGTTCTTAAATACATTTCTAAAGATAAAGGAAATATAGTTAAGAAGATGAATGTGGTTGGAGTAGATGATAAAAATCAACAAGTCTCCTTATGGTAACCTCTAGAAGTGAATATAGATTAAATTACAATAATGCATTCTTTCCTATGTATATACCCCAATCACCTGCCAACTTTTTGGGTCAAGATTTACTGTGTAAACTAAATATTGTCATTTATTGTTTCTCTGATAACAAGCTTGTATTGAATGTACCTGATGAAAAATTTTTAATCTTGTTTTTGTAAATGTTTTAAATGAATACTGTACTAAGGTTTTGTCTGATACCTCCTCTGAGAAGGATGATGATTTGTGTGATCTCCCTATTCCTGATTCCTTGCCTCAAGAGGTTTGGACAACTCCCTCTACTGATGTTGGGTTGTTAAAAATCAGTTATACAAGTTTCTATTGCTACTAGAGGAGGGAAACCATCATCTGTGCCTCAGTACCCTCTATCTAAAGAAGCAATTGTGGGAATTATTCCCATAATTGATTCATTGGTTAAACAAGGAATTGTTCCATGTAGATCTGAAGTCAATGCTCCTATACTTCCAGTGTGTGTGGGGGGGGGGGGGAACAAACCTAAACTTGACATGGAAGGTAAGCCAATATATATTGATTTGCCCAGGATTTGAGAGCAATTAATAATTATATGATTCCTCTACACCCTGTTGTGTCTAACCCCACAACTATTGTGTCCTTTATTCCTTGTGGTGCAACTTGCTTTTTAGTTTTTGATCTATGTGCAGCCTTCCATTCTATTCCTATTAGCCCAGAATCTCAATACCTGTTTTGCATTTACCTGGCTTGGTCATCAATACACCTTTACAAGGGTTTCAGGGATTTGGCAATTTGTCCAACTTTGTTCTCCCAGATTCGACAGCAAGATTTGTCTACCATCACTTTGGAAGACTCTACTTTGATTCAATATGTAGATGATTTGCTACTAGCTTCACCAGATTGGGAAACCTATTAATGTCATCTGGTTCAAGAGCTTGCTCAAAAGGGACACAAGATTTCAAAGAACAAGGTACAGTTAATTGTATAAGTCACAAGTAGAATATTTGGGTTTTATCTTGTCACCAGGAAAAAGAACTTTTTTTTGTTTTTTTTTTTAATTTTTTTTTAAATATTATTTTATTTGGTCGTTTTCATACATTATTCACTGGAAACAAAGATCGTTTTCTTTTCCTCCCCTCCCCTTCCTCCCCCCCCCCCCACCTTTCCCTCTCCCATAGCCGACGCATGATTCCACTGGTTATCACATGTGTTCTTGACTCGAACCCATTTCCCTGTTGTTGGAGTTTGCATTATAGTGTTCATTTAGAGTCTCTCCTCAGTCTTATCTCCTCCAACCCTGTAGTCAAGCAGTTGCTTTTCAGCGGTGTTTTTACTCCCACAGTTTATCCTCTGCTTGTGGGTAGTATTTTTTTTTAGATCCCTGCAGATTGTTCAGGGAAATTGCATTGATACTAATGGAGAAGTCCATCACCTTCGGTTGTACCACAATGTATCAGTCTCTGTGTATAATGTTTTCCTGGTTCTGCTCCTTTCGCTCTGCATCACTTCCTGGAGGTTGTTCCAGTCTCCATGGAATTCCTCCACTTTATTATTCCTTTTAGCACAATAGTATTCCATCACCAACATATACCACAATTTGTTCAGCCATTCCCCAATTGAAGGGCATCCCCTCATTTTCCAATTTTTGGCCACCACAAAGAGCGCAGCTATGAATATTTTTGTACAAGTCTTTTTGTCCATTATCTCTTTGGGGTACAAGCCCAGCAGTGCTATGGCTGGATCAAAGGGCAGACAGTCTTTTATCGCCCTTTGGACATAGTTCCAAATTGCCCTCCAGAATGGTTGGATCAATTCACAACTCCACCAGCAATGAATTAGTGTCCCCACTTTGCCACATCCCCTCCAGCATTCATTACTTTGCATAGCTGTCATGTTAGCCAATCTGCTAGGTGTGAGATGATACCTCAGAGTTGTTTTGATTTGCATCTCTCTGATTATAAGAGATGTAGAGCACTTTTTCATGTGCTTATTAATAGTTTTGATTTCTTTGGCTGAGAATTGCCTGTTCATGTCCCTTGCCCATTTGTCAATTGGAGAATGGCTTGATTTTTTGTACAATTGATTTAGTTCTTTATAAATTTTAGTAATTAAACCTTTGTCAGAGGTTTTTATGAAGATTGTTTCCCAATTTGTTGCTACCCTTCTGATTTTGGTTACATTGGTTTTGTTTGTACAAAAACTTTTTAATTTGATGTAATCCAGATTATTTATTTTGCATTTTGTAACTCGGAAAAAGAACTTTTACACCAAATAGAGTTCAGGCTTTGCAGAACCTATCCATTCCTAAGACTAAGAAGCAAGTATGAGCAATAGTAGGGGCAGCAGGTTATTGTCGTGCCCGAATACCAGGCTATTGGGAAATTATTAAGCCTCTCACTGAACTGACAAAGAATTTGATCACTAAGTCTTTGGACACCAGAACATCTTATGGCTCTGAGGCAGCTAGCAAAGGCACTATTGACTGTATCCGCCCTCAGGCTTCCTAACTACTCTAAGCATTTCACTTTGTATGTTCGTGAGAGGAGGGAGGTAGCATCTGGAGTTCTAACTCAAACTTTTGCTTTTTCTCCAAAGACCTGTAGCTTACTAATCAGCTCAGCTAGACCCTGTAGCAGCAGGAGCTCCTCCCTATCTGCATACAGTGACTGAAGCTGCTCTGCTAGTCCATAAATCATTAGACCTAATGCTGGGATGTCCTTTGATGGTCCAGTACTCCCATGAAATTGTGGCTCTATTGATAAGACACAGAACGCAAGCATTTTCAGATTAGAGAATTGCTAGATATAAAGTGACTCTATTAGCAAATGAGCAAATTAGTAAATCACCCTAAAGAAATGTAACACCTTAACTCCTTCCACATTAGTCCCACACCTTCCTGTGTCAGGAGAACCTTTCCATAATTGTGAATCTGTTCCTGACCTATCAGAAAGACCACTTCAGAATTTGTTAGACATTCCTCTGGAAAATCCTGAGCTTGATGGTTCTTCCTTTGTTGAACAAGGCTGTCATTTTACTTGGGCAGCTGTGTTTACAGACTATAAAATCTTATGGGCAGTCTCCTTACCTTCCAATCTGAGGGCTCAAGCTGTTGAACTTATCATGCTAATGAAAACTTGTTTCTTATCCAAAGGAAAGACTGATAACATCTACTCAGATTCTTGCTATGCTGTGGGAATATGTCATGCCACAGGAATGTTGTGGTTACGAAGGGACTTCCTTACTTCCACCAGAAAACAGGTAGTCTACTCTGACCATATAAAGAACTTGTTAGAAGCTATATAATTGCCCAGAGCCTTGGCCATCTTACATTGTTCAGCACACAAATAGGAAAGTGATCCTGTGTCCAGAGGAAACAAAAGAGCTGATTTAGCTGCTAAGTCAGCAGCCAAGGATCACCATGATGCTGGCTATTCCAGAAGAGAAACCTGATATGGGTAAAGACTCTGTTCTCCCTAAAGGAAATTGGACAGTAATCATCTATGAAGACAAGGAAGTGGACACTTGGATTAAGCAGTATGATACTAAGCAGGTATCAGGGATCTGGGTAAGTAGCAAGGAAGGCAAGCCATTTCTAAAAAAAAAAAAGTTAGTAGCAGGCCTGTGTTTGGTAGTATATGCAAGTGGTCACTATTGTGCACAAGAAATTGTGGATACAATAAGAAGGGGCTGGATGGCATCTGGAATCACATTGGTAGTTTCTCAGAATCACTGTAGGTTGTCCTGAATGTTTGGTTTTTAATCAACATGCTTTTAGAAAGGTTGCATATGGCTGTCACCCTCTAGCCTATCTCCCATTTGAAGCTTTACAAATTGATTTTATAAATATGCCCAAAGTTGCTCAATGGAAATATTGCTTGTTTTGCATGTCCAATTTTGATCATTTGAGTCATTGGGTAGAACTTCTACCTGCTTCAAAGGCATATGCTGCTTTTGTTACCGATTGTCATGTTTTTCCTTATAAAATGTTACTTGGTCATCTGCCACTAAAGGCCAAGCCCTTTGTTACTGTATATTCTTCTATGCTTTGGGGTGACATGACAATTGCCAAGTATCTTAGGGAATTGCAACACAGGTTAAAGGAATTGCAACAAATGGGAACTATTGCTCAATCAGGCCCTATTGCTTTTGAACTACATCATTTTCAACCTAGTGATTTTGTCTATATAAAAAAAATTTTTTCAGTGGAATGTACAATATATAGTCATATGGGAATTAGCTGTTCCTTTAAGGCTCAAGCCTATTCTACTTCCCAACCAAATGGTATAAATCTGTTTGTCACAATACATCTTATATGATATCAATGCATACTTTGCTTCCTAAGAGTTTTTTGGAGCCTGACTTTTTCAACATTCTAGTTACTCCTCCAAGACATAGTTCCCTAGTCTTACGAGGAGGGATAATAATAAATTGAAAAGAGACACAAAATTGGACATGCAAATTTCAGCAACAACAGCAACAACAAACATCTCATTCAAACTGAATTCTACTCTCAATATGCACGTGGAGATTTGGTTAAAACTTGCTAGAGTCCTTTCTGCCCTTCATACTCCAGTGTTTAAGGAGTACAATACACCATTCACAATACACTACTTTCAAGAAGTACAGACTGTTGTAGATAAAGAACCAACCACTACCCAACCTGCCTTGAGGAGAGCCTATAGCACTTGGGATTTAACCATTATGTTGAGGTTACTAATGTTGCCTTTAGCTTTGGGAAGTGATCATTTGGAGCTCCCTGATTATATTTGTTATCATAAATGTGAGCATGGTACATGCTATCCTGGTTTATTTTGCAGGTCCTGAGGAATATTTACTGTTCTATTTGAACTCTAATCTAATATTGTTGGAAATTCTATGGACCTTAGAAATGCTTTACAAATATCTTAGAATGGGTACATGGTGATCCCCGAAGCACTATGGGAATAGAATCAACTGGCCCTGTACCTACTGATCCTGCACCTGAATCTACTCCTTTGTCAACCTTGAATATGGCTCATTATGTACCACCTACTCAGCAAATGTTTCAACACCAATTATCTAATGGTTCTGTAGCTACAATAATCACATCTCTGTATAGGTGTTGTATATGTAATGGGTTTAGGAAAAGGAAGAATGTACCATGGTGTGCAGCTTGTTATTCATTCTATAGAAGAAGTATCATAGCTGTCAGGAGAGGGACTGTACTGACTAGAACTGTACAGATGATCAAAGACACCCTTTATTTCAATCTCTCCTTGATTGCCATCATTGTCATTTCTTAAAATATGCTGCTGCTGCTGCTGCTGGAATCTAGATTAATGCTGGCATATCAAAGAGGATTTTTTTTTGTTTTCCCTGTATGCAATATTGTTTTCCTTCTTTCTTTGGAACTTTGCAACAAGACTTTTGTGCTTTTTGTTAATATGGTAATATTGTTTGATTTGTGATGTTGTCTGTCACTTACTGTCTCATGGCCCTTTGTCTCTCAAAATACATAGATATATCATTTAATGTTTATTGTTACATTTATGAATATTAACAGGTTATCTTCCCAAAATAGCATCTCCAGTACTTACTGATGTCCCTGCTCTTGTGACTGATTTTATGAACTACAAACTTAAACACAAAGGTTATGATAACCTATTGGGTCCAGAAGAGAACTTCTTTGCAGGTGTACTCTCACTAGATCCTCTACATTCATCCATGCACTCTGCTGGAGATTAATATGAATTCTTCTGTAACAACTTGACTCAAAGAAGTATTTTAATCATGTCACAGATGAGATTTTTGAACAAGGGGATCACCTGGGATTGTATAATGGGACTTTTTCTATTTCAAAGCTGCATTTGATCCCTGCTGTATTGGTTCTACAACAAGTTCACAGATTCAGCTAGTTAAGAACTGAATGGTGACTTACATAGATACCAAGTTGATGGACTGGATCCACCAAAATGGTGGATAGGGCAGATTTATCAACTTGGAAGAAGGAAGACATATGAAAGAATTAAATGCTACAAGATCATGTTGACTGTGGGACTATATAATGTTAATGAAATTTATTAATGTATAATCAATCTCCTATTTATTAAGATAAGTGTTCCTGTTGAAATTATCATGTTAAATGTTGCATCGTTTTTAGATTGTAAATGATCCAGCAGAAAACTGGTAGCAGCTTTCTTTGGATCAGAGGAGGGATAAAATGTGGAAAAAAGACCCCCCTACCTCCATATACTTGATTGGATTTTAGTGATAGTGATAGGTTTAAGATAATCAGCATTGTGATTCTAAAGTGATTAGTATAAATTCCATTATAATCTTAATACAATCAATAAAATTCATAATTTTTACAAGGATTTCTAACTAAAGCATAAAAACTGCGTCTAACAGGATATCTAACCCCTCCTTAAATTTGTACTTCCCTTTATCATAAGATGCTAACTATCCAAATCTCATGTCCCAATATGGCACAAATATCACGCACCCTTTCCTGTTTGGAAATAGTCATCTCTTCCCCCAGATCAGATGAGAGGTAACAGTCATTTGACTTGACTTAGTCTTTAGTCTAAAGACTAATATGGGTTTTTGGAAATGAACTAACCAATCAGCTTTGTAATTGGGTAACTGTTTCTAAATAAGGTCTATATGATGTTATGTCTTGTGATCTTGTATGGAAGTATTCATTTTGTTAAAAAAAAACAAGATCTCAGCCTCTGGGTATTCTCTTGCTGGGGTCCAACAATGTAAGACATGCAGGAAAACGTTTTTATTGGAGGACCTGGCCCTCTTCCAATAAAATCTAACTTTCTACCTTGACTTGGAGAAATTTGGCTTTTTTACTTTATTTACCTAAATTGTCTATATGGAGTCTGTGGGTTTCTATTTCACAACAGTTTAGTCTCTCCACCTGCCCAGAACTTTGGGGGTGATATGGGACATTGGCATGATACCCAGATTCTCATAAATGTTTTAGAACTGAATCTGTAAAATGTCTCCCTTTGTCAGAATCTACTCTTAGTGGTATACCATATCTTAGAATGATCTCTTTCAACAAGATTTTTGGCTACAAAGCTTGATGTGTTTTTACTACATGGAAAAGCCTCTGGCCATCTAGTTAGATGGTCCACTATTACTAGACAAAATTTAAATTGTCCCAATTTGGGCATGTTAATATAATCTATAGATGTAATCTTACAGACTCAGAGTCCAAACCAAAGACCAGATCTTTCTTTGGTCTTCTCAGATATTAATCAATCTATAAAAACCACAATAGATATTCAATAATGTTTCCCAAGTTGGGAAAAGAAAAAAACTGAGCTCCTTCAGATCTTTCCCTCAGAGAGAGAGGCAAAGATGTTACCTCCTCCAGCCCTGAGAGTCTCTGAGAGTGTGTCTCTGCCAACTGCCAGAGAGCGTAATTGTTACAGAAAAATGGTTATAACTGTCATATCTGAAATTAGCACACTCTTTCAGCTCTGCTTCAAACTCCAATTCTTTTTCTCAAGCCAGCCATTCTAGTTCTTATCTCTAAACTAATAAAACAATACTTATTTTCTAATATCATCCTTACACAGATAAACCATATGGTACACTACAGAATACAAAATCACATTGATGATCTCACAGTAACATTGGCGGACCCCAGGGAATGGGCAGGCCAACCTCCACCCAAGCCCTAGCAATGGGCAGAAGATAGGGGGTCATCAGGTAGACAAAATTCCAATGTTGGACAATCAAGAAAAATGACAAGGTTGAGGGACTTCTAAAATAACTGGAACTTTCCATGAGTGGTGTAAACCTCAAAATTTCTTAGACTTATAAATGTTGGAAATTTCACCATTGGGAAATTTCATACTTGAAAAATTTCCTATTGATAGTGGGTCTTGGCTATTGGAATGTGAACCCCATTGGCATGAGAGTTTCCCCCTCCTCCCTTCTTAAGATTACTTTAGGACAGAAACCTTTTGCTGAACAATGGAAAGGACTTTGACCTATGCTTAAGCATAGAACAGGAATTTCTTTGAGTCATGATTGATTTTAGAATTGATACAATGGAGATACTTGGAATCAATCTCCACCCTACTCAGTCCTAACAGGATTTAGGAAGGGCTGTAGCAAAGGATCAAAGATTTAATTATTTGAAAATATGACCTTCAACAGACATGTGCAAAGCCAGAGACCTCTGGGTGGTCCTGGGTTAAGCTAGAGCCTCCATTGGCACAGGGAAATTGATGGACAGTGATTGGTAGATGTGAGAACTGAGGGGAGGCAACTTGGATGGTATCCTTAAAGAGAGAGGGGTCTGAAGACTGGGGGGGGGGGGTTAGGAGTTTGTCGGAGTGGTTGCAGTGGTGCTCTGAGAAGCTTGCTCTGAAGGAAGCTGAAGGTGGGGGCTCTGAGACTGTTTCTCCATTTTGGTCACGTGAGTAATAGGGACTGATCTCCTTTCTTTGCCCCAGCTATCTAAGGGCTTGGGCCTTTTGGCCCAGCCTAAACAGAAGGGGTAATTAAGCCCTATTCCCTTCTCTCCCCTTTCTCTCTACCTCTATCTCTCTATCTCTAATTCCTTTCTTCCTCCTGTTTGTAATTAAAACTCCATAAAAGGTTGACGGCTGACTTGAGTTTTCATTTAGGAATTACATAGCTGAATTCCTTGGCAACCTTAAATTAATATATATCAGTCTTTTAAAAGTTATTTCCTTGTTACAGTGGTCAAAAGAAGGGCAAGCTAAAGGTTAGCTCTGCTCATAGAACAGGCAGGATGTACACCCATCACTGACATAAGATGGGCAGTTTAATACTTGTCTCCCCCAGTTGGATGAGGTGCAGAGGTCCAGATGATCCCTTTCCTCATATGGATACTTACTCATCAGGCCACATGGGTGGAGGTATTCTTTTTTTATTTTTTTTTATTTTATTTAGTCATTTAGACTAATTTAGAACATTATTCCTTGGTTACAAGAATCGTATTCTATCCCTCCCTCTCCTATCCCCACCCTTCCCGTAGCCCATGCACAATTCTACTGGGTATTGCATGTGTCCTTGATCAGAACCTATTTCCATGTTGTTGGTGTTTGCATTTGGAGTCTATATCCCCAACCATATCCCCCTGACCCATGTAATCAAGCAGTTGTTTTTCTTCTGTATTTCTGTTCCCACAGTTCTTCCTCTGAATGTGGATAGTGTTCTTTCTCATAAATCCCTCTGAATTGTTCAGGGTCATTGCATTGCCACTAATAGAGAAGTTCATTACATTCCATTGTACCATAGTGTATCAGTCTCTGTGTGCAATGTTCTCTTGGTTCTGCTCCTTTCACTCTGCATCAATTCCTGGAGGTCGTTCCAGTTCCCATAGTAACTACAGGACATTGTCTGCTTGAGAGCAGTAAAGATCTTTTGAGATCATTCCAATATCTTTTCTTTTGTGTACTCTCATGGCTTCATGTCACTCATGGATTATATAAGTTTCTTCACTTAGTAAGCACTCTACACCTGGTGTGGATTTGTTCCTCCTTGAAGACTTAAGTAGTGCCTGATCAGATGGGATTAAGAAATCAAACAAAGCAAGATGTCATTTTAATTCTCAGACCTAAGACCCTCATTCTGCTTTTTTGCCTTCCAATAAATCATGGCACCATCCTTCATCCATCACACAGTCTCAGATTCCCATTTTAGTTGATTCTCTATGTTAGGCCTCAAAGTAAGGTACATTTCTAAAATGAATGGATGGAGGGTAGCTATGTGGTTCAGTAGAGAGAGAGCCAGGACTAGAGATGGGAGGTCCTAGGTTCAAATCTGGCCTCAGACACTTCCTAATGCTGTGACCCTGGGCAAGTCACTGAACCCCCATTGCCTAGCCCTTACTGCTCTTCTGCCTTGGTACCAATACACACTCTTGATTCTAAGATGAAAAGTAAGGATTTTTTAAAATAATATTATTAATGGATGTGGAGTCCATTCAAAATGGCAGAATAGGGAAAGGAAGTACTGTCTTACAACAAGTTCTGCAAACAACTAGTAAGTACATCAAACTGAGTCCTGATAAGGAAATCCAAGGGGAAAATTACAGTAAATAATATTTTCCTACCCAGGTCAGCATAGGGAGACAGAGAGAAAGTCTGTAGGAAATGAGGATACAAATAACCCAGACAGTCTTTGCTCTCAAGGAGCTGACATTCTACTTAGGAAAGGCAACCCATAGAGGAGTATACTGTTTTAGAGTAGATGGAAAGGCACAGGTGGGCACATTGATAGTTTAGATGGAAATTAAAATAAAAAACCAACAAGGAAGACGGGAAAGTTTAATAGACCTGAGGGAGCTAATTCCTGGGAAGGGACTAGTTGGGCTAGAAGTCTGAGTGGAACAGGGTTCTGGATTACTCAGGCAGGGAATGAGAAAGGTTCACATTCATTTGGGAAAAGGTATCTGGTACCTGATGGGAACTGAACAATGAAGGCTGGGACCTGTTAAGGGAAAAGCTCACTACAGCTGCAGCTAACAAGCTGGACTGATGGGTACTGGGATTCATTTGTTATCTGCTTATTTATTGATGGCTGATTTCCTTTTCCATTCAAATAGTATCATATCCTATTGGTATACTCAGTTCAAGTCTCTCAATTTTGAGTGACCCTGTCAGCCCACTTTGGTCATTTATGCATTTTCAATGGCCTGTTCTCTGTATATGTGCCTTGTTGCCCCAAGTGGATTTTAAGTTCCTGGGCAACAGGGAAGTAGGAAGAGAATTTCTCTCTCCATTAAGTCTCTTTGTTTAATATCATTTCTCAGTGACATGGAGGTCAAAGACCATTAAGTAGATTCAGGTATAGACAAGCCCTCAGAGAAAGGAAGTTAAAGAACCAAGAAACCAATGAGACGAGAATTTGATTCCATAGGCACTGTCCCCCTGGGTGGCCCAGGCAAATTAAGAAACTATGGTTGGTTCCTTAGATGTGACATTTGAGAGCTAGTGGGTGGAGAAAACAGCTTATAAAAGGAGACCTAAGAGGCCATCCAGCATCTTCTTTCTGGAGTGTGGAGGCTGGAGGAACTTTGAAGTTGGCCCCAGGCCCATCATGGCAGCCAACAGAGTAGAAAGCTAAGTAACTCTCTACCTCTCTCTTATATTTCACTCTCTTTCCTACTATAGCTACTTTGATTAAATAAAGTTATTAAGCTACTAGCAGCCTCATAATTTTAATTATTACAGATCTTAGCCCTGCTTTTCTTTTTATCCAATTAGCACCTAGAATTATGCTACAGATGAACTTAAAAGCATTGCAGGATGAATTTAGAGCCAGAAAGCCCAGCAAAGCTGAGAATGACAGGCCCAGTTCAACACCAGATAGTAGCTCAGGTTTGAAACTGACACCAAATGAGATATATGCTATGATACATCATAAAGTCAACAAAATGAGGTTTCCTGAGCTGTGTGAAGAGAAATCGGTTTAGTGAGGATACAGCATTAATTCAGCTGAGTGCTACTTTTCTATCCCAGTGATGGCTATCTGGCTAGACTGGATGCTAAAGGAAGAGTCCAGTGATTCTCCATGATCTAGCTGACTTACCTAGGCTACCCAGCCTTTAATCTCCTGAGCTAACTAAGCCTTTGGGACAGTTTCAATAACCTTTTAAGGAAAAGAACTAGTCTAGTCCATATGTCAGGGTTCCCTGGTAGATATTTCTCCTACCACAGAGGCCATCTGGTTCAATCAG
This sequence comes from Monodelphis domestica, assembly GCF_027887165.1. Classification (NCBI taxonomy): domain Eukaryota; kingdom Metazoa; phylum Chordata; class Mammalia; order Didelphimorphia; family Didelphidae; genus Monodelphis; species Monodelphis domestica. The sequence goes on from NC_077229.1 coordinate 425,037,804, forward strand.
ATTTAAAAAAATTTTTTTTAATATAAGGAAATTGTGAGCTGGAGGGGTTAAGTGATTTGCTCAAGGTCACCCTAGTTACAGAGCTGGCAATCAAATTCTGACTCCAAATCCAGTTCCTTTTCTACTGTATCCTTTTTATACTCAAATGAGAGGCTTTGTAGAGATAGGAGAGGCAGGTTTGATTTGACAACCAAAATGCTTGTGACATGGGGATCTTTTATTTTTTCTCTTTCCTTACTAAGGAAAGCAGTGGGAGGAAAAGATTGCTCTGACTTTAGAGATATCCAGGTCATATGAGTCACTTTCCTTTCTCTAGTTTCATAGATGCCAACTCGAATCCAAAATTGTTGCATCTGGTATAGAACTCCCAAATTTGGTCATTTTTACTACCTCTAATACACTGGGCATGACTTCTATGTCTCAGATACTAAATTGGAACTTAGAATATTATAAAAAATTGAATGTAATTTAAAATTTGGACCTTTTTTTTTTATCAATAGCTGGGATGAAAGCATACTTATAAAATTTGCAAATGACCCAAAGCTGTAGAGGTTAGTTAATACAATGAATGACAGTCAGGATCCAAAAATATCTAAACAGGTACAATTGTTCAGATAAATGTTAAGTTTTACACCTGAATTTTTAAAATCAGTGTCTCAATTACAAGATGGGAGTGAAGCACCTAAATAGCAGTATATCTGAATAAGATTTGAGAGTTTTAATGAAATGCTAATGAGATAACAACTATAGCATACAAACTTAAGGCATCATATAATAATAACTATTATTATTGTCATTATTATTATGCAAGTTCAATGTGAGTCAACCATAACACATAGTAATTGATAAAGCTAACATTTTATGTTGCATTAATAGGCATATAGTGTCCAGAATGAGGGTCATGGTTGTCCAACATTCAATAAACATTTATTAAGCACCTACTATTTGCTGGGCACTAGGCTATGCACTGAAGAATTAATAAAAAAAAAAAAAGATCCTCTGCCCTCAAGGAGCTTATAATCTAATGGGAGGAGACAACACATAAAAAAGAGAGGGAAGGACTCCAGGAGGGAGTACCTGACACAGAAACATCTAGTTCCATGGAGCTGAAACCTGGCAGGCTAAGAGACAGTGTTGAACAAGCTGAACAATCCAATTTATATCCTCAATAATGGCAGGTATTGGGGAGAAATCTGGTTTTCTATCCCCCACCCCTCAATCAGAGGGATGAGAAAGATAAGAGAAGGAATAGACTGTTGGAGAAGATTGAATAAAATGGGATCACAAGTAGAGAGATTAGCCTTGGTAATGAGTAAAGGCACTTTATCATGTAAGACAGAGATGAAGGAAGAGATAATGACAGAAGGCATCTGAGTGATAGGAAATGAAAAGGGGAGAAGAGGGAGTTCATGGCCAAGAACCTTTTTTTCCCTGAAGATTCTAAAGATTAGAGAGTAGGGGCAGGAGCAACCCTGGTAAGTTTGAGGAGAAATGAAAAGGTTTAGAAGAACCACTGTGGAGAGTAAGATAGTGAGTTGATAAGGGAGCTATAGTAGGATTGCCTAGAAGCAGTGAGGGCTCAATTGAAGTTATGTAACATAAATTTGTAGTGAACCAAAATACATTTACATTTCTAGGGTTCTCCAGACCCTTGTGTTATTACTTACAAGTTCCTACTTAGCTATAGTGGTAGTCTCTCGGTGACCGAGAATGACGATTGTCTTTGTGCTTTTCATCTACGGTGTACCCTCATGTGGCTTTGGAGTCCAAAGGCTGAGGCGCACAGTTTGTGGCACATGGGGCATGGGACGCCCGTTGTTACGGGAGGTGCGGTTGTGGCCTGGTGTCGGCGTTCACGTGCAGCGGCAAGACGTCGACGTTGCTCATCTTCAAAGGTGGTGGCGGCATGGTGAATGTGGGTTCGCCAGCTGCTTCTGTCAGAGGCAGCGAGTTCTAGTTGCTTTGGTGTCATGCCAGCCCACTTCAAGTTGGACTTTAGCTGATCCTTGAATCTTCTCTTTGGTCGGCCTTGTTTCCTGAGTCCAGCTGACAGTTCACCATAGAATACCTGTCTTGGTATTCGCTGTGGGTCCATGCGGATGACATGTCCAGACCATCGTAGCTGGGTTTTGAGGACCATGACTTCGATGCTGGTGGAGTTGGCTCTGTCGAGGACTTCCTGGTTGGTGATTCGGTCCTGCCATCGGATCCTCATGATTGACCGGAGGGAGCTTTGGTGGAATTGCTCTAGCTGTTTCATGTGCTTCCGGTACAGTGTCCATGTCTCACAACCATACAGGAGCGAGCTGAGGACCACTGCGTTGTACACTTTGAGCTTCGTCGCAGTGCTTACACCGCTGTGTTGGAGGACTTTGGAGCGCAGCCGCCCGAGTGCCTGGCTGGCCTTTTGGATCCTGGCATTAATCTCATGGTCTAGGGACCCGTCGTTGGCGATGGTGCTGCCCAGGTACTTGAAAGTGTTGACGTTAGAAAACTGCGTGCCGTCGATTGTAATGCACGGCTGGCTCGTTGGCCTCTCTGGTGCAGGTTGGAACAGCACCTCTGTTTTGCTGAGGCTGATAGTCAGGCCAAACAGTTTTGTTGCGGTGGAGAACCTGTCCACAATGGTTTGGAGATGATTTTCTTGGTGGGCCATGAGAGCACAGTCATCTGCAAAGAGAGCTTCCAGGATGAGTCTCTCTGTTGTCTTTGTTTTTGCAATCAGGCAGCGAAGGTCGAATAGTGAGCCATCCAGTCGGTATTTGATGTAGACGCCCAGGTCTAGATCCATCACAGCATGTTGTAATACTTGGGTGAAAAATAGGTTGAATAGTACCGGAGTGAGGACACAGCCTTGTTTCACGCCATTGGAGATGTTGAAGCGATCGGAAGTCTCTCCACCAGATAGGACTTCCCCTGTCATGTGGACATGAAGGAGCTGGAACAGTTTGACGAATTTTGCTGGGCAACCAAGCTTGCTAAGGATCACCCACAATGCATCCCTGTTCACTGTATCTAAGGCCTTTGTCAGGTCTATGAAGACAATGTAGAGACTCAGGTTCTGCTCAAGGCATTTTTCCTGCATTTGCCTCACCGTGAAGACCATGTCGGTGGTGCTACGATCTGGTCAGAAGCCACATTGTAATTCAGGCAGGTTCTGCTCTGAAACAGATGACAGGAGTCTGTTGAGTATAACACGGGCGAGGATCTTTCTAGCAGTGGAGAGTAGTGAGATGCCTCTGTAGTTGTCACAGGCTGCTCGTGTGCCTTTGTTCTTGTATAGGGCTACGATGGAGGCATCTCTGAGTTCTGGGGGCATGTCTTCCTCTTCCCATATGCTGGTCAGCACTATGTGGAATGCCTGGAGCGCCTTTCCATTTAAGGCCTTGTACACCTTGGTTGGGATCCCTTCTTTAATGAGTGCCTTGCCTGCACTTATTTGTTTAATGGCTTTTTGGACTTCCTCTATTGAAGGAGGGACGTCAAGTTGTTCAATGGTGCGGTTTTGGGGGATATGATCAAGGGCACTTTGGTCGACTGAAGAGGGTCAGTTGAGAAGCTGACTGAAGTATTCTTTCCACCTGTTGCTGATGCCTTTTTTATCTTTTATGAGAGTGTCACCGTCAGAGGATAGCAAGGGAGTGGTGGTGGGTTTTAATGGCCCATAGACAGTCTTAAGGGCACTGAAAAATTGTTTTGTATCAGCAAAGTGCTGGATTTCTTCTGTCTTTTTTCCCCACCATTGGTCTTGCATCTTCCTGATCTCACACTGTGCTGTGGCTTGGAGAGACTTGAATCTGTCCTTTTTAGGAGCAGAGTTTGGATTATTTTGCCACTCCATAAAGGCTTTGTTCTTTTTGCTCAATAGGTCTTCAATAGCAGGGTTGTTCTTGTAGAACCAGGCCTGGTGGTTGCATTGTTTGGGGCCTAGGACTGCCTTTGATATTTCCTTCACTGCGTCTCTGAACTGGTTCCATTTCTCGGTTGAGCTTCCAGTGAGTGGTTCCTTGGCAGACAGCTTGTCGTCCAGGCAGGACTGGAATGTTTGCAAATAAGATGGATCTCTAAGACGACTCATGTTGTAAAATGTGCGAACTGTCTGGGCACGTTTTGGTTGGTGAGGCGCAATGCGCATTTGAAGAGTCGCTCTAACCAATCTAACCAAACAAATTGGTCTGTCCAGCATTCAGCTCCTCTGATGGCTCTGGTGATCTGTACATCCTGGATGTCTCAATGGCGTACAATGATGTAGTCAATGAGATGCCACTGTTTTGATCGTGGGTGCATCCATGTTGTTTTATATTTGTTCGCCATTCTGAACACAGTGTTCGTGATGGTGAGTTCGAACTCTGAGCATTTGCTGAGTAGTAGTAGGCCTTTATTGTTCATTTTGCCCACGCTGTGTTTGCCGAGCACTCCTTTCCATCTTTCATGGTCCTGGCCAACGGGGGGTTGAAGTCTCCCAGTAGTATCAGCTTGTCATTTGTGGGCACTGAGTGCAGGACGGCACTCAGGACAGAGTAGAACTGCTCGATGGTCTCCTCTGCTGGTCAGTGTTGGGGAGTATGCGCTGATGATTGTGGCATACCGGTCTTTGCTGAGAGGCAAATGGATCTTCATGAGCCTCTCGCTGATGCCCACAGACAAGTCTGGCAGTTGTTTGAGCAAACTGGTCTTGATAGCCAGGCCAACACCATGGATTCTGTCTTCATTTGAGGCTCTGCCTTTCCAGAAGAAGGTGTATCCAGTGGTGGGTTCGCTGAGTGATCCCTCTTCTGGTAAGCGTGTTTCGCTTAAGGCTGCGATGTCAATGTTATATCGTGCCAGTTCTTTACCGATTAGAGCTGTTCTTCTCTCAGGTCTTGGGGTATTCTCTCTATCAAGTAATGTTCTGGTGTTCCATGCTCCTAGTGGGAGTTTCTTTGTATTTTGTTTCCTTTGATTTTGACCGCTTAAAGGGATGACCCGCCAGCCACGGTGTGCTGACCGGGTGTTTGTAGGGCAGGCAATGTTTGGGACACCTTTTCTAGTCCCCTCCCTTGATTAGGGTGAGCAGTGCTGTCCTAGAGAGGGCTGCTCAGTCGCCCAGGATGCTGCCAAATGTCCCTGCTGCCCACAGGGCCAAGGGACCACTGGTTTGTGGGCCGCCTACGTGCAGGATCTTGACTACAACTGCCAATGGTCACCTCCACCTGTAGCGTTGCCACTCCCCCATCACCGCTGGTCTTGAAGAGGGTGGATGGAGTTAGGATAGATGAGTGTGCACAAAGATACTTGTGCGTGAAGGAGATTTAAGTGGAAAAGTCGATGCACAGAGACAGTCCCACTCTCTCGGCGTCAGAAGCCTGGGTCCAGTGGTACAAAAAGTCGTTACACCTGGAGACTTCCTCAGCTGCATTGGATGGCCATGTTGTCCTTTGTGCTCCAACACGCCCTAAGCACTCCACAGTGCTTTGCTGCATCGCCATCTCAGCCGTTGAACCTTCTTATTGGTTTCTTCTGCCTGTTCCGTCGAAGCAGTCTTCACATGCTGGGTGAGCAAAGCCCTGGTTCACCAGGGGTCGATGACCCAATGGCTACCCTCACAAGGTTTAGCCGGCCTGTCAAAGCCGTTGCCCGGGGTGTGGCCACTGCCGCATGCTAGCAGCTACTGGGAGCCACAAGTGTGAGCTGGGTGTCAGGTGGGGGTCAGAGGTTGGATAGCTGCCCTAGGAGGGCATGACAAGCCCTCTGTATCAGAGATACTACCCCTCCCTGAACACCCCATACATCCCTAAATTTGAAAAGCATCTCTCTTAGCATCTAGTCTGTAGCATCTATTTAGCCACAGACTCTTCATCAGCATGCTTTAAATTCCTTGATTCCATCAAGTTCCATTTTCTCCCTTTTTAATATTATTCATAGATTTGTGGGGTAAATTATTGTTGGTGTAAACCCATCTTTTTTAGGTTTTGGAATGATTTATTCCAAGATCTCCTCTTGTTTTTAGCAGAAGTTGCCAAGTCTTATGTAATTTTTACTCTTGCCATTTTGACAACTTTCTAGATATTTGCAGTATTCTTTGACCTAGGATCTCTTCATTTTGCTTATAACATTCATGATTCTTTTCTACTAGGGATTCTTTTCAAGAGGTAATTAGTGGCTTCTTTCCATTCTAATAGGGAAACTAAAGAGGAGGGGATTAAAAGAGTATAATAAAGGAGGAAGGAAGCAGAAATAGCTTCAAGCAAAACAAGATAGGAGGATTAACAGAGGAAAACAAAAAAAAACTAGAATCTAAGTCCTTTCTTTTGTTTAGAGCAGTGATGGACAACCTTTTGAGCTTGGTGTGTCAAAATTCACCAAAAACTGAGCATAACTCAGGTAGTGTGTCACTTCAAGTAAAAAACACATAATTTTGAGATATTTACAGTTTAAATAACAAAAATGTATAATTGTAATATATAACTATATTTAATAAACCTAAAACTCATTATTTAACTTACCTGCTTGGTGACTTCTTTGTTCATCTGTCAGTGGGTTTATTTTGTTGGTCTTGATATTATTTAACTTGTGTGGGATGCCATGAACTAAAAAAAGTTAGGGGAAGGGGGAATTCTTTAACTAATCTACCATTATGACTTTTTTGTTGCTGAATTTCATTGACTAAATCTTCAATTGAAGATTGGTATTTTGTACCACTTTGTACCACTTTGCTCCCCGCCCCCATGGCCAAGGAGTGAAACAGCAAGCGGGTACATGACTGTGTGTCATCAGAAATGGCTATGTGTGTCAATGCTGACATGTGTGTCATAGGTTTGCCATCACCGTCTTAGAGAATAGCAGTAAGAGCTGGGCAACTGAGGTAAAGTGACTTGCCCAAGGTCACACAGGCAGGAAATGTCTAGGCCTAGAGGTGAACTGTAGTACTCCTGACTCCAGGCCTGACACTATCCACTGTGCTATCTAGCTGCCTCCTTCCATTGTTTTTTTGTTTGTTTTTTTTTTATTCAAATGTATGATTGAACAAATTATGGCAAATTAATGTGGTGAGATATTATTGTTCCATAAGAAATGAGGAAAGAGAATCCTTGGAGAACATTTTTTATAAGTTCAGCAATATTATAAAGAAAAATACTGAAAAATTCAAGAGCTCAGATCAGTACAATGATCAATGACCCTATCTCCAGAAGATCTATGAAGAAGTATATCATATGTATATAAGTATACCCATCATAGTGATGGATAGAAGGGCAGAAACATATTTTTAAATTCAACCACATATGGATTTGTTTTGCTTGACTATGCTTATTTATTGTAAGGTCTTTGTTTTTCCCCCTCCCTTTTTCTCTTAATTTTTAACTGGGAGATGGGGGGAAAAAGGGTTTGCAATTAGTGAAACCTTCCAAAAGAAGACCATTGTTAAGA